>NC_064649.1:100144591-100455424 GCF_023864345.2 Schistocerca serialis cubense
GACATCGAAACAAGAATCATCGATAACACCACCCTAAATGGAGACGGTGACTTGCAGCTCAACACGGCGTGAGATTGAGAGATCTTGCGGTCGAAGCGGGTGGATTGAACGCCGAGTCAACGTGTGCTAATATGCAAGGGTCATTCCGGCAGTCATGTCACCTGACAATGGCCAAGGAGTGCTAGGCCGGAAACACGTGTAATTTTAATTACTTGACACGACTGGAAACCCGAGAGCTTTTTATTCATTTGGGCGTGGCGGAATGGCACGAAAACTTGTCTGTGGTGAAGAAACGTAGGCGCGCCAATCTGTCACTGTAACCCGTGACAACCTGCGATTTTCTAGCACTGCCAGTGCGCACTGGCTTGAGATGGAATGATCACGCAAGTCCAGCAGTAGCGTCGGAGGATTCCAACGAACATTTCTTGGAAGACTCTTAAGAACCTGTAATTTACACATTAAAGAGTTCAATTATAAACTCCTCAATTGGCCAATTTTTATTGTTCGTCGATTTTGGATCCCTACAAAGTTGGCTCAAATGGTTCAAATGGCTCTGAGCACTATGGGACCCAACTGCTGAGGTCATCAGTCGCCTAGAACTTAGAACTAGTTAAACCTAACTAACCTAAGGACATCACGAACATCCATGCCCGAGGCAGGATTCGAACCTGCGACCGTAGCGGTCTCGCGTTTCCAGACTGCAGCGCCAGAACCGCGCGGCCACTTCGGCCGGCCCTACAAAGTTGCATTGATAGAGGATATAGAAAAGCTAATAATTTAGGCACGTCGTTCGTAATGGATTTACTATAGCCAGCATGAGACTGCTCTGGAGTTGCTCGACAGAGATATTGTGTATTACGGAGTGGGTGCTTTTAAAACTCTTGGAGTCCCGTGTACCAGTCATCTGACACGAGCTGTAGGTTGTCTATCTGATTACTTGCAAAGGCAACAAATATTTGATTTTTATTGTTTCGTATAATTATTGTTTATGCGATTTAAAGATTTAAAAAGCTGTCAGAACCTACTCATTAAAAGGTATAATCTTACATCAGAGGTGTAACACAAAGAGACAATTAATGAAGTTAGAAGCTGTGTATATGTGTTGAGGAAATTACCCAGACTGTAATGATCCATTGTTTTACACTGAGAGAACTTCCAGAAAACGTTACACATAATTTGAAACCTTTTCGAAACTTTTTCTCCTTCGCGCCCCTCCATAAAATAACGAAAGAAAAAAAAAAGTTTGTTGCTTTCCAGATTTTCACTGTACATGCGCAGCATCAGGCATGACCTTTCAATTTATTACTTCTCTGCTACTGACCCTATTTGAAAGACGTTTTGCACACTGTGTCCTTAAATCCCACTGAATATAACTGCAATATTATATTATTTCACGACATACAGCTCAGAAGATATGGCCTCATAAACATTGAGATGCATAGAACAATTTTTTGTAAGTGGAGTGCAAATTTCCGGGACTATACGTGAGAGTGGATTCTTTACAGAATAATGGTTCAAATGGCTCTGACCACTATGGGACTTAACTGCTGATGTCATCAGTCCCCTAACTAACCTAAGGACATCACACACATCCATGCCATGGATTCGAACCTGCGACCGCAGCGGTCGCGCTGTTCCATACCGAAGCGCCTAGAGCCACCACGGCCGGCTTCACAGAATCAGGGATTACTGGGAAGTCTAGAAACGGAGTAATTCAATTAACATTCGTCTCGCTTAGTCATTCTGGCACCAAAATTACGAAGAGTCGGCTCATAGTCAGAGGTGCCGACAGTGTTTTTTCCCATTTCTTGACGCCAGGTGCTTATGACCGCTACAGAGGCAGGATGATAAAGCGTCGGGGATGCAGCCTTTCAGCAGCCCAGGAGCCTTAATACGACAGTGTTAGCGGTTTACACATTTAGTGGTTTCGGTTTTACAACAGAATCATCTCCACGGCAGCAGCGACGGCAGAAGAAGCAGCACACAAGACTGGAACACGCAGGTGTGTCCAACTCAGCAGTCTCGAAGACGGTTGGCGAATTCAAGGCCACTGGCACTGCAGAAGTGGCGCCGCGCCAGGTAGTCAGCCATGCTGGTGGTAGGCACTGGTAGGGCCCAACAGCGTGACAAACGATTTATTAAAGTGCACTCATGGACGTTGAAGATAGTAAGTAAGAGCTGGATTGGATTGGATTCAGTTGGGTTGTTTGGGGAAGGAGACCAAACAGCAAGGTCATCAGTCTCTTCAGATTAAGGAAGGACAGGGAAGGAAGTCAGCCTTTCGAAGGAAACATCCTGGCATTTGCCTGGAACGATTTAGGGAAATCACAGGAAACCGATCAGGATTGCCAAACGCGGGATTGAACCGTCGTCCTCCCGAATGCGAGTCCAATGTGCTAACCACCGCGCCACCTCGCTCGGTAGTGCCCCAGTAAGCTCCCGGCAGCTCTGCACGGAATGGCGGTAGCTATGCAGAGCTACATCATAGCCTTTTCACCAGGGGAAAGCCATGGACGGTACTGTCCACTCGCAGATGAAAGTCAGGGGGCAGCTAGCACACCTCCCCAAACACCGACAGTTCAATTGTGTGTCAACACTGTTGAACTGCTGAACAGCTATTAGTTTGACCCTTAGTTCTCAGATATCAGAAGGCACCGAAGTCTTCACATCAGTGGAGGAAAGGTTGGCAGGTCACAACAGCCAAGTCCAGCAGGCTTGGCTGCCTACTGTCTCGTGTGTAGTACTCATCTGGTGAATGGTAGTTTGCACATCACAGGTCCTGCCTTAAAACTGGCTCACTTTAACAGGGGATGGGCTCAGAACCCCAAGTATTTGTAGGTGTCTGTTGAAGGCAATGACGTTATCCGTTGTTTTGGGGATAATCAAATTTGGCCTGGTTTTCTGGGCTCATCTGCATTCTTCATTGCGCCACATAGCTCCATCCTTTCGTTTCAGGCTTTGAGCTCGTGACTTTCTGCACTGTCAGTAGGCTGAAAGTCGTTCTTGCATATGATGTATGTGCTATAACTCCAGTGTATGTGGTTGACAGATGGCGCTATACCCCCCTCACAGTAGGGTCATACTGCTGCATTGGCAATTCAGACAGATCACTCAAGCGATGTATAACAATAGTCTTGGCTGTAGGTCACGCTATTTGCAGTGTCAGATTGTAAGGTTTTGATGACAGAACAACAACTGCGTAAGCTGTAAATATTTTTGGTTTAATGTTGCAATCTTATCATAGAAATACACGTGTTTTCACAGTTTGCAATGTGACAATGTTATGACAGTTGTCAAACGAACGTATCTAGTCCTCAGATAGTGAAATAATCCTAAACACAACGATTGTAAATTTTAACTAGAAGTTTCTTTACAAAATTATTCTTACGGCTATGCCATGATGTTAGTCAGTACTACAATAAATCATCTGATTCCAGTTCAAGGTTAGGTACTATTTAGGATGACAAGTCTACAGAGGATGGTTAGTTTTGTGACAAGTTGAGCAAAAGATTACCCAAGGTCGCTAGAGTTTACAGTGGACGCAAGCTGGTGAAGCAACAAGCTTACGTCTCTGCTCACGGTATTTACCCTAGCTGCGATCAGCTTGTCGTCTGCATAGCTGCTCGGATCCTCTGAAATTCCTACAAAAACTAGTTACGTCTCTGCTGTTTTATCGAGCAGAAACTCTCCCTATGTTTCTTGTTATGCATGAAAACATGTACTCATCCATCGTCTCGGATTATGGCGGTATGCACACGCATGGCTGCAGCAGCATGCATATTAAAATGCCCACTCAGTCCTTGCAAGAACAATTAACTAACTGGCTGGCTCGTTTCTCCACAGTTGGAGCTCAAGGACACTACAGCTAGGACCAAGCCGAATGTCAGCTGCAGTGAACGCAGTGTTCACACAAATTTCTCCTCTGCGTCGTACAGTTTTATGCGCCCCGTTATGCACTTGACACCAGTTCAGAGAAGAGTCCTCGAAAACTATACTCGTCTTTCTCGTAGCCGAACTGTCTCCCCACCTGGGTTCTTTTGTTCTCCATGTCACGGGTTTTTTCGACCAATAGGAGCGTTCCTCTTATTTTTGTGGAGCCATTCGCAAGGGCCCTACCATTAAACTGCATCGAAATCTGGGCACTTTACTTCTTCCTAGTTTGTTTCCGCCAGTCGGACGTTTTGTGCCCACTCCAGACACCTAAAAGTTACATGCATGCATACATCACATGTGTATCAATCGCTGTTCACGTGATCAAATGCATCACTGGTTTTGTTTGTATCCACTTGGAATTCCGAAACGCAGTTTTCTAAAGCTTCACTCTGTTTTACTTCTGTTGGCCCACTACTTGCTTTCCAGTATGCTTCACCTGTCGGTCGCCGACTCCCCCCTAAGAGCTTTTCGTGGTGCCTCTCCTGCTGCGGACTCTACTTCTGCCCACGCCTGCTTCCATACAAAACATTTCCTCTGACTGCTTGCCGGCCGCGGTGGTCTAGCGGTTCTAGGCGCTCAGTCCGGAACCGCTACGGTCGCAGGTTCGAATCCAGCCTCGGGCATGGATGTGTGTGATGTCCTTAGGTTAGTTAGGTTTAAGTAGTTCTAAGTTCTAGGGGACTGATGACCACTGATGTTAAGTCCCATAGTGCTCAGAGCCATTTGAACCATTTTGAACCTCTGACTGCTTGTTTCACCTACTGCTCATTGACATGCCTTGTATGGGAGCGATGTGTTAATACCATCGGTTGAGTGTCATCCCTGTTGCAGTACACACTTACAGGCACATCTGCTCATTACCTTCAAAGTAAGCAACGTGTCACATTCACCTTCCCATTATGATGTATAAAACTCTTACGTAAGGTGCGAAATTGACCTTCATTAATTTGGCCACCTTACAAGCTTCCCACCTATTTGACATTCCCATGCAGGGTATTTTGTATGAGCCTGTCTTAGCTTAGCTTACCGTCAGTGAGGGATAGACTTCAAAAATTTTACATTCACCCAGGATATCGTCTGAAGCACAACACATCTATCATCCAGTGACGTTTCCTTCATTGAGGACCAGACTTACGTAGGATTTTTTCAAAGAAATTTCCGCTATTTGACATATTTTAACATTGCAACATACACTTTAGAATGGGTACCAAGCCGAAATCGTGATTGGTAAAGTAAATGAGCAATTAACAAACTGCGGAAAATTCTTTAAGATAAACTGTCACGGCACAAGTGAAAGTAGAAAAAGTAAATCTGTGACCAGGTGCAGAGGACCACGCCATGCCAACTAGCTGCCATGTTATCCTATGTTGCATGGTGACATTTGGCTGCACTAAGGCCTCGTGTGGCTGAATGAACACTGTTCCATTCCTCCCAACAAGGAAAAATCCCTGTCAATACTGGGAATCGAACCTAGGTACTCCACATTTGCTGAGAGGGTGGGATGATGCGGGGGGAGGGGGGGGGGGGGAAGAGAGGTTAGTGGTACTGGATTGGTAGACTACAAAAATGCAGCCTCCGCCACGCACTGAACTGTTGCTTGCAGAGTGCAGATGTATGTAGATTCTAGAATCATCCTGGCTGCTTCATATACTTACACACAGTGCTTCAGAGCTACTGTATGGCCGCCATTTCTCCATAACTGTGCGTCCTGGCTTTTCTTTCACATTAAAAAAGTTAGAAGAGTGTTGGTACATTCTTACTATCTGGTATCCGAAATTTTGAAGCTACTTACCTCCATCTTCTTGAAGGCATTTGTAGATTTAGATAAAACTTTTTGCAATATTAACTAGATTATATTCATTAAAACTCTCAAGTTGTCAAGGACAAAATTCAAAAAGCGAAACGGAATACACAATTCATACATAAACTATTTTTTGCTAACATACTAAACACTGAACTAGCAACACCACACTCAAGGGGTTCCTTGTTAGCGTTTTGGTTACGTGACAACCAACGGCCGTTGAGTGATTGCAAAAATGCATTTGTAACCATCAGATTTTTATTTTAAAAACCTGTGTGTCTACCGGTTTTGATCATGGATCATCTTCACAATTGGAAAGGCGGAAACAGCTCATGTGAACGTATATTTCACGTTCCTGTTAGGCAGATACAAACTCAAAGCTGTCATTGTGAGAATCCACAATCAATAGTCAAAGAGTCTGTAAAATAAAGATAATATTGTACTTCTCAATGGCAGTAGAGAGAGGCACCATGTTGTTGGAAGAAATTTCACCACCAAACATCTCTGTGCTTTCTGTCCAAACAGATATCTGTAGCTGTAGAGATAATCTTCACGACTGACAGTGTTCCAATGAAATAACGTCCCATACGACGTTGAAGCTCCAAGTAAATTCAAGTTCTTGGTAAGTGCTAGGTAGCAACTTTTCCTATTGCTCGTTTGAAAATATTCCGTGTGCTAAACTTTGAGATTGGTGCCAAAAACGTAATACAGACATTCCTGGGAATGAATGTGATCCCCAAAAGGACTGTACTAGATGGTTTGAACGGGTCCACATGATTCATATTTATCTCAACCCTAAGCAGCGGTAATTCCCTCAGTGAATTTCTTTCAAATGCCCTCGTTAAGTGATTTTGTACTTCTGTAACACTAACGTGATTCCAGTGTCATATTAGAACAATTTTTATTTTCTTGAAATCTAGTTAAAATTCGGCCATTGTTTCATGTTACTGATTTCAGTTTATCTAGATCTAAAAATAAAAAATTGCCATTTGTTACTGGCAGTGTAATGGAGAATATAGCGATTTAATTAACGAAAACACTGCGCCAATAGCTGTTTTTCATGCATAACACACACGAAGCGTTTCAGGAATCAATTCCCATCTTCAAGTGCAGCTATTTACATTAGTATTGTATGTGATGGCTGCACGTGTGGTGTTCAGTTTCTCTTGTCTCCCAATCCTCTTTTTACTCTCAGACTTGAAGACGATGATAAATTCCTGAAACTCATCGTGCTATGCATGAAAAAACGCAACTGATACAGTGTTTTGTTATTGGAATCAGATTTATGCAGATTTTCAAAAAACATCTATTAAATTAACTGAATATATTTTCAGCGCACTCCATTGGAGAAGATATAAAAAATGCTGCATACATCTTTCTTTAAGTGCGTTTTGCAGTGTGTTTACGTGGCAACCTACGACATATAAGCAAGAGTATATTGTTGATTATAATATTGCTACGTCGTGTATAAATAAGATTTCTGTCCTCCTGTTGTTTGCAATTTTAGTCAGGCTACACACTGAACGAAAACTGACGTATCTGGAGGCTAGAAGTTGATTATTACTGCAGTTTTTCGCGTGGACGAGGACGACGTGGTTCGTATGGAAATCAGTCAACCCTCAATATGTACGAGAAGTGTTTTTTTAAAGTAAGTACCGTTTTGAAATTTAAAAAGGTGTGCTGAGATATCGCAATTATTTTATTTTTATATGAAGCCTGTACCTTAATCTACGCACTGACGCCATTACAACCTGATTCTTCCTTGTTTACGTTGTGTAGCGAGTGCTTAATATGTCTCCGATAATCGTGAGTCCCACCGACTGTGAAGTACGGGCTGTTTTAAGATTTCTTAGTGCTATAGGCCTAAAAGCGATCGATATTCTTCGTGAGATCTGTGCAGTTTACGGAGAAAACATTATGAGTGATGAAATGGTAAGAAAGAGGGGTGAGAGCATTTGAAGATGGCCGCACAAATTTGCATGATTAACAACGGAGTGGGCGTCATTCGGTCGTTAATGAAAGTTTGGTGCGGGAAGTGAACGATAAGGTGAGAGAAACCAGACGCTTTATGATATCCTCCCTGCGGGATGACTTTCCTAATGTTTCTCGTAGTGTTTTGTATGACATTGTGACCGAGCACTTGAATTACCGAAAATTGTGCGCACTTTGGGTACCGAAAATGTTGACGGATGTGCACAAAACCAAACGTTTAGACAGCGCATTGACTTTCCTTGAGCGTTTCCACAACGACGGTGATGATTTCTCAAGCCAAATTCTTACGGGCGATGAAACATGGGTGGCCTACGTCACACCAGAATCAAAGGAACAGTCCATGGAAGTTGAGCAAGGGCATCGTTTTGCTGCATGACATTGCCCGTCCGCATGTGGCGAATCAGACCAAAGATCTCATCACATCTTTTCGATGGGAAACTCTAGATCATTCTCCGTACAGCCCCCATCTTGCGCCCAGTGACTACCATCTGTCCCTGCACTTGAAGAAACACCTGGGCGGTCAGCGTCTTCAAGACGATGACGAAGTCAAAACAGTGGTGATGCAGTGGTTAACAAGTCAAGTGGCAGACTTTTATGAGGAGGGTATTCAAAAACTGAAAAACTGGCACAACATTATGATAAGTGCCTCAGTATTGACGGAAATTACACTCCTGGAAATGGAAAAAAGAACACATTGACACCGGTGTGTCAGACCCACCATACTTGCTCCGGACACTGCGAGAGGGCTGTACAAGCAATGATCACACGCACGGCACAGCGGACACACCAGGGACCGCGGTGTTGGCCGTCGAATGGCGCTAGCTGCGCAGCATTTGTGCACCGCCGCCGTCAGTGTCAGCCAGTTTGCCGTGGCATACGGAGCTCCATCGCAGTCTTTAACACTGGTAGCATGCCGCGACAGCGTGGACGTGAACCGTATGTGCAGTTGACGGACTTTGAGCGAGGGCGTATAGTGGGCATGCGGGAGGCCGGGTGGACGTACCGCCGAATTGCTCAACACGTGGGGCGTGAGGTCTCCACAGTACATCGATGTTGTCGCCAGTGGTCGGCGGAAGGTGCACGTGCCCGTCGACCTGGGACCGGACCGCAGCGACGCACGGATGCACGCCAAGACCGTAGGATCCTACGCAGTGCCGTAGGGGACCGCACCGCCACTTCCCAGCAAATTAGGGACACTGTTGCTCCTGGGGTATCGGCGAGGACCATTCGCAACCGTCTCCATGAAGCTGGGCTACGGTCCCGCACACCGTTAGGCCGTCTTCCGCTCACGTCCCAACATCGTGCAGCCCGCCTCCAGTGGTGTCGCGACAGGCGTGAATGGAGGGACGAATGGAGACGTGTCGTCTTCAGCGATGAGAGTCGCTTCTGCCTTGGTGCCAATGATGGTCGTATGCGTGTTTGGCGCCGTGCAGGTGAGCGCCACAATCAGGACTGCATACGACCGAGGCACACAGGGCCAACACCCGGCATCATGGTGTGGGGAGCGATCTCCTACACTGGCCGTACACCACTGGTGATCGTCGAGGGGACACTGAATAGTTCACGGTACATCCAAACCGTCATCGAACCCATCGTTCTACCATTCCTAGACCGGCAAGGGAACTTGCTGTTCCAACAGGATAATGCACGTCCGCATGTATCCCGTGCCACCCAACGTGCTCTAGAAGGTGTAAGTCAACTACGCTGGCCAGCAAGATCTCCGGATCTGTCCCCCATTGAGCATGTTTGGGACTGGATGAAGTGTCGTCTCACGCGGTCTGCACGTCCAGCACGAACGCTGGTCCAACTGAGGCACCAGGTGGAAATGGCATGGCAAGCCGTTCCACAGGACTACATCCAGCATCTCTACGATCGTCTCCATGGGAGAATAGCAGCCTGCATTGCTGCGAAAGGTGGATATACACTGTACTAGTGCCGACATTGTGCATGCTCTGTTGCCTGTGTCTATGTGCCTGTGGTTCTGTCAGTGTGATCATGTGATGTATCTGACCCCAGGAATGTGTCAATAAAGTTTCCCCTTCCTGGGACAATGAATTCACGGTGTTCTCATTTCAATTTCCAGGAGTGTATGTAGAAAAGTAGGTTAAGGTACAGGCTTTAATGTAAAAATAAAATTATTGAGATACCTTAGCACGTCTTTTTTTAAATTTCAGAACGGTACTTACTTAAAAAAACACGCCTCGTACTAGCCTACAACGCCCTTACGTTGTCGGAGTCAGTGTGGTCGTACCTTGCGTTGGCTAGTGCGCCTGTTGCACTTTTATAAAGCGTTGTGTTCGCACGAAGCGTGTGTGTAAATTAAGTCCACACAAAATGTTCTATATTTTGAGTAAAGAACGCGGAGATATTGACAATTTTACTTCAATAGGTGACTGTATATCTCATTCTACACGGTTCACGTATGACCTCACACTGTTGCGTAAGTTTTTGGGTCTAGTGAGGCTCAAAGGTTGAACTGAATTTGGCAGCACGGCATGCAGTTCCCTGCAGTTCCCATATAGTCTTCGCTCCGTTCACGAACTAATAATGAAGGTGGTGTGACCGTGTGTGTTGCTGTAGGTAACTGGGGTGGTTGGGTGTGGATTGGGGTAATGTAGGGGTGAAAGGATATCAATGATACGATTCGCTGATGACATTGCTATCCTAAGTGAAGAAGAATTAAATGATCTGCTGAATGGAATGAATAGTCTAATGAGTACACAGTATGGTTTGAGAGTAAATCGGAGAAAGACGAAGGTAATGAGAAGTAGTAGAAATGAGAACAGCGAGAAACTTAACATCAGGATTGATGGTCACGAAGTCAATGAAGTTAAGGAATTCTGCTACCTAGGCAGTAAAATAACCAATGACGGACGGAGCAAGGAGGACACCAAAAGCAGACTTGCTATGGCAAAAACGGCATATCTGGCCAAGAGAAGTCCACTAATATTAAATACCGGCCTTAATTTGAGGAAGAAATTTCTGAGGATGTACGTCTGTAGTACAGCATTGTATGGTAGTGAAACATGGACTGTGGGAAACACAGAAGAGAATCGAAGCATTTGAGATTTGGTGCTATAGACGAATGTTGAAAATTAGGTGGACTGATAAGGTAAGGAATGAGGAGGTTCTACGCACAATCGGAGAGGAAAGGAATATGTGGAAAACACTGATATGGAGAAGGGACAGGATTATAGGACATCTGCTAAGACATGAGGGAGTGACTTCCATGGTACTAGAGAGAGCTGTAGAGGGCAAAAACTGTAGAGGAAGACAGAGATTGGAATACGTCAAGCTAATGATTGAGGACGTAGGTTGCAAGTGCTACTCTGAGACGAAGAGGTTAGCACAGGAAAGGAATTTGTGGCGGGCCGCATCAAACCAGTCAGTAGACTGATGACCAAAAAAAAAAAGGGGTGGGGGGGAGGTGGGGGTTGGGGGTGGGGTTGGGGGTGGGGGTGAGAGAGAGAGAGCGAGAGAGAGAGAGAGAGAGAGAGAGAGAGAGAGAGAGAAAGAGAGAGAGAGTGAGAGAGAGGGGGGGGGGGGCGGAGGTGGTGGTGGACTGCATGCGTGTGGGAAGGAAGTGAGGCGCTTCCGAAAGCGTGGATGGAGTCCATTAGCTCTCTGGCTCCGAGCACTCCCGCCGACCAATTACCAATCAGCAGCGCAGCCGGCCGGCCCGTAATGGACGCTGGTCCAGGCTGCGAGGCAGTACACCACTCGGCAGCCAGGTGGCAGCGCGTGCACTCGTCCCATTGCTCTGCGGTTACTGTCGGCCGCCCTCTGCACTGCTGCTATCCTTTCAGCTCTCCCTCCAAATCCTCGCCACCATTTCTGTCCAAGCGTCGTTGTGCACAACAGAGTGCGCTACGTATCCCTCTGCCCCCTCCCCATTTCGTCATGGGAATGCAGAAATCTCGGAAGCAAGAATGAAAAAAAAAAATTTAACTGATGCTACGGCATTATTGACTTGGAGGCCCTTTCTGGGATTTGTTCGGCCACCAGTCTTTTAATCTAACGCCACTCCGCTACTTGCGCGTCGGTGAACATGAAAGGAAACGCTTAGGACAGGACAAACACCTGGTGCCAGAGTGAACCCAGGACATCACGATCTACAGGCAACGAGGCTACCAACTATACCAAGAGCTGTAGACGTAAGCAAAATATAAACATGCCTTACATGTAAAGACTCTTTATTGATAACATCACGTACTTTTAACATACGTGGCTATGCAGAACAGCACTTGGAGGCAGGTTACCAGAAAACCAAAGAAGAAAAATTAGAGTTCTATGTCGAGCAACATACAACAAAATCATGCGACCGAAAATGAGCCACATCTATTTCATACTAACCATTCTGGCATTCAGATTAAGACAATTAGGAAACTTTTATTATATCGTTCTTATACTGTCATGAGTTACATGTAGTTGTAAAATATGCTGCACTCACAGTGCGATTATAAGTAGCTAATATTTTCTACACACGAGTAACAAAACTGCATATATGAGGTTGGTTTCAGAAGTCTGGTGAATTTCCACGCTAGATTGGAATATTTTCGTTGCGCTTCCGTGGTTGGTAAGCGTGATTATTCCAAGGATCCCACACAGAATTTCAACAATGTCCACCGTTCAGTTCATTGTTAACAGCCATCTGAATTGGTAAATGTGTCGATTGGGATGGAAAATGGAGAAAAGCTAATTTCGTTCGGTTATGAAAAATTTCCATCTGAAGGGTTGGACTGCCGCTCAAACCAAAACATCTGGATGAAGTTCACGTGGACTTTTCACCATCACTGAAGATCATTTCCTTTTGGCTTAACGAAGTCGGACAAGTACTGAAGACGAAGCGCGCTCCGGTCGTCCATTTAAGATCCACTGTCAGATCCGAATGCCCCACAAATCTGTAGATTCTAGGAGTCGACCAGGCGGCAAAATGGAGATTCATGATGACTCTCCTTTTCATTGTGTCCGCCCCCGTTAGCTGAGTGGTCAGCACGGCGGAATGCCACGGCAAGGGACCCGGGTTCGATTCCCGGCTGGGGCAGAAGGCTTTCTCCGCTCAGGACTGGGTGTTGTGCTGTCATCATCATTTCATCCCCATCTCCGACGTGCAAGTCGCCCATTGTGGCGTCTAATGCAATAAGTGTGGTGTCACCGCCAGACACCACACTTGCTAGGTGGTAGCCTTTAAATCGGCCGCGGTCCATTAGTATACGTCGGACCCGCGTGTCGCCACTGTCAGTGATTACAGACCGAGCGCCGCCACACGGCAGGTCTAGAGAGACTTACTAGCACTCGCCCCAGTTGTACAGCCGACTTTGCAAGCGAAGCTACACTGACCGATACGCTCTCATTTGCCGAGACGATAGTTAGCTTAGCCTTCAGCTACGTCATTTGCTACGACCTAGCAAGGCGCCATTACCAGTTAATATTGAAATTATAAAACATGTACCGTCAAGAGCGATGTTCTCCAATTGTGGATTAAAGTTAAGTATTCCAAGAACTACGTTCTTTTCTTTATAGGATAATTACTTTACCTTGTTCCAGACCTCACGCCAATCTGCGTGAGCTTAACGCGTGCCTTTCGGCTACCTCCGAGTGGCTTGGCTGTCTTGCCACGCCACTACAATAAGTACTTGCCCTCAGCGGCCGAACTTCCCCGAATGGGGGACTCCCGGCCCACAATGCCGTACGTTCATTTCCATTTTTCCGTACTCTGTTGGTGCTGGCGGTGTATCTCAGGAGTACGGGGCACCTCCGTGTCCTTCAGGTGAACGCTTAACAACTGGTGGCATCCACGTCCTTTGTATACCCTATCATGTCTGACAACACTAAACGCGGATGACACTAATGCAGATTTTTACTCGTCAGCAACCGTTTCGGTCCTTTCCTCAGACCATCTTCAGGCTTTTCCCCGCCGCTATGGCTGTTGGTGGCGGCAGAAGGTGCGAGTTCTGCAGAAGTGAGGATGTCATTACTGTCAAAATACAGAATACTTACTAAAATTTTAAATTCACTTACAGTCCAGTACACAACAGTGTAGGACTGTTCCTGGAGTAAATTTTTCATTGCGCAGCGGAATGTGCCCTTCTTAGTGTTCTGTACCTCAGTTGGTTTAAACGAAAAGTTATAGCATCACTTTGTTGTCTGTCTGTCTATCTATCCGACTTTAGAAAAACTCTTTCTCTCAGGTACGTGTAGACCTATAAAACTGAAATTTATATCATGTATTAAGGACTTTGAAACCTTGGCGAAAGTGAAGCTTTTAAGTCAATGCAGTTAAAAATAAGGCAATTTATGTGTCATATTTTGATACCCGAGAACTCACTCATTCGAACTTATAGGGTACTTCTGCTTGACGCAGAATAATAAAATTTGGCAACAAGCGAGATATCACATAACAAGTAAAGGGAAAAAATTGAAAAAAAAATGTTAATTTGTAATTATATCACACAGAATAATATTTTTTGTCATATTTTATTTGTCTTCGAACTGGACCAACATGTTGCCAGTATAGATGTTGAAAACAGGCAAAAGTCGTCGAGATTCTCAATACTCGGAATGGAGGGACCTGGCACACACAAGTGAAACAAGTCACCAAATGCCCATAAGTTCCGGGGAGGGGGACGATGAGCTCTGACGCCACTTTCAATCGCATCCCAGGCGTGTTCGATCGGGTTCACATCTGGCAAGTTGGCGGGCCAGCACATCAGTTTGAACTTGCCATTGTGTTCCTCAAACCACTCCACCAGATTCCCGGCCTTCTGAAACGGCGTATTATCTTGCTGAAAAATGCTACTGCCATCGTGGAACATGATCGTCCTGAAGGAGGGTGCATCGCCTGGAACCAATGTACGATACTCCTCGGCCATAATGGTGTCCTGCCCAAGCCCCATTGCACCCACGGATGCCCACGTGAATGTTCCCCGAAGCATATTGGAGACGCCGCCAGCTTTTCTCATTCCCGCAGCACAGGCGTCGAGATGCTGTTCCCCTAGAAGACGACGGATTCGCGTCCTCCATCGGCATGATGAAGAAAGTATCGGTATTCATCAGACCACGCAACGCTCTGCCACTGCGCCGACGTCTAGTGCTGATGGGCACGACCACGTTTCATTCGTAGTTCCCCATGCCGTACCGTTAATATTGGCACAGGCATGGTCCATCGCTAGGAGTGTTCGGTGCACTGTGTGTTCAGACACACTTGCACTCTTTCCAGCATTAAAGTCTGATGTTAGTACCGCCACAGTTCGCTACCTGTCCTGTTTTACAAGTCTGCCCAGCCTACGATGTTCGACATATGGCCGCCCATCCCCACGCCGTCTGGACGTGGTTTCACCTTGGTTCTGCCACGTATTGAAGACACTCACCACAGCACTGTCCGCCCCCGGCAGCTGAATGGTCAGCGTGACGGATTGTCAATCCTCTGGGCCCGGGTTCGATTCCCGGCTGGGTCGGGGAATTTTCTCCGCCCAGGGACTGGGTGTTGTGCTGTCCTCATCATCATCCTACCATCCTCATCGACTGCAGGTCGCCGAAGTGCGAACTGGCAACAAATTGAAAGACCGGCACCCGGCGAACTGTCTGCCCGACGGGAGGGGGGGGGGGGGGGGGGAGAGGGCTAGCCACACGATAAAACGATCGCGTCCGCATTGTTACTTTGTGCCAGGAAGGGCTCTCAACAAGGGAAGCGTCCAGGCGTCTCGGAGTCAATCAAAGCGATGTTGTTCGGACATGGAGGAGATACAGAGACACAGGAACTGTCGATGACATGCTTCGCTCAGGCCGCCCATGAGGTACTACTGCAGTGGATGACCGCTACCTGCTGATTATGGCTCGGAGGAACCCTGATAGCAGCGCCACCATGTTGAATAATGCTTTTCGTGCAGCCACAGGACGTCGTGTTACGACTCAAACTGCGCGCAGTAGGCTGCATGATGCGCAACTTCACTCCCGACGTCCATGGCGAAGTCAACCTTTGCAATCACGACACCATGGAAAGCTGTACAGATGGGCCCAACAACAAGCCGATTGGATTGGCATTACGTCATCTTCATCGATGGGTATTGCAAATGCCTTCAACCAGAAAATCTTCGGAGACGTGTTTAGAGGCAACCCGTTCAGGCTGAACGCCTTAGACACATTGTTCAGCGAGTGCAGCAAGGTGGAGGTTCCCTGCTCTTTTCGGGTGGCTTTATGTGGGGCCGATACGACTGTACGATACGTGAATGGCATCGACGTATTCGTCTTCATGGACGAAAATTCGCGCCCCTATCGTGCACATCTTGAGAATGGACTTTCTTCGGGATAACGCCATCGCTCGACTAGAGTGGCCAGCATATTTTCCAGACATGAACCCTATCGTACATGAGTGGGATAGATTGAAAAGGGCTGTTTACAGACGACGTGGCCTACCATCCACTCTGAGGGATCTACGTCGAATCGCCGTTGAGGAGTGGGACAATCTGGGCCAACTGTGCCTTGATGAACCTGTGGATAGTACGCCACGACGAATACAGGCATGCATCAATGCAAGAGGACGTGCTACTGGGTATTAGAGGTACCGGTGTGTACAGCAATCTGGACCACCACCTCTGAAGGTCTCGATGTATGGTGGTACAACATGCAATGTGTGATTTTCATGAGCAATTAAATGGGCGGAAATGATGTTTATGTTGATCTCTTTTCCAATTTTCTGTACAGGTTCCGGAACTCTCCGAACCGAGATGGATGATGCAAAACTCTTTTTGATGTATTTTATTGTGATCGCCTTTGTACTTAATATCTTCTGTTGTTACAATTGTAAAGCTTAACTTTCACTTTTTTATGTATCACTTTCCAAGTGTAATAGATCTTGGAGTCACACTTCAGTACTCATGTTAAATACTACATTTTTGTGATTGCTAACTTAATTTCAGCTGTTATACAGGCCCCGTTTCTCGAGGTTAGTGCTTATGTTTTCCTGGTTGGCTCAGTTTACACTTATTTAGTGTTTAGTTTCTTAGTTTTTTACATAATGTCATTTACCACGTGTCCATACCCCCATATACGTGAGTAATGTATTTTCCAATATTTTTTACAAAAGCCTTTACATCTTTGTTTACAATAATCAATCTCTGATGATGGCCTTGTAAGCCGAAAACCGGTAACCTAAATAAATTAATCCTGTAGTGTCATTTTAATTTATTACTACACTCTTCTACCAAGAAGCGACGGAGAGTCATATATCTAAAGGTTTAACTCTTCACGAAAGGCTCAGACCAAGGAATGGAAATATATATATATATATATATATATATATATATATATATATATATATATATATAGGTAATAGTGATGAAGAGGTTCTTATCGGACTGTCACATAGTTTCCACATGAAGATGTTCTCCCTTTTGCATTCTCAGTATCGTCGTAAGCCACATTGTCTGCTACTTTATAGTTTTCAACTATTTCTTTTATGAGATTTCCTTCCGGTCGGATTTGTTCAAGTTTGCTCGAACCATTGTTTATCCGAAAATTTCTTTTTTTATAGCTGGTCAGAAATTGTTTGCTTTGAACGTCTATCTTTGTCAAAGTATTGGTCGTATTGACATAACCTCGTAATACGATCTGTATGTAACGCACAACATTGTTGAGCAAACAGTACATTGTCTTTCATGAACTCAAGGCTCAAGTGCACTGAATGACCTTGTTGTTCCTGGTTAAGCTTGGCTTAGCATTACTTACAAGACCCTACGTTTCTATACCTAAGTACTTATATTTCGATTGCTCCATCAGCCGCTTCAACTTTTGCACAACTTTTTTATATCGCCGTATTTAAGGCGCGGGTATCTGATGAAAGGAGTCGGCCAGCAGTGAAGCTACGCTGAGTCCACGTCGCCTGATTGTCTGATGCGGGGAGGGGCACGAAGTTACGGACCTAGAATGTTTCCGGACAGGGTGTGACGCTTCCTGAAAGTACTTTGGAAATTTTACAGTGAGTTAGAGTCTCTGTTTCCGCAGACTTCCACGGCAGGAACACTTTAGAGACATTCTCTGGTGCGAACTAGGATGGCGAACTTCAATTTTCACGAGTATGCCGGAGTCTCGCTTTGAAAAATTACATTGAGTCAGAAATTTAAGTATACTTCATGAAACGTGTGGAAGCGTGGCACTCTGAACATTTTCGAATGTATGCTGTAAAAATGTATCGCAGTTCTCACATTTTAGTGCATTCATGTTTTTAAGGAGAGCAAAAATTTTACGAACTCTTACTATTTTTCATTCTTACACAGGGTTGTTCTTGGGATTTTGACGAGTTTATATGGTAGGTTATTCTGAGTAACGAATGGTGCATTGCATAGAAGATTGTATTAAGTATTTGGTAATAAACTATGTTTACCATTACGTCCTGTTTAATGAAATTTATTGCAACCGTGGGTGTACTCGCTAGGAGGTTTGCTGTTTCTTCCTATACCCTTGCCGGAAGTTAGGCAGCATACATCGCATTGGAGTTGAAGATGAACTGAGAGAACAAAGACTTACAATAATAACAACTGCAAGTCATTCGCACCAGTCAGTAGCGAACCACTGTGTACTCTACAAAACCATCGAAGCAACGAGCCTTCTGAAAGTGCCCTCCATAGGCGGGGACGAAACGTTTGCTTATCCAAGAGGTCCCAGAAGACAACCTCATGAAATCCCGGAAAATTTTAATAATTTTCGTTGTACAGGCTCAAAGACTTTTTAAGTGATAGAAACCGATACGTTCTACTGGACGAAGAGCGTTCATCGGAGAGTGTCAGGGAAGTGTGACGGAACCACTGTTGTTCTCTGTGTACATAAACGATCCGACAGGCAAGGTGAGTAGCTATGTGTGACCGTTCGCTGATAACGCTGTGGTCTACGGTTCAGTTTCGTCTTCGAGTGACTTGGATTGGATTTCAATTTGGTGCGATAAGTGGCAGCTTGTTTTAAATGTGGGGAAATGGAAGTTGATACATATAAGTAGGGAAAACTAGCCTCTAACTTTCGAGTAAAGCGTTAGCGGTGTGCTGGACGCAGTCACGTCGACTCAGTATCCAGATGTTAATTTGCAAACCGACATGAAATGAAGCGAGTACGTAAGATTAAGTAGTAGGGAAGGCGAATGGTGGACTTCTGTTTATTTGGAGAATTTTGGGAAAGTGCGGCTTATCCATAGATGCTGCCGCTTGTAGATCACTTGCGCAGCCCGTTGTTGAGTACTTGGCATCGCTATCAGGGTGGATTAAAGGAGGACATCGAAGCACTTCAAAGTCGCGCTGATAGACTTGTTATCATTTGGTTCGACTGACACGCGAGTATTACGGAAACGCTCCATGAAGTCGAATGGGAATTCCTGGAGGGAAGACGATAGACTATCGAGGAAGTTTAGAGAATCGACATTTGTCATTGACTACAGAGCGGTTTTACCGTCGCCAAGGTACATTTCGCGTAAATACTGAGAAGACGAGATAAGAGAAATTAAGGGCTCGTAAGGAAGCAGACAGACAGTCATTTTTTCCTTACTCCATTGACGAATAGAACAAGAAAGGAAATAATTTATGGTACAAAGGACACTCCGCCATACAGTACACGGCGGTTTACGGATAGTGAACGCAGATGTACATGAGATGTCCTGCTTAACACGCAGGACAGGATAGGTACAATAAATTGTAGAAAGGGGCCAAAATAAGGGACTGTCAGTCACACTCGAAAATACAACTTTATTATTTGACCAAACATTACAACAGTCCAAGAAAAATTCTTAAACACACAGCTTTAATCTTTGGGACTTAATTACCGGCTGAAAGCCACTTTAATTTAATAACGGCTGAAGGCCAGTAACTTAAAGCTCAAGCATAATCAGAAATTTAAAAGGCTAAAGTAAACAAATTCAAATCGGCTGAAGGCCGAACACTTAAAACTCCAAAACATTAATTTTTTTTAATACTTAAGTCCTTGCGTGAAACGGTTCTTTAATTTAGGCTGAAGGCCTTCAGAACAAACAACTGAAACTCAAACCGGCTGAAGGCCAAAGACTTTAAAATTCAAAAACTTTTCTAAAATGCCAAAGGGCTTACGTGAAACAGTACTTTAAACTAGGCTGAAGGACTTAAGAGTAAAACAACTCTAATTTAAAATACAAAACCGAAGCCATACAAGTATCAACAACGAGAACAAATTTAAAAAAATAAGGTAGTCCACACAAGGGCGCCCAGATGTTCGAGGGTCGGCCTGCAATTCAAACACTAATGCTCGTTTAAGTGAGACAGGCAGTTGGGCCAACCATTCACGATCAGACGACAACCGAACCCTCTGACATGGTAACTTCCACTTCACCCGACCAGGGCACAACATAGAGTTCAACGTAGGAAATATTGGCGCCCACAACCTATCATACACGGAGCTGTCAAACTACACACTGTGTTGGACAGCGACAACACGATGAGGAAACTGCACTGCCTGAAATTTACGTTAACGCCCAGGGCAGGTAGCCGGAATTTTAACGACCACAAGGCAGAAGATTCCGCTGGTGCACTTCAATTCAAATAACCAGATACAGTGAAACTCCACCGGAGGGTGGCTGGACTTTTCCAACTTGAAAACCACGTTGTTGCTTGCGGGAATATCCCAACAGCCGACAACTACCTCCAAACGACACAGTGTGAACAGTCTTGACTTGCTGGTAGGTTAAGTCAAAATTCAACTTTCGTGCTCAGGATCAGTGAGCCACGGACCTTGTAGCAATAGCAACAGCGCCACACACTCCGACACTGCGTAGAGACCGCCAGCGCGCCCGGCCAAACTACGCCCCGCCGAGAATTCCTCGCTGCTCCACTCCAACCGACCGACTGCGCACAAGGAAACCTCCCCATCGCACCCCCCTCAGATTTACTTATAAGTTGGCACAGTGGATAGGCCTTGAAAAACTGAACACAGATCAATCGAAAAAACAGGAAGAAGTTGTGTGGAACTATGAAAAAAATAAGGAAAATATAAAAACTGAGTAGTCCATATGCAACATAACGATGGTTTGAGCACAGGAGTGCTGTGGTCCCGTGGTTAGCGTGAGCAGCTGCGGGACGGAAGGTCCTAGGTTCAACTCCTTCCCCGAGTGAAAAATGTACGTTTTTATTTTCGCAAAGTTATGATCTGTCCGTTCGTTCATTGACGTCTCTGTTCACTGTAATAAGTTTAGTGTCTGTGTTTTGCGACCGCACCGTAAAACCGTGCGATTAATAGACGAAAGGACGTGCCTCTCCAATGGGAACCAAAAACATTTGATCGTAAGGTCATAGGTCAACCGATTCCTCCACAGGAAAACACGTCTGATATATTCTATACGACACTGGTGACGGCATGTGCGTCACATGACAGGAATATGTTGTCGACCCACCTAACTTGTACATTTGGCGAATGGGTAAAAAGATTATTCTACCTTGCCCGGTTTAGGTTTTCTTGTGGATGTGATAATCACTCCCAAAAAAGTGATGAAAACATAAGAGTTTGTCACATAAACTGCAACAAATTAATGCAACAGTTTCACAGTCGCTCAGTTTTCTCTGTGCTCTGTCAAAACATATGTTTTAACCTTTTCCAAATTTTTCCGTGTGTAGACCGTCAAATCCTGCATACGTCCAAGCGAATCTGAATATGTCCTGGAATTTTGGAGAGCGTGAGTGCCTGAACTTTGATAATTGTCTGAAAATAAAAAATTTAAATTTTTACTCGAGGGATGACTTGAACCAAGGACCTCTCGTACCGGAGCTGCTCACGCTAACCACGGGACCACGGCGGTCCTGAGCTCACATTATCCTTGATGTTGCCTATGTTGCACATGGACTACTCAGTTTGTATATTTTGCTTATTTTTTTTCATAATTCCACACAACTTCTTCCTGTTTTCTCGATTGATCTGTGTTCAGCTTTTCAAGGCCTGTCCACTGGGCCAACTTATAAGTAAAATCTGAGGGGGGTGCGATGGGGAGGTTCCCTTGTCAGAACCAGTACGCCGCCAACATTTAAAATAACTTGTGAGTCAAAATCATACAAACTACACACAGTTTCACGAACACTTGCACGAAGAACTAGACAATGCTAACGGCAGTGACTGTACAACAACAGGGACGAATCACACAGCCAACTCATAAGCGATCGCCGGCCAGAATCACATCTTCTAGCAAGACGACCGACCGACGACCAACCAAGGTCGTCCCAATCGTGTGTGTCGGTAACCGTCGGGCGAGTCATAGCGGTTCGGACCTCACTGCTGCTGCGCCCAAAATGTACTTGTGCAGTGATAAACACTGCCAGGTCCGAACTAACTCATCGACACACGACGAACGGGAAGTAATACCAGTCCAGCAAAGATTATAGGGCTGTGCTTATATCGATAAGCGCTGCTGCTGCCGCTCACGGGCAAGCAAAGCAGCAACTCAGTATCACAAGTAATTGAAACTTACATAACGAGGTTGGAGTACGGCAAAAACAGGATGTTAAATAAGATATGGCACGAACACGAGCCACTCACGGCTCAGTACAGAAGTTGGATATAAATATGGGAACACCAGAAACACAACACTTAGCATCCCAAAGTGCAGCGAAGGAAACACGATGGCGTTCAAAACAGCTTGCAGTTGTCTCCAACAGGATATGTGCATGGCTGTATAGCTTCCAAGTTTAGGTTCAAAAATGGTTCAAATGGCTCTGAGCACTATGGGACTCAACTTCTGTGGTGATCAGTCCCATAGAACTTAGAACTACTTAAACCTAACTAACCTAAGAACATCACACACATCCATGCCCGAGGCAGGATTCGAACCTGCGACCGTAGCAGTCCCGCGGTTCCGGACTGCGCGCCTAGAACCACTAAACCACCGCGGCCGGCGGTAAGTTCAGGTAAAGATGATGGAGGTGTATAGGGATAACGCACCCGTCTCTTCAAATTAGTCCCTATAGGGTGAATAATATTGAAATCTGGTGACTGCGAAGGGTAGCGGAGATGCAAAAATTCATCCTAGTGCTCACAACCAGCCCTGGACTTTGCGAGCTGCGTGAACGGATGCCCCGTCGTCTCGGAACACAGCATCCCCACTGCAGAACAAATATTCTAGCATGGGATGAAAGTCGTGAACTGAATGGGTCACATAAGCCTTGGTAGTAATGCCATCCTGCAGAGTACCCATGGGGCCCATGGAATACTACCACATGGCTGCTTATATCATCAGCGAACCTCCGCCATGTTTCACTCTCGGGACGTAAACTCGTCTAGAAGCTGGAAACAGTGCGGAACGAGACATATCCGACAAAATGACATTCACCCTAAATGTCCATTATAATTATCCGGGCTGTTATGCCGTGGTCGGTTGATGAATTCTGTGTCGATTCCCAATACATTTTAGTATTCACCCTAAAGTCCAGGTTTTATAGCTCCAGCACCCCGTTTTCCCGTGACGGGCATTTGCATCAGTCGTGAGTAGTTTTGCAATTCCAGCTATCTGTGCAGTTTCCTGCTCCCCTCGTGTTGTTTTTGAGATGAAGGTCTCGCGAGTGCGACATTCGGATCAGCAGCGACTTTTGCAACTGTCGTTCTCTTATAATTCCCCGCAGTCCTTATCAGAGACTGTCCATGCCGATAACTCAACACACACTTTCTTTCGCGTTGTGACTTAGCGGATGCTGTTCTTCCGCTTTCCCAGTATGTTGTATAAATCTTCGATACCGTGCCTCTGAAAACGCCAAACACTTCAGCAAATCCTGTTCACGGAATCACCATACGTACGGCCACCAAAATTTTGCTCACGTTCGAATTCACTCACCTTCGCCACAATGCGCACACACCTACACATAACATTGTTCTGACAACGACTGACGGTTCCAACGTATGATGATGATGATGATGATGATGATGATGGGCGCGAGGGGCGCTCAACATTATGGTTATCAGCGCCCTAGCGAAAAGCCATGGTGATCTCATGGGCGAGGATGAAAGCTGCCCCCACACGCGGAGCAAAAAATGGAAATGATAGTACGGCATTGTTGGCCGGGAGGCCCCATTCGAGGGAGTTGGGCCGCCGTATTGCAAGTCCTTTTTAGTTGACGCCACTTCGGCGACTTGTGAGTCAATGATGATGAAATGATGATGGACACACAACTTTCAGTCCCCTGCCGGGAATCGAACATAGGCCCCCTGCGCGGTAGACGGTAACGCTACCGCTACGCTACGGAGGCGGACACACGGGGCAGTTTATAATGTACAGGGCTATTACAAATGATTGAAGCGATTTCATAAATTCACTGTAGCTCCATTCATTGACATATGGTCACGACACACTACAGATACGTAGAAAAACTCAAAGTTTTGTTCGGCTGAAGCCGCACTTCAGGTTTCTGCCGCGAGAGCGCTCGAGAGCGCAGTGAGACAAAATGGCGACAGGAGACGAGAAAGCGTATGTCGTGCTTGAAATGCACTCACATCAGTCAGTCATAACAGTGCAACGACATTTCAGGACGAAGTTCAACAAAGATCCACCAACTGCTAACTCCATTCGGCGATGGTATGCGCAGTTTAAAGCTTCTGGATGCCTCTGTAAGGGGAAATCAACGGGTCGGCCTGCAGTGAGCGAAGAAACGGTTGAACGCGTGCGGGCAAGTTTCACGCGTAGCCCGCGGAAGTCGACGAATAAAGCAAGCAGGGAGCTAAACGTACCGCAGCCAACGGTTTGGAAAATCTTACGGAAAAGGCTAAAGCAGAAGCCTTACCGTTTACAAGCCCTGACACCCGATGACAAAGTCAAACGCTTTGAATTTTCGGCGCGGTTGCAACAGCTCATGGAAGAGGATGCGTTCAGTGCGAAACTTGTTTTCAGTGATGAAGCAACATTTTTTCTTAATGGTGAAGTGAACAGACACAATGTGCGAATCTGGGCGGTAGAGAATCCTCACGCATTCGTGCAGCAAATTCGCAATTCACCAAAAGTTAACGTGTTTTGTGTAATCTCACGGTTTAGTAAAGTTTACGGCCCCTTTTTCTTCTGCGAAAAAAACTTTACAGGACACGTGTATCTGGACATGCTGGAAAATTGGCTCATGCCACAACTGGAGACCGACAGCGCCGACTTCATCTTTCAACAGGATGGTGCTCCACCGCACTTCCATCATGATGTTCGGCATTTCTTAAACAGGAGATTGGAAAACCGATGGATCGGTCGTGGTGGAGATCATGATCAGCAATTTATGTCATGGCCTCCACGCTCTCCCGACTTAACCCCATGCGATTTCTTTCTGTGGGGTTACGTGAAAGATTCAGTGTTTAAACCTCCTCTAGCAAGAAACGTGCCAGAACTGCGAGCTCGCGTCAACGATGCTTTCGAACTCATTGATGGGGACATGCTGCGTCGAGTGTAGGAGGAACTTGATTATCGGCTTGATGTCTGCCGAATCACTAAAGGGTCACATATCGAACGTTTGTGAATGCCTAAAAAAACTTTTTGAGTTTTTGTATGTGTGTGCAAAGCATTGTGAAAATATCTCAAATAATAAAGTTATTGTAGAGCTGTGAAATCGCTCCAATCATTTGTAATAATCCTGTATTAAAGTCTGTCTCCCTTTTTCAACCATTTCTTGATGAGGCCTGACAGTTGACGAAATGTCACCACTCTTGTAACACTGGACTCAGTATTGGCGAGGATGTTGGGTGTATCTCCAGCGAGACTGAGGGCTCCCCTAATATCAATATTTAGGACACACGTTGCCACGATATGCCACACCACAAACCTCACAGAGTGGCGGATCTTCCCGCCGGAGGAGGAAGCCATATGTTAAAGGGCTGTGTTCTATGAACAGCCCAGTAAACAGAACCTCCTTCCAGAGTGAGGCCACGCCGCTGTGGTCGATTTCAGTGACTGGAGTTCATTTTCTGTCACCTGCAACCATTAAGTCTCCCACTGACGCATGACACATCTGTCAGAAAATGAGATGGTTTGGCTAGCATTTCGATTTGTGTTCAAGCATTTTTATCCAACACATGTACACTACTGGCCATTAAAATTGCTACACCACGATCATGAAGTGCTACAGACGCGAAATATAACCGACAGGAAGAAAATGCTGTGATATGCAAATGATTAGCTTTTCAGAGCATTCACACAAGGTGTGCGCCGGTGGCGACACCTACAACGTGCTGACATGAGGAAAGTTTCCAACCGATTTCTCATACACAGCAATTGACCCGCGTTGCCTGGTGAAACGTTGTGATGCCTCGTGTAAGGAGGAGGAATGCTTACCATCACGATTCCGACTCTGATAAACGTCGGATTGTAGCCTATCTCGATTGCGGTTTATCGTATCGCGACATTGTTGCTCGCGTTCGTCGAGATCCAATGACTGTTAGCAGAGTATGGAATCGATGGGTTCACAGGAGGGTAATACGGAACGCCGTGCTGGATCTCAACGGCCTCGTATCACTAGCAGTCGAGATGACAGGCATCTTATCCGCATGGCTGTAACTGATCGTGAAGCCACGTCTCGATCCCTGAGTCAACAGATGGGGACGTTTGCAAGACAACAACCATCTGCAGGAACAGTTCGAAGTAGTTTGCAGCAGCACGGACTATCTGCTCGGAGACCATGGTTGAGGTTACCTTTGACGCTGCATCACAGACAGGAGCGTCTGCGATGGTGTACTCTACGACGAACCTGGGTGCACGAATGGCAAAACGTCATTTTTTCGGAAGAATCCAGGTTCTGTTTACAGCATCGTGATGGTCGTATCCGTGTTTGGCGACACTGCGGTGAAGGCACATTGGAAGCGTGTATTCGTCATCGCCATACTGACGTATCACCCGGCGTGATGATACGGGGTATCACTGGTTACACGTCTCGGTCACCTCTTATTCGCATTGACGGCACTTTGAACAGTGGACGTTACATTCCAGATGTGTTACGACCCGTGGCTCTACCCTTCATTCGATCCCTGCGAAACCCTGCATTTCAACAGGATAATGTACGACCGCATGTTGCAAGTACTGTACGGGACTTTCTGGATACAGAAAATGTTCGACTGCTGCCCTGGCCAGCACATTCTCCAGATCTCGCACCAACTGAAAACGTCTGGTCAATGGTGGCCGAGCAACTGTCTCGTCACAACACGCCAGTCACCACTCTTGATGAACTGTGGTATCGTATTGAAGCTGCATTGTCAGCTGTACCTGTACACGCCATCCAAGCTCTGTTTGACTCAATGCCCATGCGTATCGTGGCCGTTATTATGGCCAGAGGTGGTTGTTCTGGGTCCTGATTTCTCAGGATCTATGCACCTAAATTGCGTGAAAATGTAATTACATGTCAGTTCTAGTATAATATATTTGTGCAGTGAATTCCCGCTTATCATCTGCATTTCTTCTTTGTGTAGCAATTTTAATGGCCAGTAGTGTAGATCTAGATACCGTCGCGCTGAGTCTCCCTGTAAGCAGAATGGACGGCACCGGCCGCCGGACGCGCCCCACCAGAGGCTGCTGCTGTGTGTCCGGAAGAGCAGAGCAGAGCGTGGCGCGCCTGCAGACTGCCCCCCCCCCCCCCTCTCTCTCTCTCTCTCTCTCTCTCTCTCTCTCTCTCTCTCTCTCTCTCTCTCCCCCTCTCTCTCCCTCTCCCTCTCCTCCTCTACCAGTAGAGACCCTGGGCTAGCACGCCCCAGCCGAGCGCCGCCCGCCGTGCCCCGGCCTGCGCTGTGTAAACGCCGCAAATCCAATTCGACGCCGCTCCGCGCCGCACCGGCCGAAAATAGCGAATCGATAGTCGCCCACTGAGCGCCGCCCGCGAGTGCGTGGGCGGCGGCGGTCCCGGCACCGAGCAGCCTGCGGAAGTAGGCCGGTCGGCAACGGTGACCGGCGACTGCTCCGTCACTCGTGAACGAAATGCTGCACGGCCGGATCCTGAGACAGCGTACTTTGAGTGTTCACTTGCAGGCCTGTGGCTCCTCCTTTCGTACGAGAGGTATTCGAAAGGTAATGCAACGCACCTCGTCTCTTCGGCCAGTTTCGGTTGAAAATATGTGAAATTTGTTGTGGGGCACCCTGTAATGTTGAAATAGGTAGCGGCGTTGTACTTGCCCTCAAAATGGCGTCTTTAACGGAGCTGTATTCCAAGCACAAAGCTGTCATCGTAGACATTCATAGGTGATTACAGAAGTCTATAGAGACATAAGAGTAAAAAAAAAAAGCACGGTGACTCGTTGGGCGATTCATCTGTCATCTTCGCAACGACGTCGCGCACACCTCTCCGAGCTTCCACGTGCTGGCCGGTAGAAATGCTGGAACGTGCGGACACTCTCATTCGAAGTGATCGACGAATGATAATCAAACACTTCGCTGAACAACTGGACATCTCTGTTGGTAGTTCTGACACACAAAACGTCCACCTGTTGGGATACTGAAAGGTATAGGTCCAGTGGGTCTGTCACCTTTCGACTTCCACCTGTTTGGCCCAATGAAGGATGGACACAGCAGGAAGCAGTACGTGGATTATGTGGGGGTTACTGATGTAGCGAGGCGTTGGTTCCTGCGTCGACCAGTAGAGAGGTACCGTGCGGGCATACAGGCCATGCGAGTCACGTGCCGTCACACCGTCACAGTGAAAGCAGATTATGTTGAAAAATAAGGTTTCGTAGCCGAAAGAGTGAGTATATGATATATTGGAATTATTAATAAAAGCAACCTGCTATCAGGAAAAAGTATTGCATTGTTTATTGAACGCCGCACGCAGTTTTGAGTTCCGCGCGTATAATGCAAGATGGCTAATAAGCCGCACCTCACTTCCGCTCAAGTGATACAGAAAAATAGAACGTATTTGACAAGTAAATCTCATTCGTTGTACCAAACGGCAAGATGCACTACTTGATCAAAAGTGTCTGGACATTTACTACTGGACGTCGATATGGAGTATGTCGACCCTTCGCCTTTATGAAGACTTGAACTCTGCTGTGGACACATTCAGTGAGACGCCTCAATGTCTATGGAGGAATGGCAGCCTGATCTTCCTCAAGAGCCGAAACCAGTGAAGGTAGTGATGGTGGAGGCTTTGGTCTGAAGCGAAGTTTATGTGCAAAAACTCGTCCCCCTTTAGGGTTCAGGTCGGGACTCTAGTGAGCAAGTTATAGCTCGCCTATGCTCTGCAGTGTATGAACGATTTTGTTATTAGATGTGTACTTGCTGTTCCACTGCTAGTGGAAACAAAACATCTATTGCGAAGATCAGTGCTTACCGACAGATTATAGGTAGTTACTACCAGATCGCTATCACACGAGTGTTTGTTACTACGTACAGAAACGATCGAAATGTAAAAATTGGTAATAAATTAAAGGTATAATGTCGAAATGTTTTATGCCAAAATTTTGTTTGAATAAGCTTAGAATGCAGAATAAGACGTTCGCGAGCTCCAAAGGAGAAAAAGTTAAATTTGGTAAATGACTATAATGACTTTGAAGACAAGCAAGTATCTTGTGGGAAACACAAAACAGCAGCTGTACAAAATGCGTACGCTCTAACTTGCATGTGACAAGAACGCAAAAAGACGTTAGTTGGGAATGGCATGAAGTTTGCTACCATAATGACCATCAATAGCAATGAATGACTAGCAACACTTTATGCAAAATGGTGTGTTACGTAACTCATAAAAATGCTGTCTGTTCGAAAATATGGTCAATTGTGACAAAAACGGTTAATAATTATTTACTTATTGGTCTGTAACTGATAGTTTTTAAACAGATCCAGTAAAAACTTTCATTCATCGCAACAACTATTTTTAGTACTAATGTTAAGTTGACGTATGCAGATAATACCTTTACAAAATACAATATAAAAATCCTAAACTACTTCGACTATATGAATGCCAACACTCTTTTGTCGCCCGCATCTCGTGGTCGTGCGGTAGCGTTCTCGCTTCCCACGCCCGGGTTCCCGGGTTCGATTCCCGGCGGGGTCAGGGATTTTCTCTGCCTCGTGATGGCTGGGTGTTGTGTACTGTCCTTAGGTTAGTTAGGTTTAAGTAGTTCTAAGTTCTAGGGGACTGATGACCATAGATGTTAAGTCCCATAGTGCTCAGAGCCATTTGAACCATTTGAACTCTTTTGTCACAGAATATGAACTTCAAATCGCTTTCAATTCAAACTGATAGTCGTCTGCAGTAGTATCGGAATATTACATACATCAAGCAGGTTTTGCATCACACTGATTACTAGAACACCTGAAGATAGGCGTTGACTGTTGATAATGTATCATATTCACAGTCCCTTTCACTGTTCAGAGATATCACTAAACCCGACCAAAGATGTAAACAATCATGCATGAGCAACGCCTATTAGAGGGAGTGGGTCCCACCACCGATCAGATGCAGTCATTCCACCAGGAAGGAGGTACACGGCTCGTGTTGTCTGTAGTTCAACCATGCCTAGGCGGCCAATACCGCTGTTCGATCGAGTCCGCATTGTTACTTCGTATCAGGAAGGCTTCTCAACAGTGGAAGTGTCCAGGCGTCTGGGAGTGAACCAAAGCGATGTTGTTCGGACATGTATGTCGATGACAATCCTCGCTCAGGCCGCCCAAGGGCCACGACTGCAGTGGATGACTACCTACGGAGGGATCCTGACACCAACAGCACCATGTTGAATAATGCTTTTTGTGCAGCCACAGGACGTCGTGTTACGACTCAAACTGTGCGCAATGGGCTGCATGATGCGCAACTTCCATGTCGACGTCCATTGCGAGGTCCGTCTTCGCAACCACGACACCGTGCAGCGCGGTACAGATGGGCCCAACAAGATGCCGAATGGACCGTTCAGGATTGGCATCACGTTCTCTACACCGATGAGTGTCGCATATCCCTTCAACCGGACAATCGTCGGAGACGTATTTCGAGGCAACCCGGTCAGGCTGAACGCCGTAGACACACTGTCCATCGAGTGCAGAAAGGTGTTGGTTCCCTGTTGTTTTGGGGTGGCATTACGTGGGGCCGACGCACGCCGCCGGTGGTCATGGAAGGCGCCGTAACGGCTGTACGAAACGTGAAAGTCATCCTCCGACCGATAGTGCAACCATATCGACAGCATACTGGTGAGGTATTCGTCTTCATGGACGACAATTCGCGCCCCCATCGTGCACATCTTGCGGAAGACTTCCTTCAGGATAACGACATCGAACGATTAGAGTGGCCAGCATGTTCTCCAATATGAACCCTATCGAACATGCCTTGGATAGATTGAAAAGGGCTGTTTATGGACGACGTATCCCAGCAACCACTTGAGGGATCTACGGCGAATCGCCGTGGAGGACTAGGACAATCTGGACCAACAGTGCCCTGATGAACTTGTGGATAGTATGCCACGACGAATACAGCCATGCATCAATGCCAGATGACGTGCTACTGGGTATTAGAGATAACTGTGTGTACAGCAATCTGGACCACCATCTCTGAAGGTCTCGCTGTATGGTGGAATACCACGCAATGTGTGGTTTTCATGAGCAATAAAAAGGGCGGAAATGATGTTTATGTCGACCTCTATTCCAATTTTCTGTACAGGTTCCGGAACTCTTGGAACCGAGGTGATGCAGAACTTTTTTTGGTGTTTGTATATGGGCAACTATAGCTACAGCCGTGTTTTGTCACAAGAATCACTCGATTGAAAATGAACTATAAATTTGACTAGATTTGTCTTCTTTCGACAATTTCTTTCACTTGTGACTTTCTCGGATTTTTTGGTGAAAGGAAAGGTGTTAGCATTTGGACGTAATGTGCTGTTCCAGTCTCTTCTGTACCTAAGGTCCATCACCGTTCCCTTTGGATCCCTACGTAATTCGGTGCTCTCCGATACACACGATCGAACAACGGAGGAGTGGTACTCAAGCGTCAACTTTATGTTACAATATCTCCGGATGTAATTAACATTTTACAATGCAACAAACGGCACTGATTACGTATTTGTTTATATGTTCAGATGTGCTAACAAACCTAACGGGGTTCCATTTAACAAAACGTAGGTTTGTGATAAGAAACATACTTCCGTGCATTTTTTAATGGTTTGTATTAACCAATTACACTAACCCCTCTCCTCACGTTCGGTCTGCGTAATCGATTCGTCAGTATTTGATGTGGTTTACGAAATATACCCAGCCGTAATGTTAGGTGACTCAACCTGTATACCTTGCCCACATACTTGCTCGCCCACTTATAATATACCTGGTCACATATTACAACATTTTCGACAAAAAACACGTGTCTGTACCACACCACAGATGCTTCGCAATCACTTTTTTGCCTTCACGTCTACTACTGTGCTGTTATTGTTACACGATGTATATTCTCTGTGCTTTGTACAATAAAAATTTCCCTGGCATTGCCAGCGTCTTTACTACGATGAATTTGTATAATTATTGCTTAGCGTATGTTGATAACATACTTTACATTAATTCACATATTTACAAAAATGGTTGTGAAGAGGAGAAATCAAATAGCTGAAAAATGCGTTGTAGTGGTACACAGTTCATTTCAGAAATGGATGGTGCTTTATGAGAGGGTACATTCTCAGGTTGATGCAAACTATCATCATCTCCTTTTTCTTCTAGTATACACACTGCTGTAAAATATATTGAGATCCTTCCGCATTTAGCGTTTTTCAGTGTATAAAAAGGGGGCCACACCTCAACCAGGAACTCCCCTCCCGTACAGTAACACCACCTCCTCCGAACTTAACTACTGACACTACACATGATTGCTTGTAACATTCTTCCTGGAGAAGGCAACAACTATGCAAGTACGATACTCCAAAATATCTGCGTCTACTCTTGAACCGTAGACTCACGTTCGAATATTGGCAAGAAACAAAGCTAAAAGTATCTGCCCAGAACTGCATCATATGTAAACTTACTGCCGTCCTCTGGGTATCACAGCCACACGTGCTCCGTAGATCTGGCCTGGCAATATGCTACTCTGGAGCGGAATAGTAGCACCTGTTTGCCGAAACTCCGTAAGAGGCAAACAGGTGGGTACGCCACTGAATGAGATGGGATGCGACCGGCTAGCTATCAGCAACGTCTGCTACAAAAGTTTATCAAAAGTTTGATGAAAGTTTGATATTTTATGTAAAGATAGTTGCAAGTCACTAAATGCTCACATTCTCAAATACAGGATGAATAAAATGCGGGCATTCATGCGTCGTGGGCTACACTTGCCTCTAACCTTCACCGCCAGCCCTTTCGTACGTACGTCAATACAGGGCGATTCAGGTGCCCATACCTATGGGTTATACAACCAGCAACTCGTCTAAAAGATGTTGACAGTCTCTCGTTTTCCCGGGTTCGATTCGAGGCGGGGTCAGGAATTTTCTCTGCCTCGTGATGGCTGGGTGTTGTGTGCTGTCCTTAGGTTGGTTAGGTTTAAGTAGTTCTAAGTTCTAGGGGACTGATGACCATAGATGTTAAGTCCCATAGTGCTCAGAGCCATTTCTTAAGTCTCTCGTTCGCTATGCACTAACTAATAGTCCTATAGAAATAGTGAACACCATATTTTGTAGATAATTTAATGTAGTTCAACTTGGGATACGTCTTCACTTGGCCGGCCGGAGTGGCCGAGCGGTTAAAGGCGCTGCAGTCTGGAACCGCACGACCGCTACGGTCGCAGGTTCGAATCCTGCCTCGGGCATGGATGTATGTGATGTCCTTAGGTTAGTTAGGCTTAAGTAGTTCTAAGTTCTAGGGGACTGATGACCACAGCAGTTGAGTCCCATAGTGCTCAGAGCCATTTGAACCGTCTTCACTTGGTGGGGAGGCTGGCGTGCCTCAACGATACAGATAGCCGTACCGTAGATGCAACCACAACGCAGGGGTATCTGCTGAGAGGCCAGACAAACGTGTGGTTCCTGAAGAGGGGCAGCAGCCTTTTCAGTAATTGCAAGGGCAACAGTCTGGATGACTGACTGATCTGGCCTTGTAACGTTACCCAAAACGGCCTTGCTGTTGTGGTACTGCGAACGGCTGAAAGCAAGAGGAAATTACAGCCCTAATTTTTCCCGAGGGCATGCAGCTTTACTGTATGGTTAAATGATGATGGCGTCCTCTTGGGTAAAATATTCCGGAGGTAAAATAGTCCCCCATTCGGATCTCCGGGCGTGGACTACTCAAGAGGACGTCGTTATCAGGAGAAAGAAAACTGGCATTCTACGGATCGGAGCGTGGAATGTCAGATCCCTTAATCGGGCAGGTAGGTTAGAAAATTTAAAAAGGGAAATGGATAGGTTAAAGTTAGATATAGTGGGAATTAGTGAAGTTCGGTGGCAGGAGGAACAAGACTTCTGGTTATAAATACAAAATCAAATAGGGGTAATGCAGGAGTAGGTTTAATAATGAATTAAAAAAATAGGAGTGCGGGTAAGCTATTACAAAGAGCATAGTGAACGTATTATAGTGGCCAAGATAGACACGAAGCCCATGACTACTACAGTAGTACAAGTTTATATGCCCACTAGCTCTGCAGATGACGAAGAAATTGAAGAAATCTATGATGAGATAAAAGAAATTATTCAGGTAGTGAAGGGAGACGAAAATTTAATAGTCATGGGTGACTGGAATTCGACAGTAGGAAAAGGGAGAGAAGGAAACATAGTAGGTGAATATGGATTGGGGCTAAGAAATGAAAGAGGAAGCCGTCTGTTAGAATTTTGCACAGAGCATAACTTAAATATAGCTAACACTTGGTTCAAGAATCATAAAGGAAGGTTGTATACATGGAAGAATCCTGGAGATACTAAACGGTATCAGATAGATTATATAATGGTAAGACAGAGATTTAGGAACCAGGTTTTAAATTGTAAGACATTTCCAGGGGCAGATGTGGACTCTGACCACAATCTATTGGTTATGAATTGTAGATTAAAACTGAAGAAATTGCAAAAAGGTGGGAATTTAAGGAAATGGGACCTGGATAAACTGACTAAACCAGAGGTTGTACAGAGTTTCAGGGAGAGCATAAGGGAACAATTGACAGGAATGGGGGAAAGAAATACAGTAGAAGAACAATGGGTAGCTTTGAGGGATGAAGTAGCGAAGGCAGCAGAGGATCAAGTAGGTAAAAAGACGAGGGCTAGTAGAAATCCTTTGGTAACAGAAGAAATATTGAATTTAATTGATGAAAGGAGAAAATATAAAAGTGAAGAAGAGAAATTTGTTCAAAATGGTTCAAATGGCTCTGAGGACTATGGGACTTAACATCTATGGTCATCAGTCCCCTAGGACTTAGAAATACTTAAACCTAACTAACCTAAGGACATCACACAACACCCAGTCATCGCGAGGCAGAGAAAATCCCTGACCCCGCCGGGAATCGAACCCGGGAACCCGGGCATGGGAAGAATTTGTTAACATCGAGTATAGATTTAAGTGTCAGGAGGTCGTTTCTGAAAGTATTTGTATGGAGTGTAGCCATGTATGGAAGTGAAACATGGACAACAAATAGTCTGGACAAGAAGAGAATAGAAGCTTTCGAAATGTGGTGCTACAGAAGAATGTTGAAGATTAGATGGGTAGATCACATAACTAATGAGGAAGTATTGAATAGAATTGGGGAGGAGTTTGTGGCACAACTTGACTAGAAGAAGGGATCGGTTGGTAGGACATGTTCTGAGGCATCAAGGGATCACCAATTTAGTATTGGAGGGCAGCGTGGAGAGTAAAAATCGTAGAGGGAGAGCAAGAGATGAATACAGTAAGCGGATTCAGAAGGCTGTGGGTTGCAGTAGGAACTGGGGGATGAAGAAGCTTGCACAGGATAGATTAGCATGGAGAGCTGCATCAAACCAGTCTCAGGACTGAAGACCACAACAACTAAAACAACAACAAGAACAACAACGTCTTCATTAGAGACCGTAGTTTACGAATTATTCAAGAAAAAACAACAAAACTGACCTTCAGATGCCTTGAATAACCCGAAAACCGTGGCATCCAGGTAAAACGTACAAATTAACTACATCAAATTTCCTTCAATATAAAATAAAATAGAAGGGTCCTGTTCATTTTTTCTCTAGGATGAATAGTTTGAGCATAGCGTGAGTGAGAGAATATGAAAATGTCGTTTGTGATTTTTGAAGGTGTTCGGTGTTGCATAAAATCCATAGATAGAGGCAAATAAAAAAAATTATTCAAATGGCTCTGAGCACTATGGGACTGAATATCTGAGGTCATCAGTCCCCTAGAACTTAGAACTACTTAAACCTAACTAACCTAAGGACATCACACACTTCCATGCCGGAGGTAGGAATCGAACCTGCAATCGTAGCGGTCGCGCGGTTCCACACTGAAGCGCCTAGAACCGCTCGGCCATACCGGCAAGCTAGAGGCAAATCGGTCACCCTGTATAAGGTAGAATGTGTGTTAATTCAGGCCATAAGGTACCTCCACTCTCATTTTCATTCAAACCTCCCCAGCCATTTTAGCGTGAATGAGTAACAGACTGACTAATACTACCATCCATCTGAATGTCTGTCCGTCTTTCTTCTCTCTCTCTCTCTCTCTCTCTCTCTCTCTCTCTCTCTCTCTCTCTCACACACACACACACACACACACACACACACACACACACACACACACACACACACACACACACGCTTTGGGATTTATAATACATATAAAATAAGATTAAAGTTGTAGGCATCTGTGGCACGCTATAAGTGGAAGCGACAGCGAGCCATATTTCACACGTCCCCAGGACCGAAACCTGGACTCTCGCCTGCAGGTTGGAAACTAATACAGTGCAGTAGTAACATAACAGCATGTGACGTTTCAATAGCTGCCGTGAAAAGGATCGAAGGCCTGCGACCGAACTAGCCGACGGGATGGGGCATGAAATAGCGCTGCCGGGGTAATTTAAATAATTCCTCCCACGCCACACCCCCTCCCTTCCCCTTCTGCCCCCTCCCACACCAGCTGTTCTCGTCCACCCACTGCAGGGCCATCTGCATCTTCCCTCCTATCCTCACACGCCTCCGCATGCGAACGAACGCCACTGCACTGTGTGTGCGTTCGTAATTAAAAAAACTGGAACTGTCATCTATTTTTCGGTGTCCAACATTTTAATTATACGACGAATGAATAAGCTCGGCGGGGTCTGCTAGTGGCAAAATCTGTGTTCCCAGCCGCCGCGGGACCACTCAATTGGCTCCATTCTGCCACCCCCACCACCACCCCCCTCCTCCCTCCTCCCTCCTCCCTCCCCTCCACCTCCCTCTTCAGCCAGCACTGGAAATTGCATTGGAATTCATTTTCACTGAATCATAATATCAGTCTTTGCCATTGTGTGGCAGGCCTTCTATCTTGTTTTCGTGCGTCGTGTGTGGAGAGTGCGTGCGTGTGTGTGTGTGTGTGTGTGTGTGTGTGTGTGTGTGTGTGTGTGTGTGTGTGTGTTGGGAAGGGCTTGGAGGAGAGGAAGAGAATAAATGAGATGCCGAGGTACGAGGCATAACAATTCCTTTTCGTTTCTTGCCTCAGACAAAAAAAATTCCTCAAAGAGTTGCGCAAACAACGAAAATATCTCGCAGCCTTCGAATGCATCGCACAAGTGCGGCATAGAGTTCAGCGTTTCCGAAATTTACTTTTTATGATGAACTTCTAACACACTAGCAGCGGTACCCATAGAATTTTAATTATAATCTCGGAAAAATAGACTTATGTAATTAATTTTTTCTTTGTTTGCAGGTGCACTTCTTCACTCCTTGCCTCACACTGAAATACTCGGTCCGTAATAACACAGCACGCCGCTAGAGGCGGCAAACAAAATGATACACGATATCTCTTCTTCAACTATGGGATGCGCCATTTTGTGCTTTAGTGTCGTGCTATCGTTGCTCTCTTTTTTCTGTCTTCCTCAAAAGTCACTACAACGATGTTTTTTACTGTTATTGTCGTCAGTCTTATCACGAATTCCTGTCCTACACCAACAATCTCTTCATCTCAGAATAGCACTTGCATGTTATATCCTTAGTTATTTACTGGATGTATTCCAATCTCGGTTTTCCTCTAGGGTTCTTACCTTCTACAGCTGCCTCTAGTACCATGGAAGTTATTCTGTGATGTCTGGCCGGTCGCTGTGGCCGAGTGGTTCTATGCGCTGCAGTCTGGAACCGCAGAACGCTACGGTCGCGGGTTCGAATCCTGCCTCGGGAATAGATGTGTGTGATGTCATTAGGTTTAAGTAGTTCTAAGTTCTAGGGGACTGATGACCTCAGATGTTAAGTCCCATAGTGCTCAGAGCCATTTGAACCAGTCTGAACGGATGTCCTACCATCCTGTCCCTTGCCTTGTCAGTGGTTTCCAAACATTCTTTATCTCACCCAGTCTGCAGAGAACCTCATTCCTTACCTTATCAGTCCACATAATTTTCAGCATTCTTCTGTAGCACCACATCTCAAATGCTTTTCCCACAGTCCCTCTTTCACTACCATACAATCCTGTTCTCCAAACATACATTCTCAGAAATTTCTTCGTCAATGTAACACTCATTTTTTATATCTACAGACCTCTCTTGCCCAGGAATGCTCTCTTTGCCTGTGTAAGCTTGCTTCTTATGTCCTTGTTCCGTCCGTCTTCGATTACTTTGCTTCCACGTTAGCGAAATTCATGAGCTTAGTCTACTTCGTACTCAGAAATTGAGTTAACCTTCTCGTTATTCCCATTTCTGCTACTTCTCACAGCTTGTCTTTTTTAAGTTCACTGCCAATCCATATTCTGTGCTCATGAGACTGTTCATTCCATTCAGACATTCTGTAACTCGTCTTAATGTTCAGTCTTACTCTTGAACCTTTTATTTCCGTCGTTGCTTCTTCGGTGTCCAGACTGAACAGCAGGGTCGAAAGACTACCTACTTTACATCCTTTTAAAGCGAGCACTTCGTTCTTGATCTTTCAGTCTTATTGTTGGTTCTTGTACATACTGTTCTAACCTATAACTTATCCCTACTTTTCTCACAATTTCAAATATCTTGCACCCTTTGACATTGTCGAACACTTTTTCTGTGGCGAGGTATACTATGAAATTGTTTTGAGTTTTCTTCCGTCTTGCTTCCCTTACCAAGCGCCTCAGAACTGCCTCTCGGAACCTTTTACCTTTCTTCGAGCCCACATGATCGTCATGTAACAGATTCTCAAATTTATTTTCCAATAGTTTGTATACTATTCTGGGAAGCAACTTGCACGGATCAGCGTTAGTATTCATAGTATTTACTGTAGACCTGTACATAGTAGATTCATAGTATACCTCGCCACAGAGAAAGTGTTCGACAATGTCAAAGGGTACAAGATATTTGAAATTGTGAGAAAAGTAGGGATAAGCTATAGGTTAGAACAGTATATAGAACCAACGCGAGTATGCGATACCTCTTTGTCCTTTCTCTCTTCGAGATGATGGCATGTCTCCAAGTTCATACATTCTACACGCCAAGCTGAGCAGTCATTTGATTAGTACTTCTCCTAGACGTTTTAGAAATGCTATAGGGATAATATATACACTATGTGACCAAAAGTATCCGGACACCCCGAAAAACATATTAGGTGCACTGTGCTGCCACCTACTGCCAGGTATTGCATGTCAGCGACCTCAGTAATCATTAGACATCTTGAGAGAGCAGAATGGGGCGCTCTGTGGAACTCGCGCACTTCGAATGTGGTCAGGTGATTCGGTGTCACTTGTGTCATATGTCTGTACGCGAGATTTCCACACTCGTAAACATCCCTAGGTCCACTGTTTCCGATGTGATAGTGAAGTGGAAACGTGAAGGGACACGTACAGCACAAAACCGTACTGGTCGACCTCGTCTGTTGACTGACAGAGACCGCCGTCAGTTGAAGAGGGTCGTAATGTGTAATAGTCAGACTCTATCCAGATCATCACACAGGAATTCCAAACTGCATCAGGATCCACTCCAAGTATTATGACAGTTAGATGGACGTTGAGAAAACTTGGATTTCATGGTCGAGTGGCTGCTCATAAGCAACACATCACGCCGGTAAATGCCAAACGATGCCTCGCTTGGTGTAAGGACAGTAAACATTGGACGATTGAACGGTGGAAACACGTTGTGTGGAGTGACGAATCACGGTACACAATGTGGCGATCCGATGGCAGGGTGTGGGTATGGCATTGCCTGGTGATCGTCATCTGCCAGCATGTGGAAAATTCGGAGACGGTGGTGTTATGGTGTGGTCGTGTTTTTCATAGAGGGAGCTTGCACCCCTTGTAGTTTTGCATGGCACTGTCACAGCACAGGCCTATTTTGATGTTTTAAGCATCTTCTTGCTTGCCACTGTTGAAGAGAGATTCGGGGATCGAGATCGCATCTTTCAACACGATCGAGCACCTGTTCATACTGCACGGCCTGTGGCGGAGTGGTTACACGACAATAACATCCCTGTGACAGACTGATCTGCACAGTCTTCTGGCCTGATTCCTCCAGAACACCTTTGGGTTGTTTTGGAACGCCGACCTCTTGCCAGGCCTCACCGACTGACATCTACACCTCTCCTCAGTGCAGGACTCCGTGAAGAATGGGCTGCCATTCTCCAAGACTTCCAGCACCTGTTTGAACGTATACCTGCGAGAATGGCAGCTGTCATAAAGGCTAAGGGTGGGCCAACACCATACTGAATTCCAGCAGTATCGATGGAGGGCGCCAGGAACTTTTAAGCCATTTTCAGCCAGGTGTCTGGATACTTTTGATCACATAGCGTACATGTATACCTTCTGCTTTATTTATTACAAGTTATCTGAAGCTCTAGTATAGCGTGATTGTTATACCGAATTCTCTACCATACCGACTGCCTTTGTTCTTTTACCACCTCACCACACAGATGCTTTCCATCGGGAGAGTTTCAGTGTACCCCTTGTAACTATTCGCTCTCCCCTCAGCTTTTAATAGTGTCTAAAAAACGGCATATTAATTAACGTCATCAGAACAAGGCGGTGGAGATAAAGGAAGAGAATAATACATTTTATAACAATACTAGTAAGACGGAGACGAGTTGAATTGACAAGCGTCCCGCGTACGCGTATGCAGTAGTCCCACTTACTGGCATTATCGCTAATAGGTCGTTAATTCCCCAGATCCCTCCTGGCGGCTTCTGACAGACTGATCGATACCTCGCCGCTGGCAGAACAGCTGTACGCAACTGCGTTACGCGAGGAGAGCAAAACATTTGTGTTGCTGCCACGCCTCGACGGCCGTGCCCCAGCCGCTACGGTCGATATATCTTCAAGACAGTGCGCGGTAGGTGGTCAGTATCCAGTACCACCGGCAGGGCTGTGAATTTTTTATGAGACCGGTCGAACGGCTGTCTGTCGGAGGCAGCTGGCGTCTTTGAACATTTATTCTTCTACAACTCGATTACCAGGGAGCAGAGGGTGTAACTTAACGCGAATGGGAGGTCATGCACACCCGTTCGAATCCGAGTGGTTGATTGACGACTATCTGGCTGGTACACCGAACCAAAGTGAATGTGATTTTTATTAGAGCAGTCGTAATTACAATCGTCCGGCCATAGCTGTAGGTTGCTTGATTGGTCTGGGCGATGGCTGATTGGAACTACAGCATATGAAATATCGATCCACTTTATCGCGTGAATGAATAAAAAGATTAACTTGATACAATCCTTTGTAACAGTCACTCTCTATTAAGACATGCCATGATACACTAACTGTCCTGAAGTACAACGCTCAACATTTACAAATGTACATTTCTGTCCGTTATCTGAATAACACTTTTGTCCTTAGACACAAAGGAATTACAGACATGGGTTGTCAGAAGTGGTAAAAATTACTGTTTTGAAGAGCGCGCCACAGCGCGTAGTGTGAAGCAGTCGTCCTCCGTTTCTGGCGGTGGCGCCGCTGTGGCAGTCGCAGCTTTGGTGTCTCCCTCTGGTGGGAAAGGTTGCCTGTTCAAGTGCATTTAAGGGGCGCTATGAGCTCGCTAGGGATCCGCCTCCTTGATTTCTATCTCATCATCTATGACCGTCCTATCGCCCTCACTCCCACCCTTAAGTACCTTGGCGTCACCCTCGACCGTCGCGTCTCCTGGACTCCCCACCTCCGGACAATCCAAGCCAAGGCACACTCCCGCCTCAGTCTCCACAAGCTCCTCTCTGGCCGTACGTGGGGTCTGGACCCCTCCACCATTCTCCACACCTATAAATCCCTCATCCGCCCTATCCTTTGTTATGCCCATCCGACTTGGATCTCCGCCCCCCCCTACCTTTTATAAATCCCTTCAAATCCTTGAACGTCATGCTCTCCGCCTAGCCTATCGCATCCGTCTCCCCTCCCCCACGCGGATCCTGTACAATCTCATCCCCTTCCCCCACCTCCTCCTTTTCCTTGAAAGGATACGGATCCTGTACACCTCCCGCAAACTCGATCCTCCTCACCTGCGCGTCTCCACGATCCTCTCCCACCCCCGCCCGCTGCCGCGCCTGTATTCGCATGTCCCACCCGGTCTCCATCTCTCCACCCTCCTTACCCTCTCCCAAGGTGGCTTCCGCCAGCTCCCCCTCCCTGATGATGTCCTCCTCCCCTCCATCTACCCCTCCTATCAACTTTGACCCTGCCCCACCCCCCACTTCCGGTGTCCTTTCCTTTGGGCACCCTCCCTCCCTTCTCTTCCCTTCCCTTCTCTTTCCTTTTCCCACGTCCCCTCCCTCCACCCCTCTTCCCCCGGGTTTCCCCTCCCCCTTCCTCCCTCCCCCCTTTCTCCCCTGCCCGTGGCATCTCAGCTCTCCCCTCTCGCTCTCCCACCCCCCCTCCTCCTCCTCCTCTCTTGGCAAGTGCCCGGACTCGCACACGCATAGTGAACATTCGCGCGCCGGAGATCATCGACATCAGTATCTCGTGTGTATGCTTCGTTTTGTGTTTCGTGCAGTTACGACTCCACTGTTCACATGTGCCATCGCCGTTCTCCGTGTTTTGTGCGCCGTGTCCACAAGTGTTAGTGTTTTTATCGTCCAACGTGAACGGCTTGATGTTTATTGTTTTTTTGTATCTCCATTTTTTGCCCGCCGTTTTTTGTATTGTCTGTATCACCTCTATGTCATGTTCTTGTTCCACTTAAGGCTGAAGAGCAGCGTAATGTGCTGCTGCCAGCCCGCCTGTATAGGTGACTAAAACTACAATAAAGGAAAAAAAAAACTCGCTAGGGGGAGTGTCTGGTCAGTTGGTCAGCCGGGTCAGTGTGGGGCAGTCAGTGTCTGTCTGTCGTCCGGAGTGCTAGTATGTGTTAGGCCGCCAGTCGACTCGAGTTTGCTCAGGCGAGCGGTTGGTCGGTCGCGCACTGAGACACAGGATGGGTTGGTTGTTTGGGGGAAGAGACCAAACAGCGAGGTCATCGGTCTCATCGGATTAGGGAAGGACGGGGGAGGAAGTCGGTCGTGCCCTTTCAAAGGAACCATCCCGGCATTTGCCTGGAGCGATTTAGGGAAATCACGAAAAACCTAAATCAGGATGGCCGGACGCGAGATTGAACCGTGGTCCTCCCGAATGCGAGTCCTGTGGACACAGGATGACTTGTCCGTCTTGAGCGTCGGCGCATGCGTGGTATAGCGAAGCGTAGTGGCTTCGCGGCCGACACGAGAGCAACAGGAGTCAAGCCACGACATCGGGCTGGCCGGTGCGAGCTGCGACGCCGTGAGATGGGAGATCGGCGCGCCTTCCTGCGTCCGTTGAAGCGGCTGGCAGCGGACGGTTCGGGAGAGCGATTTGGGGAGTGCTGCGCCAGGTCTTCTCGAGAAATCGCTGTTTATTACAAGTTAAGTGATTGGTGATATGTTGTTTCATTTACTTGTTAAATTCTACTTTGTTTCTGGGCCAGTCTCTCGTCCCCAGCTTGCTCGTCTGTCTCTCGTCCGCATTTGTTAGGCAGTCTGTCTGTCGGTCTGTCGTACGTTAATAGTTGCCTCTGTCAGGTATGTCGGATCCGGTGCTAACGAATTTATTGCTTGAAGTGTAACGGCCGAATTCCGGAAATATGTTTTTATCTTGCCTATCATCTTGAGAGGCGGTATATGTGTAATGTAGAGCATGTTTCACCAACCTTGTAGAGTTTTATATAAAATTGCATTTCATGGGTTTTTATTTAAATGGTCATTTTAGTATATAAAGTTGCCACCTTCCACCGTAACACTCTTTTTGAAATCAAGTTGCACCTTCGGTGGCAAGTTAATCTTTTAATGTTAGTGTTTTCTACCATTTCCATCCCTCCTACGGGGTGCATAGTTTATGTACTTGTTTGAATTGTTAAAATTTTTAGTTTAAAGTAATCTGGTGTGTTGCAGATTTGTACCAGTGTAGTCTTTCAGAGGTTGTTGTGAGTGGTCGTGACTATGGCGGTGTCAAAAGGGGGCGGTAAGGTTCTCAGCCCGGAAGCTCATACAGTCAAAATTGGTTCTTTCTGCTTATGAATAAATTGTAACTTGATATTTATAGGGTGCCTTCTGATTATAATTTTAAATCTGCTTAAAAAAAATTTCCATTGGTTGCAATATATTCGATTTTTGTTTTCATCAGTTACCCGCTGGCAACTACTTCCACGCTCACACAAAAATGATTAAATGTGTTAATGTTCTTGATGAATCGCTAGTACGAGGGCAGTTCAATAAGAAATGCAACACATTTTTTTTCTGAAACAGGGGTTGTTTTATTCAGCATTGAAGTACACCAGGTTACTCCCCAATCTTTTAGCTACACAACACTATTTTTCAACGTAATCTCCATTCAATGCTACGGCCTTACGCCACCTTGAAATGAGGGCCTGTATACCTGCACGGTACCATTCCACTGGTCGATATCGGAGCCAACGTCGTACTGCATCAATAACTTCTTCATCATCCGCGTAGTGCCTCCCACGGATTGCGTCCTTCATTGGGCCAAACATATGGAAATCCGACGGTGCGAGATCGGGGCTGTAGGATGCATGAGGAAGAACAGTCCACTGAAGTTTTGTGAGCTCCTCTCGGGTGCGAAGAATTGTGTGAGGTCTTGCGTTGTCATGAAGAAGGAGAAGTTCGTTCAGATTTTTGTGCCTACGAACACGCTGAAGTCGTTTCTTCAATTTCTGAAGAGTAGCACAATACACTTCAGAGTTGATCGTTTGACCATGGGGAAGGACATCGAACAGAATAACCCCTTCAGCGTCCCAGAAGACTGTAACCATGACTTTACCGGCTGAGGGTATGGCTTTAAACTTTTTCTTGGTAGGGGAGTGGGTCTGGCGCCACTCCATTGATTGCCTTTTTGTTTCAGGTTCGAAGTGATGAATCCATGTTTCATTGCCTGTAACAATCTTTGACAAGAAATTGTCGCCCTCAGCCACATGACGAGCAAGCAATTCCGCACAGATGGTTCTCCTTTGCTTTTTATGGTGTTCGGTTAGACAACGAGGGACCCAGCGGGAACAAACCTTTGAATATCCCAACTGGTGAACAATTGTGACAGCACTACCAACAGAGATGTCAAGTTGAGCACTGAGTTGTTTGATGGTGATCCGTCGATCATCTCGAACGAGTGTGTTCGCACTCTCCGCCATTGCAGGAGTCACAGCTGTGCACGGCCGGCCCGCACGCGGGAGATCAGACAGTCTTGCTTGACCTTGCGGCGATGATGACACACATTTTGCCCAACGACTCACCGTGCTTTTGTCCACTGCCAGATCACCGTAGACATTCTGCAAGCGCCTATGAATATCTGAGATGCCCTGGTTTTCCGCCAAAAGAAACTCGATCACTGCCCGTTGTTTGCAACGCACATCCGTTACAGACGCCATTTTAACAGTTCCGTACAGCGCTGCCACCTGTCGGAAGTCAATGAAACTATACGAGACGAAGCGGGAATGTTTGAAAATATTCCACAAGAAATTTCCGGTTTTTTCAACCAAAATTGGCCGAGAAAAAAAATGTGTTGCATTACTTATTGAACTGTCCTCGTAAATAAAGTAAATTCTCAAGAAACGGTTGTGAAAGTAAACTCACGGTTCAGGTTGCAAGCGGGCTTTCATTTATATCAGTGAGGAATATGAAAATTTGTGCTGGGCCAGGATGCGAATGCAGGACTCCTGATTATTAGCCAGATGCATTGACCACAGCTGGACACAGTTGTCATCTCAACTGCATAGACTACCCTGGCACACCTACCTCCCATCAGACCTAAATTCTCAGTTTATCCACACGCTACAAATGTAGGGTACCCTGTCCATTATCATCATTACTCGCGGCATTTCGCCGATTCCCGTAGGAGTTCGAGGCTTGTGCACTGAAGACATCACTGGCCGTTCTCGACTTAATTGTATATATGTGGTGTCCGTTCTTTCGGAAATGGCGAGGACAGCCAATGATCTCGTTAGTGCGGATGAACACCAGGCTCGAACTCTTTCGGTAATGCTGCGGGTAACGAGGATAATTGGCAAGGGGCACTACATCTGGTTCAAATGGCTCTGAACGCTTTGATGCCTAACATCTGACGTCATCAGCCCCCTATAACTTAGAACTACTTAAACCTAACTAACCTAAGGACATCACATACATCCGTGCCTGAGGCAGGATTCGAACCTGCAACCTTAGCGATCGCGTGGTTCCAGTCGGAAGTGCCTAGAACCGCTCGGCCACAACGGCCGGCCCACTACATCTGTAGTCTGTGGGTTAAGGTGAGAATTTGGGTCTGACAGGAAGCGTGCTAGGGTAGTCCATGCAGTTTCGATGACGACAGTGTCTAAGTGTAGTCAATGCATATTGCAAGTGTAACGTTGTTGCTTTAATTTGCTATGAAAGCGGTGCTGATAGACAATAAAAGCGGGTTAAAAGCTGTGAGTTGTCTGGATAGTTAACCTTGCATTACTGCGCAACTGTTTCACCAGGTATCCAGTCTAGCATACCAAATTCCCAACCAGACTAACGTTAATTATAATCTTTTAATAGTCATACGACAACCGGTGATTTTTATATATATATATATATATATATATATATATATATATATATATATATATAAAAGAGAATTTAAATAAAAAGAAATAAATCAGTTTATATTTGGAAATTTATTTTAACATTGATCATTGAAATTTCAGCATATTAAACGTGAGTCATAACTAAGCTGGTGCCTTATTTAGGACTTTGAAAATGTGAGTTTGTAATCTTACGGAACACATCAAATATGGAGCCAAGATTGGGAGACTGCATACAACACTGCATTCATAATATAACACACGAAGAACGTTGAAACATATGCAAGAGGAAATTAACCACAACCAACCGATTCAATTTTCACCCAAAGAAGTTACGTTCGTAGCAAAATCCTGTCCGTCATGTAATTACCACACACTGGTATACCAAATTCTTACTAACTCTCTGTGAAATCTTCCCACCGGCCGATGTGGCCAAGCGGTTCTAGGCGCTTCAGTCCGGAACCGCGCTACCGCTACGGTCGCAGGTTCGAATCCTGCCTCGGGCATGGTTGTGTGTGATGTCCTTAGGTTAGTTAGGTTTAAGTAGTTCTAAGTTCTAGGGGACTGATGACCTCAGCAGTTGAGTCCCATAGTGCTCAGAGCCATTTGAACCATTTTTTTGAAATCTTCCCGAAAAGAATAGCTGAGGGCTACTTTGATGATTACACCACATGCTTCACGTGGTCAACTTGGTTTACACAAAGAGTGTAACTCCACAATAATTTTGATAATTAAAATAAATTAGATCGAAAAGCACTTTTCAAAAGAAAAACCTCGAACTGGTTACTATCGTCTTACTATTGACCTGATGGGTCAAACAATTGTATAAGCACGTGGTACTGGTCTCACAAAGTACACCCCACGTGGGTTGAACATAAAGAAAAGTTGCTATATTGAAAAATATTGTCAAGACGAGACGTTATAATCTCACGCACATTCGCAACGATGATTGATGATGCTAGTTAGAGTTACTGATCAACACGTGGTTCCACTTTACTCATAAAGTAGTGACAAAGCAACTACCGGAATATATTCTGAACTTCACACTCGAATTACACTGCAATTTAAGATAACATTAGATATTTTAGAGCTAAACCTGAAATAAAGGTGATTAAACTTTCAGTTAGGCTGAACTTAAGAAATCCATTGTCCTACGGACTTAGCAGACACGCGGTTAGCCTGAGATCTTACCACTTCAGACGCTCGCTGCAGACAGACAGACGTGGTCCCTTCCTGAGGGTGGCTCACAAATGCAAACGGAAGTGGCCAGAGGGGCAGCTTCCTATACCAACATGACAAGGGACAGACAGGACCATACTAAGAATAGAAACCCCTTTGCTTTTAGAAAGCGTAGCTACCTGTTCCGACGTTGGTCCTACTGTTCTCCAGCAGACAGGCTTGTCTGCTACCCCCAAGCATGCAACTAGAAACACATTTGCTCATTCATCCTCTCACACAGAATGGAAGGGGGATGACAGTATCTTATGATATGCAGAAAGAAAGCGGATGTAGGTTCCGTATGAGACTGTGTGACATGAATTACATATAAACTGTGTTTTAAAGTGTAGTAGTGTGACAGATCGTTCTAGTTTATGTGTAAAAGTAACACGTTCCACTACTCAGTCACCTCCCAGATAGTCAGAAACGCCACAGTAAATTTAGAAGAGGAATTTATGCCGTAAATGACAACAGATTTAAGAAATTAACATGAAAGGAATCCAGCAGAGAGCTTTCACAAGTAAGGAGGAGACCTGGATTCGGTCCGAGGCATAATTTTCATCTTTTCCTTGTGATTTAAATCCATGCCCGCTGGCAGCCAATGTCTGTACTCCTTTTTGTGTTAATTAATAGCGGCTTCTGGATCAAAATGGTGTCTATTCCTTCGGATATGTCCTACTTGAGGACACTGACTGCTGAACCTGAGCTCACGGACGGGAGGAGCGCTTCCAAGCTTGCCTCTATATTGACCTCTGTGCGAGTGCGCTGCTGTGCTGAGAGAGGGGGTGTGTCCTCAGTAGCGCCTCCTACTCGTCGTCGGGGACTGTAGCGAGACATGACCGATGTCTGTGGTATCGATATGCGTTGCCGACCGTAGTGTGCCGCGGATATCTTTGGACGATGCCAAACTTTTAGGCGGTTTCCCACGCTCAATCCAATCAAAAATCTGCTCGGTATAATCGTATGTCGTTCGCTAACGACAGGCAGATTTTGGTTTAGAGCATCGCGCCGGCGTCTGCCTCGCTGGTGATGGTAACGCTGCGAGCCCAGCAGGCCTGCCTGTCGAGCAGACCAGACCAGCGAAACCTGAGGGACGCGAATGGATCCACGGGTGGATCCACGTCTGAAACCGAAGCCCGGACCTGCGGGCCCAGGCCTTTGGAGCAGCTCGCTCATTACGTCGCCGCAGTCGCTGACAACTGAGACGCCTCCCGCATGGACTTCAAAGGAGCGCTCGCCGCGCTCAAACGGGCCGTCGATATCGGCGCCGCCGCGTCCCCGGCGTACAAAGAGCGGACGGGGGCGCATTGTGCCGGACCCAATCGCGCGCACCGCTCTCTGATTGGTCAGCTGAGCGGCAAGTCGCGCTCTGAATGGCTGTCCGGTGCTCCGATGCGGGCACCTGCAAATCGCCCTTCCCTCCCCAGTCAGTTGATCGCAACAGGTACCGCATGTTCCCCTGCTGCTGCATAATCATAAATCCTAGCGTCGCGTTTGTGGCATCACATTTTCTTGGCAACAGCCGAAAACAGCTCCTTACATTTAGAGTGTCATACAAATGTTCCGAAGCCACCTTTTAATTACTTGTTTGGATGCTTCATCAAATGTTCTATATTTTTGATATAGCCCACCACATTTTTCCGTGTGCCAAATCTCCATCTATCTCAGTTATTTGTTAGTTATACGAGTACTCCAACCGCTATCTTCCTCTACAGTTTTTACCCTCTACAGCTCGTTTTACATACACTATTCACTGACGGCTTAGTACATATCCTGCCATGCTGCCCACACTTAATTTCACTGTTTCCCATATGCTCCACTTCTCGCATATTCTGCTGAGGACCCTTACTGATTATAGCACAATGATTAAGAGGTCAGTTGATCGACGAAACAATACATACACTACTGGCCATTAAAATTGCTACGCCACGAAGATGACGTGATACCGGAAGAAGATGCTGTGATATGCAAATGATTAGCTTTTCAAAGCATTCACATAAGGTTGCCGCCGGTGGCGACACCTACAACGTCCTGACATGAGGAAATTTTCCAACCGATTTCTCATACACAAACAGCAGTTGACCGGCGTTGCCTGGTGAAACGTCGTTGTGATGCCTCGTGTGAGGAAGAGAAATGCGTACCATCACGTTTCCGACTTTGATAAAGGTCGGATTGTAGCTTATGGCAATTACAGTTTATCGTATCGTGACATTGCTGCTCGCATTGGTCGAGATCCAATGACTGTAAGCAGAATATGCTATCGGTGGGTTCAGGAGGGTAATACGGAACGCCGTGCTTGATCCCAACGGTTTCGTATCACTAGCAGTCGAGATGACAGGCATCTTATCCCCATGGATGTAACGGATCGTGCAGCCACGTCTCGATCGCTGAGTCAACAGATAGGAACGTTTGCAAGACAACAACCATCTGCACGAACAGTTCGACGACGTTTGCAGCAGCATGGACTATCGGCTCGGAGACCATAGCTGCGGTTACCCTTGACGCTGCATCACAGACAGGAGCGCCTGCGATGGTGTACTCAACGACGAACCTGGGTGCAAGAATGGCAAAACGTCATTTTTTTGGATGAATCCAGGTTCTGTTTACAGCATCATAATTGTCGCATCCGTGTTTGGCGACATCGCGGTGAACGCACTTTGGAAGCGTGTATTCGTCATCACCATACTGGGCGTATCACCCGGTGTCATGGTCTGGCGTGCCATTGGTTAGACGTCTCGGTCACCTCTTGTTCGCACTGACGGCACTTTGAACTGTGGACGTTACATTTCAGATGTGTTACGACCCGTGGCTCTACTCTTCATTCGATCTTTGCGAAATCCTACATTTCAGCAGGATAATGCACGACGGCATGTTGCAGGTCCTGTACGGGCCTTTCTGGATACAGAAAATGTTCGACTGCTGTCCTGGCCAGCACATTCTCCAGATCTCTGACCAATTGAAAACGTCTGGTCAATGGTAGCCGAGTAAATGGCTGGTCACAATACGCCAGTCACTATTGATGAACTGTGGTACCGTGTTCAAGCTGCATGGACAGCTGTACCTGTACACGCCATCCAAGCTCTGTTTGACTCAATGCTCAGGCGTATCAAGGCCGTTATTACGGCCAGAGGTGGTTGTTCTGGGTACTGATTTCTCAGGAAGTGTGCACCCAAATTGCGCGAAAATGTAATCACATGTCAGTTCTAGTATAATATATTTGTCCAATGAATATCCGTTTATCATCTGCATTTCTTCTTGGTGTAGCAATTTTAATGGCCACTAGTGTACTTGTTAATTATACGAGTACTCCAATCTCTGTCTCCCTCTACAGTTTTTACCCTCTACGTCTCCTTTTACATCCATTATTGACTGATGTCTTAATACTTCTCCTACCATGCTGCCCAAACTTAATTTCAGTGTTTCCCATATGCTCCACTATTCGCATATTGTGCTGAACACCTTTTCTGATTAAAGCACAGTCATTACTAAATCAGTTGACTGAACAATACATCGTTACATTTCCTTTCTGTCACGTGGCAGTCACATACTAGTTGCATCTGGTACAGTGCGGGATGTGTGGATAAAGGCTCATAAAGAAGTACATGTACACCACTCTGGAAAGGTATTAAAAATTGTCTCCCGAAGTGTCACTCAGATCCTTGTCATCTGCAATAGATAGTAGATGCTCACCTAGACTTTCGTTCGTGGCCTCACCAGAATGCAATATGGGACCATTAAATGTGGTGCAACAACTGTGCAGTATGAAATACGTCACCACTTCAACTGATTTAGACAAACATAGCGCGTGAACAAAAATATACAAAAACCAGAATTACATTAGCGAGCCTAATGAGCTGTAGGAAATCTGTTGGCATTCAAAACACTTTGCAGTCGTCCCGTAATGGATAAATTCAGGTCCTGTACTTTTTCAAGTGAATCTTATACCATTCTTACTGCAAAACAGTGGTAATTTTGGGTAACAATGATGGACGTAGACAGCGATCACGCACCCTTCTCCCAAAAGCAAACCACAAAGGCTGAATAATATTCAGACATGTTGACGGTGATGGCCAGCGTAGATACTACAGTTTTCCTAGTGACCATGGAACCTGTTACATCTGCCACAGAAGGCCCCTGCCAGGCAGACTACACTCAAGACACCCCTGTGTACCATAAAACATACACTAGCACTTGCAGGCGCAACTAAGAGGAAAACAATTCTTCAAAACACACAGAACTTGCTAGAGACTAATGCGAACCTTTTTCTGCAGAGGTCGCCTCACAGATACAGGGAAAGTTGGAGTACTCTGCCGGCTTTATAAGGCCAGCGCAGCAGCAGCAGCAGCAGCAGCAGCACAGCCAGTTCCCCGCCGAGCTAGGACCAGCTCCGACGGACCTCACCGACGCTCTTGATGAATGGTCGTCTACAAGTTATTTGTTTTTTGTGTGTATATAGTGATTGTTCGAGAAGTGTAGTTCAGTTTTATTAAACGACATTATACTAAGTGTTCTACAATACTGAGTATTCTTTAGAACCAGCCTTGGACAATGGCGAGCTGAGTGAACAGGGGACCTGTTGGCTTTTAACACAGTGCTACCATTGGGTAACAAACAGCGTACCATGACATGGACCTCATCAGCCAAAATTGCCACATAATCCTTGACAGTAACGTGAGCTTCTACAGTAATCATGTGCCCATGGGACACCATGGCATGGCGCCTAAATCAACAGCGAGCTCTCGCCATGTTTCACTCTTCAGACGTAAACTCGGCCAGAAGTTGAGAACAGTGCGAAACAAGACTCATCCGAACAAATGACTGTCTTCCATTGCTCCAAAATCCTGATCTCATGGCTTAGGCACCATGTTTTCCTGTTACGGGCATTTACATCACATATGAGTGGTTCTGGAATTCTAGTTTCCCCTGTAATTCGCTGTTTGTGGAGCTTCCTTCGTGGTGTTTTGGTGCTGACAGGGTTCGCTAATGGGAAAATCATTTCTGCAGTTACTTTTGCAGCTGTTGTACTCTTCATTGTTCACCTTAATCCTCTTACGTGACCGTCTTTCACCATCACTCAACACACATTCTCGTCGTGGCTGCTTACTCTATGTGCGATATAAATCGTCGAGATGCCGCCTCTCCAAAGCGAAACACTTCAGCATCCACCAGACGATCAACAATTTTCCCACATTCTAAGTCGCTTAACTCCGAGTTAGTGGACAGACAATGTACTCTTATCACGGCCGACACTTGCAATGTACTGAGGACACAGCACTTGCACCGTTCGCGGTCAAATACAATGACGCAGCCTGCAGGCTTGGCTAGCATCTTCATTTATGTTCAGGCATGCATTTCGCTTAGTCTTTTAATACTTTTGTCCAACCTCTGTACATCAGTTGGGCAGCACGTGATACGGTAAGACTCGTGACAAGTGTTAAAATTTCTCTCGTCACATTTCTGAAGATTTACACCTGGTGGCCAGAACTGGAAGTAATTTTCGAAAGTGTAAATCAGATCCACACTAACGCATTAGAATATCTACCAAGTTTCGCTGCCATACAATAATATTACAGCCCACAATTGACCTCTTTGAGTAGCTGTACTTGAATTATAACTACTCAGTACTTACTTAATACTCTTGATCCCAAATTTTCACACACACACACACACACACACACACACACACACACACACTCACACACACACACACACACACACACACACACACACACACACACACACACACACACACAAAGTCTCTCTTTAGCAGCTTTGTCATGGCATGGCATGAGATTCGGTTGTCCACTAAGAGTTTCCCCTGCAGTCCTCCGTGGATGCAATTTACATTCAACATTACACTGATGAGTCAAAGCATGTGGACTTCTTCCCACTGTGAGGCTGCAGGCGCGTGATGCGATAAGTGCTTTATACGAGCACCAGGACGTCAATGTCAGTTATGTCAGCCTTATGTATGCATTCTTTTTCTGGTTTGTTAGGCCCACCACAAACTGATTCCCTGTGCCAAACCCTTCATCCCAGAGCAGCACTTGCACCTAATGCACTCAGTTATTTGTTGGACATATTGCGATCTCTCTGTTCCCCTGCAGTTTTTAGGCTCTACACCCTCTCCAGCGCAATGTAAATTACTCTGTGATGTCTTAACTTATGTTCTGGCATTCTGTCCCGTCTTCCAGTCTGTGTTTTTCATATGTCTTCGCCATCTCTCCAGAGGACCTCCTCATTTCTTCTCAGTCTGCTTACCTTTCAGCAGCCTCCTCTCATCGATTCTCTCTTTTTTTGGGTCCTCCTCAGTCAAAATATATTCCTCTTAATTATTTCTACATTCTTTAGTTTTTATTGACGTATTGCCCTTTTCCCCACAGCTTCATCTGCATAAGATTCATCACGATACTGCCCACACCTCCTTTTCCATCGCTCTGTCCACCACCTCTGTCTATCTCCTCATCCCCACATAGTCTGTCTCTTCATTTCCTCACTCATCTCCTCCTCCCCTTCTCTCTGACCATATCATCCTCCTCTCCCTCCCCATACAGCTGCTCCTATCCTATCCTATCGCTGTCTATTCCCTTCTCACTGCTCTCTCTGATGTCCACCTTCTCTCCCCCCATACTCTGTCTCCTAGCCCCTCACACTCTGTTCTTCTTGTCTCAGTGCCTACCCTTCTTGTCCCCTTTCCCAATAGCCATCCCCTCCTGCCTCTCTCTCCCCCCTTATCCATCCCTCGATCCAAGCTGACACTACTCCAACTCAACATGCCTGTCATACATGACACCCTACACATTATGGGCTGAAAACAGTTTCTTGTCCCTGATTATTGGCTGCTATACAAAGCAGGTCGATAATACAGGCCAACACTACTCCAATACAGCCATGTTGCTAGAAACCATAGTTTATTCAAGAAAAACGTACGAAAGTGACCTTCAAATGCATACAAGTGCAAAAGTGTGGACTATTTCATTGCACCCAATACTAGGGTGTCCCTTCACCCACAGCATGATAATTTCCTTCATATGGTGCAGTAGGAACCAGCAATCCGATTTATAATCTGGTACACCAACTAGTTACTGGTGATACTGATAACATAATTACGTATTACCAGCAATGCAGGTTGCAAGTCTATTAGAATAATACAAGGGTTGTCCAGAAAGTAAGTTCCGATTGGTCGCGAAATGGACACCACACTGAAAACCAGATGTGTTGGGTAGTGTCTCTAGTATGACCGTAGATCGCATCAAGACTCTCTTTTCAGTTGTGAGCGCACTGTGAGCGAGTAAAGGTGCCTAGAACAACGATGTCTCGCGCCAAGTATGAGGGCCTGCTGAAGGCTTCGCCTTAATGAACGCAGCCCACCTAACACAACTGCCACGCACTTTCTCAGGCGCACTCTGCAGGGGCATTGAAGACGCTCCTGCAGTGCTTTTCAAAGGGAAGTGTTCGATCACCCACAACACAGCCCTAATTGTCTCGTCCTGAGTATCACCTCTGTTCACAAGAAATGCTGGATACGAAGACAACACTTGGGCGCAGGCTACGCGCTATAGAACAGCGTAGAGAATTCTCGGAAAGCAGAGGCGGCTGCCTTCTATGAGTATGGTGTTGGAAATTTGGTATAACGCTCCAATAAATGTTTACGTCGGAGCGGCGACTATGTAGAGAAGTATCTGGAAAGTGTAGCTAACTCTTGCAAATAAAATGTTTCTGATTTTCGCTGTTGTTTCCATTTAGCGACCGATAGGAACTTACTTTCTGGACAACCCTCATAACTGTGTCTTTATCTAAGCTTCAGCATGTCTAAGTCCCTTTCATATTGCAGTGAGCTCCACTTTTAAGCACCAAGACTTCTGGAGGCTGTTGGAATTGGTCACTATGGTGTCTCTCTTCGTCATAACGTATACTTCCAACGCCATTCGTAGTGCATGTGTAGAAACAGTGCTCATGTTTCCGTTTTTGAGTCACCAGTCTCCTGAATGGTTTGATACAGCCCGCCACTATTTTTTTTTCCCCGCGTCCCAACCTCCTCATCTCAGAGTAGCACTTGGAACCTACATCCTCAATTATTTGTTGGCCAGGAATTCCCTCTTGTCCTAGTCATCAGAGAATCTGATCACTGGTATTCTATCACCTTGAATTTCAATCGCATTCTTCAACAATTCTATTATCTCCGTCATTGCTTCTCCAATGTATATTGAACAGTAGAAGCGAAAGACTGCTCCCCTGTCTTACAGAGCTTTTAATTCACGCACTTGGTTCTTGGTGTTCCAATCTTATTGTTCACTGTTGGTTCTTTTCCGTATTATATATTAGCCGTCTTTCGCTACAGCCTACTTCTGTTCCTATCCACTCAGAAATGACTGAACAGATATGTGTTCACACTGTACCAAATTCGATTTAGGTGGTTGTCGTATTCATGTAATGTACCGTGAAGCAGTGCTGATGCGCCACTGTTGCAATTCACAATGATTGGCTATTCTGTCGGTTCTTCGTACAACATTTTACACAATAGAAATGACAACATACCCGATATTTGTGTAATACTCAACAGCATTATAGAATATTAAACGAGTGTCGTTTGTGTTCTGTTTCATAAAATTTCAAGTCGGTTACACAGTGGTGAAATTTCATGGAAGATATATGCTACTGGCAGAAGTTCCTTTTAAACCAGTATCTACGACGGTTGAATGAAAAGCAATGCCTCCACCTTCATTAATTGGGTTTGGACTGGAATATTTTAGTAAATCAAACGGAGAAATAATCATTAGAATGTGATCTTTAATTACCAATATTCACTTTTCCACATAATCACAAGCCAATTGGGTACATTTCTGCTAACGATAAACAAGTTTTCTGAATCCGTCACTGAAGAAGTCGACACACTGTTTCCGCAGCGACTCTCTCACAGTTCTCTCAACGTCCTCATCAGAAGCATAGTGACGTCCCCGCAAATCGTCTTTCATAATCGGGAACAGATGGAAGTCAGACAGTGCTAAATCTAGACTGTATGGAGGATGCCGTGGTTGCAGTTACAGGACGTCCAACTCTTTGTTTGTAACACGCAGGTCAGGTGTTTCCACCGCAACGTCTTTAGACTTAGTCGCCCAACAATGCACAGTACTCACATCAACATCATCACCGTAAGATGCCTTCATTCTCTGATGAATCTCCTTTGGGGTGACACCTTCTGCTGTCAAGAGTTCAATGACTGCACGTTGCTTAAGGGGCTCCGGAAAGGCTCAAAATCATGAAAAGTTCAATTTTTACTTTTTTGCGTTTTCTGAATCTGCAGACTATTACCTTCTAATAGATATATAATTTATTAAATTCCGAAGACTACAACTATTTTTAAATTTTTCTTGAAATGTGTTCTACATGGGCGTGACCCACTGTGGCGCAGTTGAACTGCTGTCAAATGGTGTTATTATTAACGTCCGTGTTCATCAGGTACATTTTAGTGATGTGAGATGAAGTATGTGTTGTGGCTAACCTGTGATGGTTCAATATATATCGCTGGTGTCGATTGTTTGTATTTACTCTGTCGTTATCTCGAAAATATTCGTAATTAATTCTGTTTCTTGAGTCTCTGTTTTGTTGAAGTATAATAATGAGTAAAAGTAAAGTTATTAGAAATCCTCTGAAGGCTTTTAAGAAAAGGAGAAATGTTGGAAAGCCAAAGCTGTGTGTTATTACTGTAAACGATGAAGACGATAACCAAGTGAGTGAACCTAACCTCTCAAGTACACCTGCCCATAGCAGTCAAAGTGGGAAAGAAAATACTTCACAGAAGAAGCTTGGTTCAATGAGTGAAAACTATGAATGTTTTATGGGCGAATCGGATGTGAATGAAATATTTGATATGTCGGTTCTCAAAGGAATTTTTTCAAACTGTGTAAGATGTATTCATTGTAGTGAAGTTGGTCTGGAACTCTCCATAACAAAGCACGTAGGACTTGCTAGTGAAATACAACTGAAATGTGATAAGTGTTCATACATGACCACCTTTTGGAACAGTGTTGCAGTAAATGCAACTGAAGAAAATGGTAGCAAAATCTACGAACACAACAACGAGCGATGCTTGCTTTAGACAAGGAATGCCTTCGGGCTGCAGACAGGGCTGTAAAGAGTCTAGAAATACAAGCAAGAGTAAACAGGAGGAGGAACAAGAGGAAGCTGGAGGAGGAGTTTGCAGAGGATGAAGATAATCCATCCTATGGACCTGGAATGCACTAAAAAGTTAATCCAATCTTTGTCGCTCGATTCCCAAAACTTTTATTTTCTCATACTAATTACATGTTTTCTAAGGATCTTCCAAACATATTTGTTTCAAACTTTCAGTAAATGTTACACAGTACCTTCAGCATTATTTAACACAGCCTTTTTCAAAAAAACTGTATATTTTTGAATATATAAATAAAACAATTGCAAAAAAATTTTGTGAATTTTCATTTCAATTGAAAAAAAAAATCATCTTTAATAACTGAACTAAAATTTTGTAAAATCCCTGTGTTAAGTTGTAGCCCATATTCCAATAAATAATCTGTAAAAAGTTCAACTTCCTACCTCAAATACTTTGTGAGGAAAGATGTAATTTATAAGCGTTATTTTAACATTGCAAGTATAGGGCGTTCCGGAGCCCCTTAAATAGCATTGACCGACCGTCTCCGCAGGGTTCCATACTTTACACTGTAACAACACAACCATCAATGCTCCAACTGGAGCCGTAGAGAAGAGACTACGGAACAAGCCAGTACCAGCCGCATACCAATTCTGCCAACTGCCAGCGCACTGCGATGTTCTTCCAGTATGACGGAGCTCCTTCAAAGTTTGCCAGATGTGTGAGGAAACATCTCAACTGCAGTTACCCCAATCGCTCTATGGGACGTCAAAATAGAATAGCGGCCACCAAAATCTCCAGATCTTAAGCCATTAGATTTTTGTTTATGGGATTGGATGAAGTCTGAGGCGTAGAAACTAAAGGTGAATACACGAGATGAGCTGCTTCGTTTCATCACGGACGCTGCTGCCTTCTTCAGGGAACAGGGAAGGACTGTCAGGCAACGTAACTTGTTGTCCCAAGACGGACAAATGCATTAAAGTTAAGGGCAGGATATTCGGACATTTATTGTGAACTGCAGAACAGCTGTAATGTGTCGTGTACGATAATGGTTTTCAATTGATGTTTTGTAAAACGCATGTTGTAAGAAGTTTGGATGGTAGGAGACGAGATACTGGCAGAAGTAAAGCTGTGAGTACCGGGCGTGAGTCTTGCTTGGGTAGCTCAGATGGTAGAGCACTTGCCCGCGAAAGGCGAAGGTCCCGAGTTCGAGTCTCGGTCGGGCACACAGTTTTAATCTGCCAGGAAGTTTCGCATGTTGTAATGTTTCATAACTGCTGTACGTGTGTACAGGTGTAAACCCAACAATATGTCGAATAGTACGAAAAACAAGTAGTAATTCATATTAAATGTATCTCGGAAAGCGTTCATAATATGGCAAACATCAATACGAAGCTTTCTGCTTCAAATGATCATCCCTGTCATATCCCTGAATGCTGAGCTTACAGTGTTGTACACGGCAGGATGGTACCAGGAGCTCATGTTGGCATCCAGTATGTCTTTTCTACACGTAAAATGAGAAATAGGTTTCATTCCCAGGAACTACCACTAAGTGGTACAGCCACTGATTGAGCCGGGCATGGTACGGAAAAATTATTTCGCCCGCAATAGGAAGGACTGGTGGACACTTCCAGAAAGTAAGGAAGCTGGCAGGCGAGAGAGCGACTCGCAGTTGCGGCCGCTACCTCGGTCAGTCTCTCGCGTGCCTCACGTGACGTCACCCGATGCTCCCAATGGGGGGTTCGAGGCAGAAAGTTTGCGTCACTCACTCAGCAATACGACGGTGGCGTCCCTAGCTCAGCGCAATAGCGTGGGAGGCGACCACAAGAACTGCGGAGTAGTTTAGGCAACTGTTCACGCAGCTACCTGAGGCTAAGTTAAAATGATGGAAGAAGAATACAATAAAAATTTTTACCATTATTACCCGTTACGATGTACACTGTGGAACGTCCCTTTGAACAATTATACAGGACTGTGCTTAAACTGACACACAATATTTTTAGCGCAACTGAATCCGACTTTCAATAATCTCTACGAGAGAATGGCCCTGACTAACATTAAACTATACCTTTCACAAATCACTTACCTCACAAAAATCTTCGTTACTCGCACTACTGCAATACCGCGAGAGCCAATACTGCCAGCTAAATAAAAACTACTGAAGGCACTAATTACTGATAGGCATAGTTAGCAAATGAAAGATTTTGTTAGAGAAGAAACAATGTATTTACCTTAATAGTGTTCAAAAGTCATAATATACATAGCAGTTCATGACATCCAATCTTACAAATTTCAAAACTCCGCCATTTCTCTCCCCACATCCACCACTGGTGGCGGCTCACCTCCAACTGCGCAACGCTACGCGCTGTTCACATCCAGCTGCCCAACACTACAATGGCAGACAACAATGCAATCTAGCCACAGACCGCACACAGCACAGCCAGTGATTTTCATACAGAGCGCTACGTAACGTTGCCAATAAGAAAACATAAACAGCCTACTTACAACTGTAATAGACGGCAAACCGTGACGGAGATGCTCATCAATCTCCAGTGGAAGACACTGCAAGAGACGCTTGTGTACACCAGAGAGGTTTACTGTCGGATTTCCGAGAGCTTACGTTCGAAGGTTATTCGGAAAGCCTGTTGTGTTTTCCCACATATGTCTCGCGAAATGACTGTGGCGAAAAAATTCCGAGAAATTAGAGCTCATACGGAAATTTATCCATTCGCGAATGGGATAGAGAAGTACGAGGGTTGCCCAGAAAGTAACGCGTCGCAGTTTTTTCTTCAACAATTCTGTATTGAACATAATGAGAATAATACACACGAAAGAATGGTGGTTTATCTACGCATCCTATTTTTCCCTGTAATCTTCATCCCGTTCTATGGCCTTCCTCTAGCGCGGAAGAAGAGCTTGTGTGTTCTGTTGGTACCAATCCTTGTCCTGGTGGTGGAACCAGTGCTTCACTGTGTGAATCACCTCCTCATCGTCCTCAAAATGTCTTCCACGAATGACATCCTTTAATGACCCAAACAAGTGGAAGTCCGAGTGGGCTAGGTCAGGTGTGTCAGCCGTGGATGGTCTCCCTGAGCACTGAAAATCGTGGAGCTTTACCGAACCGCCTTCTGATGGCCGCACCCTCCGTGCCCAGCGAGTGACTCAAACTTCTGTTGATGATGATGATGATGATGATGTTTGGTTTGGGGGGCGCTCAACTGCGCTGTTAATAGCGCCCGTACAAATTCCCAACCTTTGCTAAATCCAGTCTTCGCCATTTCCATGAATGATGATGAAATGATGAGTACAACACAAACAACCAGTCATCTCGCGGCACGTGAAAATCCCTGACCCCGCCGGGAATCGAACCCGGTACCCCGTGGTCACGAAGCGAGAACGCGACCGCGAGACCGCGAGCTGCCGACTACTACTGCCGACGGTATATGCTCCGTAGACTTGGCACAAGCGTTTACGAATATTCCCCACAGTTTCTTTCTCTGCAGTGGGAAATTCAATGACGGCACGTTGCTTGTAACGTACATCACCTACACACGCCATTTTGAACTCCAAAAATGGTTCAAATGGCTCTGAGCACTATGGGACTTAACTTCTGAGGTCATCTGTCCTCTAGAACTCAGAACTAGTTAAACCTAAATAACCTAAGAACATCACACGCATCCACGCCCGAGGCAGGATTCGAACCTGCGACCGTAGCGGTCGCGCGGTTCCAGACTGCAGCGCCTAGAACCGCTCGGCCACTTCGGCCGGCCATTTTGAACTGTCCTGCCGCTACGCTATCCGTCGGAAGTGACGGAAACTTGGCGCACTCACTAAGGAGACCTGAAATAATACATGCATAACGTTTCGCATTCGTAGCATTGTTTTCAGCTGAGAAAAAATGCGATGCAATACTTTCTGGGCAACCCTCGTACTAACGTTCGTTTGACGCCGTAAGGTGGCTTTTGGAATGCAGGTGTAGATATACGCAGCGAAGACGATGACCCAGAAAAATTGAGTGTACTTAGGGTAACGCGGCACACCTTCGAGTCTTGGTGTTGCATTGATCGCTGACGTGTAGTGGTGCGGCGCCGTGCACTCAGCACAATTGGCTGACCTGGGCAGGAGAACGCGCGGCAGCTGAGGCCTCACAATAATTAGGAGATTGACGCGAACTGACGGCGGATCAATGCGGCGCTTAAGCTGCACTCACTCAGCGGCGACGGCTGTTTTACTTAGCAGCGGCGGCGGCGGCGGCGGCCGACTGATAAGAGGGCCACATCCGGCCGTCTGCGCCAGTTAAGACAGGGCGACTGCGGGGGCGGGCGGGTAATCGCTTAATGGAGGCCACACGTCGCGGACTGGTTGTCGCCGAGGTCACGCCCCGCGGTGCGCTGGGAAATTGAGTTCATCCGAGAATGTAGCTCTGTTTGCATAGAGCAGGCGGCTACAAAGACTGAAAAATTAATGCTCTAGAGGTAAATGAAAAGTGGCAGGTGTGATCTCTACCTCCGCTTTGAAAGGTGTGTGTGTGTGTGTGTGTGTGTGTGTGTGTGTGTATATAGTGTTTGAATGAGGCACAACCACACTCGTACATCTACATCCATACTCCGCAAGCCACCTGACGGTCTGTGGCGGAGGGTACCTTGAGTACCTCTATCGGTTCTCCCTTCTATTCCAGTCTCGTATTCCAGAATGAGATTTTCACTCTGCAGCGGAATGTGTGCTGATACGAAACTTTCTGGCAGATTAAAACTGTGTGCCCGACCGAGACTCGAACTCGGGACCTTTGCCTTTCGCAAGTGCTCTACCATCTGAGCTACCGAAGCACGACTCACGCCCGGTCCTCACAGCTTTACTTCTGCCAGTATCTCGTCTCCTACCTTCCGAGTCTCGGTCGGGCACACAGTTTTAATCTGCCAGGAAGTTTCAGTCTCGTATTGTTCGTGGAAAGAGAGATTGTCGGTGGGCGTCTGTCTGGGCTGTAATAGATAGTGACGAGCGAGGCCTAATATTCTTGTGATATGGAGAATAACATACACTGGTGTGGGAAACTTAAGGACGAAAGTAACTTTCGCATGTGTCAAGGCCAAGTAACATAGCCCGATGAAAGTTGGACCATGCAGAGAAGGAAATTCCACAGCTTCGTAGAGAAGGTAACTAAAAGAAATACATAATGAGACGAACAGAAGTGAAGACAGTGATTAGTGATTACAATGAATTGCACGTGGTTCACGATGGTCGCATTACAAAACGCACGACAAGATTCTTAAGAGGGTGTATGATCACCGCGGACGCAGATGCTCGCTCTGGAACGTGCTCCCATGCTGATACTGGCCACAAGGTTGGCAAAGAGTTCTTGGGTTCTTGGGGAGGGGGAATGGGGAGGGGGGTTTCAACTGCTGCATGGTCTCGGCGCACTTGGATGTTCTAACGTCTCCACAACGCATCCCATACATTCTCCTCGATGGAATTGTGTGTGTGAAATGTTATGGGACTTAACAGCTAAGGTCATCAGTTCCTAAGCTTACACACTACTTAACCTAAATTATGCTAAGGACAAACACACACACCCATGCCCGAGAGAGGTCTCGAACCTCCGCCGGGACCAGACGTCGATGGAATTTAAGTCGGGGAAAAGGGCAGGGCCAGTACATTCGCCGAATATCCTCTCATTCCAAGAGCTGCTCCATCTGCTCTATTTGATGCGGTGGAGCTGTGTCGACCATAAAACTGAAGAACAACCCCAGGAAAGCCGGACGTGGGGTGGGGTACAGTGTCACAATAACACTGACTGGTGAGTCCATCGTGTTCAAAAAATTGGAGGTCTGTACGCCCATGCAATTTATGTCTCTCCACACTGTGACACCTGGACCACCAAAACCGTCATGTTCGATATTGCAGGAAGTATCCTCGTACGGGGAGAAGGGCGGACACACAGTGCGCCCAGGAACGCTCTCGGACACGATCGTGGGAATATCCTGTCTGCAGTAGCGGTTCAGTGGTGTGGTGTCAGCGTGCGACCTGCCGCCCGTCCACGACGCCTCACAGCCTTAGCTGCTAAGTCCCATAAGATTTCACACACACAATTCCATCGAGGAGAATGTATGGGATGCGTTGTGGAGACGTTAGAACATCCAAGTGCGCCTCTGCACTGCCTGAGGGCGGCGCTTTGTCCCACGCTGGAAGACGTGGCTTTTGTGCTACGAAGGGTGGAATGGCTTCTACATGACGCTGCCCCACATTGTCCTCTTGAGAGTGGAGCTAAAACCCTAGCACGAACAGATATAACCCTCTTGCCTGGTCAGTTACCATGTGTGCTTGAAACCACTGGAACCTATAACGCCAAAGGTATTTTATCTCCTCCTTCCTACCTTGGAAACATCTCCGGCCATTTGTCCAGATGACCCGTTTTACTGCTTATTCTCTTACGGATGGTTTATCCCCATTGTAACCTCCCCACCGAAATTTTAAAAAAAATTTATTTTAAATTGCTAATGCACATTGAGCTAAGTGTAAGCTCCCCAGAGAAATTTTGAAACACAATAGTTGAATGTTAACAAGAATACAACCTAACGTAACCTCCCAGCAAATAAATTCAATGACACTGACAATTAAACAAAAATTAGCAATCTGACCCAAATATAAGTTCCTCACAAAAAATGAAAGTCAATTCAGTGATAATAAAATCTCAGTGACAATGAAAACACAAACAGATCGAAATGTCGATCTTAGACCCTGTTCATTAATTAGACTGAAATTCTTACCTTAGTAAAGATGCACCTGCTCTTATTTATTTTTGCCATAGCTTGGAGGAAATTGATTGCAAAAATTTTGAATTTAAGGGAAACTTTTCTTTAAGGAATATCAAGGGAATATTTTTTTTTTCATTAAAGGATTCTTTGTTAGAAATTGCTTTGAAAACCAAATTTATTATTGGGGCGATTGTTGCACAAATTAGTTACAGTTAATTTACATTATTAGCTGAGCGCATTTAAAAATAATATACCTCATCCTGAATCTTGACCAGAGTGCCATGTCGACGCCCGCCGACTCCTCACACACAACTGCACTGGGCTGCTACTACCGACAGACTGCACTGCTCACAGACTGCCCACTGACTACTGCTCGCAACTGTACTGCACGACGACTACTGACTGAGTACACTGGCGTACTGCTCGACTACTACTGACAGAGAGCCGCTCGCAACTCTCGCGCGGTCAAGCGCAGACTAGCCACGATAAATGACTCTCTGGTCAGAGACTCTGCAATGCCTCGCCATCGCCGCCACACAACATACGTGTTTCACCATATGTACAAGATACTTAACAGCCTTTGCGTTAGACATCCAGGAGTATGAGATCGCGTCATGGGGAACAGCGTTTGTTGAAGGCGAAATGTCTGCTGACGCATCATACCGATGCTGCGTGTTCTGGAACTGGCTCGGCGAACTGGTAGGAACTACGAACGAGGTGTCCCGCGAACTCCCTAGTCTAGTAAGCTGATAGAGTAATTTTTATCAAGAAAACATTAGGAATGGGTGTCTCTTGGAGGAGACAATGTTTAGAAGCGAATAAGATAGCTTAATTTTGCTCTGCCCTACCACTTTTAATGCTGTGCAGACGACTGGATTAGCGGCAGTACACATTGCATATGGACGCGGCAAAGCGCCTTCTCCGTGTCACCTCTCAGGGGCACAACCAACACGAAAAGACTCCCTAGCGCCGCCACGAAGCATCAGCGAACATTTTCTCTACGACAGAGGTTGTTCCGCGTGACGTAATCGGTCGCCCCTAGACCTTTGATACAAAGACCTTAAAATAAGCGAGCTGTTAACAGCCAATGCCATCTCTCGATTCTCAACCGGTTTACTTTATAGTCTTTCGAGTCCCCATCTCAGATTATCGTGGAGCGTATGAATGTCGCCATATTTCTTTTATGTTTTCCATCATTCCTTTCTTCCGCCTATATTCCTGGATATGTTCGTTCAAATGTTCATGTGTGTGTGAAGGCGAGAGGAGTCCCAAACCGCGCGACCACTCTGCGCGGCAATGTTCGTCTAATGCAACTAATTGAAGGATTGTTTTTACTGTGCAATACGCGTTTCGCTTTTTTTTAATTTGTAAAGAATCTTTTGTAACCTGTAATATTGTTTGTTTCTGTGTGTAATTTTTGCATAGCATAATAATTACATATTTGTTACTACGTTACCGTTTTTTGTCGTTGTCCTCTTCTTTGGCTCTGAGCACTATCGGACTCAACATCTGTGGTCGTAAGTCCCCTAGAACTTAGAACTACTTAAACCTAACTAACCTAAGGACGTCACACACATCCACGCCCGAGGCAGGATTCGAACGTGCGACCGTAGCAGTCAAGCGGTTCCTGACTGAGCGCCTAGAACCGCTAGACCACCGCGGCCGGCTGTCCTCTTCTTGTTAGTTGACAAACAACTTTTCGTAGCACAGTTTCCGGCGTTTTATGAAAATGTTTAGACTTAACACTTCACCTCATGTAGTTGAATATTGTTTTGTGTATGTGGGCGTTCGCGTGTGCTGTGGCCTTTTTTTAAATTTTTCTTATGTTGTCTGGGTTTACTACATACCTCTACTTCTTGTTGTTCTTTCAGTGGCTATCGTTATCAGTCAGTTGTTACTTATATTAGTTTGGTCATTTATTACTTTTCGGTTGCGGCTGTTTTTATGTGAGTTTACCTATATTGTTAGGAATCATCGGCCGAAATTTCAAAACTAGGTTAAAGAACACATAACAAGCTGGAAACATGGAAATAAGAAATATCCATTCAATCATTGCTCCACACCTAATAAAGCATGGAAATGAAACGTCTAACATGGAGCGCTCTCTCTCTCTCTCTCTCTCTCTCTCTCTCTCTCTCTCTCTCTCTCTCTCTCACACACACACACACACACACACACACACACACACACACACACACACACACACACACAACGACAATCAAAACACAATAAACAGTGAAGGTGAAGCGTTAACTCTAAACGTAAAACGCCGAAAACCGGACATCCAAGTACAACCCCAGAACGTCACACACATGCACTAGTACCATCACAGACTTTCAGTAGAAACAAATAGCAATTTAACCTCAACGAATTTTGCTAGAAAAATTGTTACTCACCTAACAAAAGAATAACAAAGAACTATAAAATAAAAGCCGGCCGGGGTGGCCGAGCGGTTCTAGGCGCTACAGTCTGGAACCGCGCGACCACTACGGTCGCAGGTTCGAATCCTGCCTCGGGCATGGATGTCTGTGATGTCCTTAGGTTAGTTAGGTTTAAGTAGTTCTAAGATCTAGGGGTCTGATGACCTCAGATGTTAAGTCCTATAGTGCTCAGAGCCATTTGAACCATTTTTTGTAAAATAAAAGTAAATCTGTAATTCTTGTATGAGGAAAGTATTACATACAAACATGTATTACAGTCTATTGAATATGCTTCCCAAATAAGAAGAAGGAAACGCGAATGAAAGAACAAGAACAGCCTTTTATCTAGTTTCATAGACGGACCACAGCCCAAATTTATGCATATAATGTGGTCAGAAACGGTTTGAAATGCTTGGGAGCGTATTGCAGGGTTTTCTGTGCTGAGAAATAACTGTTAAGAAAAAAATTCCATACATCAATCCGTTTCCGTGTTAATTAGAATCGAAAGCCTGTCACAGGCCGTTGCACGCGCAAATTCAAGCGTCCCACTAGAGACGCTGTCAGCGAAAGTGTTGTTCGTTAGCTTTCCTCAAGCCGAAAAGAGAGCGATACAAAAATTGAGCTTATGACGGTAGTAAAGATTAAATCCGAGGCCATCCGCGCTACCCCAGCAGCTGACACTACTAACAGTAATTGTATTTGGCGGGCCGCTTGAATTTGCACGCGCGATCGCCTGATTGTCTAATAACTTCAACGAAAATTAACTCTGAAATAGCGCAACGTATTGAATTTTTTAAGTAACAGTTTGTTCCCAGCACAGCTGACACTGTAAAACCCATACGAGCTTTTCAGGCCGTTTCCGACAATCATGTACATGTATGTGGAATAACATCCAGCCGACGATTAGCTCGTGAGTGATGGATCAAAAGCTAGGATTAGCAAAGGATTGGGAAGTAAATCGGCCGTGCCGTTTGAAAGGAACCACCGAAGCATTCGTCTCAAGCGATTAGGAGAAATTTCAGGAAACCTAAACCCGAATGGCGGGAATGTGAATGGCACTTTCGTCCTCCAAAAACCGAGTCTACTGTGTTTACCTCAGCGACTGCCTCAACCACCTCAAACGGTAAGAAGCTGTGTTAGTACACACCCCTCTCCCTCGCCCCCTTAATAAGTCCGATGGTCCCTGGCTGAGATTAATTAATAGCCCGTAACTCATTGATTACTTCCACCGGCTGTGCCTGTACGGCTTCTTGAGATAAATTAATAATAGACAGTCGCCATACCTCTAATAACGTTATTCGAAGATTTCTCGATAGAGTATTGACAAAAAGCTGAGCTGTGAATGGAAAGGCATCGACTCAGTACTGCCTCCTGCGTGACCAGTTACATTGTGGCTATGGGTCGGTTCCAGCGCTGCGAGGTGGGTGCAAATAACAACAGAAAATCTGTTATTTAGGACTAGTCATGCGAACTAGTTTATACGTAGTGGAGAACTAGTGGAAACAACGTTATTTCCGAATCATTTCCAGTGCACAATCTATTATGATAAAAAACCTACTAGTGTATACTCTGAGGCGCCAAAGAAACTGGTATAGGCATGCTTATTCAAATACAGAGATATGTAAACAGGTACAACACGGAGCTGCGGTCGGTAACGCCTGTGTAAGTGTGTGCCACAATTGTTACATCGGTTACTGCTGCTACAACGGCAGTTTATCAAGATTTAATTTAGTTTAAACGTGGTATTATAGGCGGCGCCCGAGCGATGCGACACAGCATCTCCGAGGTAGCGATGACGTGGGGAATTTCCCGTACGACTATTTCACGAGTGTAGCGTGAATATCAGGAATCCGGTAAAACATCAAATCTCCGACATCACTGCGGACGGAAAAAGATCCTACAAGAACGGTACCAACGACGACTGAAGAGAATCGTTGAACGAGACAGAAGTGCAACCCTCCCCCAAATTGCCGCAGATTTAATGCTCGACCATCAACTAGTGTCAGCTTGCGAACTATTCACCGAAACATCATCGATGTGGGCTTTCGGAGCCGAAGGCCCACTCGTATAACCTTGATGACTGCACGACACAAATCTTTACGCCTCACTTCGGCCCATCAACCCCGACGTTGGACTGTTGATGACTGGAAACATGTTGCCTGGTCGGACGAGTCTCTTTTCAAATTATATCGAGTGAATGGACGCGTACGGGTATGGAGACAACCTCATGAGTCCATGGACCCCGCATGTCAGAAGGCGACTGTTCAAGCTGGTGAAGGCTCTGTAACGGTGTGGGGTGTATGCAGTTGGAGTGATGTGGGACCCCTGATACGCCTCGATACGACCTAACAGGTGACACGTACGTAAGCATCCTGTCTGATCACCTGCATCCGTTCATATCCACTGTGCATCCCGACGGACTTGGGCAATTCCAACAGGATAATGCGTCACTCCACATGTCCACAATTGCTACAGAATGGCTCCAGGAACACTTTTTTGAGTTGAAACACTTCCCTTGGCCACCGAACTCCCCACACATGAAATTTATTTAGCATATATGGGATGCCTTGCAACATGGTGTTGAGAAGAGTGAAAGGGTCCTGTGTCCCCTTACATTATCATTTTATTTGCTTTCCAATGATCCGCAACTCTCTGGCTTGCGTGAGTGAATGAATGTGGGTGTGTTTCATTTTGCTATACGGTGGTTGTAGTTTTCAGGTAGGCAAAAAGGTTTGCTACCCTTGTGTGAAAGTCACCGGTGTTAGGTTGGTGGTGGAAGCATCATCATCTCTGTGTTTTCCTGGCCACGGGGTCGCGTGGGAGACGTTGGAATGTGTGAGACGGTCAGTCTGCTTCCAGCTCGCCGAGGGTCTGCAGCCGAAGCCTCTTCGAAGAAGGGTGACGACTCAACCGCGTGGAGCGTTGTCTCGTAGGAAGAGCAGAGGTTTTAGCTTTTAGTCTCGCGTTTCATTTATAAAGATTCATTTGCTGGGTCGTAGCAAGGAATGAAAGGCTTTTGCCGACTTTCAGTTTGATTCCTAATGCAGACGCGACTTTGATCCGTAAGAAGAACGTAGCACAAAGCTGTTGTGTTTGTTGAAGCGCCCTCGGATCAGTATGAATATTCGTGTTCCTGCAACTGTGTGTGTATGCATTCTAATCTTTTCGAATCTTGGCAATTTTTGCTTCTTTGAGACTTTTCTTTGACTCATTACCTTATGTCCGGTGGAAACCATCCACATGGGTTAATATGAGAGTTTGCTGGCCTTCTGCCATTATCCTTTGTCTATTCAAATGTGTCCTCTGTAAAATGTTAATTGTAAACGACTGCGTGGTTTGATGTTACCAAAATTTCGTCACGGCAGGTTAGAAACTGTGTCTCCGCGAACCACACGACTTTGTTGTGAAACGTATAGCGTTTCACAAGCAATTGTACTAAGTTACCTGGCAAAAGCAGTTCTATAGATGCTTTACATCAATGTTTTAAGGAATAAATAATTTTGCCTCCAATCTTATCCAGTGTACCGATGTTAAGTCTCCGTTACCTACGCCATTTACCTTGTAGTTTTCCTTGTTCACCCATCCATAGCGTTTCCATGTGCACAGGTGCTCTGGAATAAATCTTGTTTTCAGGAATGTTGCTGCAAGCTGTACTTATGCTCAATGTTCGTCCAATCTTTACTTTATTCAATATTTGATTCATGGGAACAATTCCTGGATTATATTAGTAACTTCATTCCATTGTTTATCAGTGACTTCACCATGAATGTTCTTTCGTTTTTCTTATGAATAAATTAAGTAATTTTCCGACTCAGCGCAACCTCTTATTTGTCGTGTGGTTGGAGTTAGTGGCGACCCAATCTTTTACGTTGATTTCAATGTCAGATACCATTTTCTTATTCAAAGTGCGCGTGGCTCTTTTAGCCATCAGGATACATATAAAGTTCGCTTCACGCTTCTTACACACAGCGACATTTTATTCACGCTACTTACAAGAGATCTCCTCCCCCTCGTTCTCTTACGGGTTTATGGACAACCCTGAAGGATTAATAATGTCAGTTCCATCCAATACTACGAGAATTTCAGACATTAGTCGAGCCATACCACTTCGTGTTGCGGCACTTCTGGGTGCTCACGGGGCCCCCACACATTATTGGGCAGGTGTACCAGTTTCTTTGGCTCTTCAGTTTAATTCCCTTAAGTGGGGAAGATATTACAGTATTGTCGGGCCAGAATTTTTCTACGCCTGAGATGTGGCCCGCTGCGGCGACAGTGGATTCAGTGGTGCATGCACTTATCTTTCACTCCCTAACACCGCACATCTAGAGGTGATCACCTCTCCGAATACGAAAACCGATGGTCTTTCTACCGCGAGGACCGACCTAAAACGTTCTTCCCATATTGCCCCCTCTCTTATAGTCACGCCCCTCCTTCAGGAAAAGACGATTATTTGTGAATGTTATGTTTTCTGGCATGGCCGATTTCTGACCAAAGTCTGTGACAGATATATTCTGTCTCCATAGAGTTTGAACTTAACGTCTTCGCTCTCGCTTGCTGTCCAATGAAGCAGCTGAAAGACTGATTCATTCATAGTAATTAATATATATATATATATATATATATATATATATATATATATCAAAAAGTCAGTTTAAATTTAAAAAATTGCATAAATCACTAAATAATGTAGATAGAGAGGTACAAATTGACACACATGCTTGGAATGACATGAGGTTTTATTAGAACCAAAAAAATACAAAAGTTCAAAACATGTCCGACAGATGGCGCTTCATCCGATCAGAATAGCAATAATTATCGTAAAAAAAGTAAGACAAAGCAAAGATTATGTTCTTTACAGGAAATGCTCAATATGTCCACCATCATTCCTCAACGATAGCTGTAGTCGAGGAATAATGTTGTGAACAGCACTGTAAAGCATGTCCGGAGTTATGGTGAGGCATTGGCGTCGGATGTTGTCTTTCAGCATCCCTAGAGATGTCGGTCGATCACGATGCACTTGCGACTTCAGGTAACCCCAAAGCCAATAATCGCACGGACTGAGGTCTGGGGACCTGGGAGGCCAAGCATGACGAAAGTGGCGGCTGAGCACACGATCATCAAACGACGCGCGCAAGAGATCTTTCACCCGTCTAGCAGTACTTCGCTTTTTTTTTTTTTTTTTTTTGTCGTTCTAATAAAACCCCATGTCATTCCAAGCATGTGTGTCAACTTTTACCTCTCTATCTACATTATTCCGTGGTTTATTCAGTTTTCAAATTTATACCGACTTTTTGATCACCCGGCATATATAATTAATATAATATATAATAATAATATATGTAATATATATATATATAATTATATATTTAATTAATATTCATATATATGTCTGTATGTCTCGTGACAGAAATGCGCAGTGTGAGAGAGCGTATTTATTTCACGTTGATACCAGCCTCCTTTTCCCCTCTCCAGTTGAACATATAAATTGCGGTTACTTAATGTCTGTGAGATTGTGTGCCAAATCGGATGGTGAGAGAAGTAATGGATTTCCTGAGTAGTCTATGCCGTAGTATCGATTGTTAGCTTTTTCCATAATAGTCTCCTAGTTTTTGGTTGTCAAACGAACCAGTGCGCTTCCCAGTTTCCGATACTGTTAGATTTCTCTAGAACATTCATGCGATTTCTTTCCTTGAAATGGAGCTCATCCCTCATTTTAGCAACTGTTGTTTGGAACCGTCTACCCCGTCTCGTGTAAAGCCTGAAAAAAGCACTCTCACACACCAAAAACCTCCACTGGCCATGTTAACGCGAGAAGTCTTGATCCTGGCCCTGAAATGGTAGCAGCTATTATGCTTCTGGAACATAGACTAAGATCTTGTACTTCAGTTAGTGTGATCAAGTGTTATTTAAGTAGGAGAATGTCATAGCATTGAGTTTCTATAACGATCAGGACTGTTATTATTTTATTTTAGTGGCATGACTTAGTTAATTTACGAGAGGAACATATGGAGAAGCATTTGGCTTTTTCCGCAGTGTCCATGTGCAATCAGCACTGGTGTCTCATTTGAATAATTACGGGCCGTATTTCCTTGTTTATCGTGCATCACTAATTCTAACAAAATTTGCACCACGATCTGATTCATTTTCGATGCATCTGAATAATCTTTAATCCGTCCTTGTGAACCAATTGTGAAGCTTGCCCACGCAAGTACTTGTCCGCAGCAATCACTCGAAGCTGGATGAAACTGTACGATATTTAGCGTCTATAATACGGGAGTGTATTTTATATTTGAAGTAAGACAGCGTGCGCAGCTTAAACGTCACGTGTCGATGCGAAGCTGTTCTTTCGGAACTGACGGACTTTTCAGTCCACCCATGTAGTGCCTGTGGTGGAGGAATATAGAGTTTCGTCACTATTTTGAATCGTGTGTGAATCAGGTAGAGCATCAACGCATGATTATCTCCCGTGTTGTTGCATATCTGAGCCCTAGTCCTCTCAGTCTAATAAAATTCAAAATCTCGTATCTCTTATGTGATTCCTGTACCCTCCAGTAATTATCATCATCCGGGCTGAAAGGTGGACGAGGAAAAACAGTCCGATGAAGTTTTTTGAGCTCGTCTGTGGTGGAGGAATATAGAGTTTCGTCACTATTTTGAATCGTGTGTGAATCAGGTAGAGCATCAACGCATGATTATCTCCCGTGTTGTTGCATATCTGAGCCCTAGTCCTCTCAGTCTAATAAAATTCAAAATCTCGTATCTCTTATGTGATTCCTGTACCCTCCAGTAATTATCATCATCCGGGCTGTAAGGTGGACGAGGAGAAACAGTCCGATGAAGCTTTTTGAGCTGGTCTCTTCTGGGCAGACATGGGTGAGGTCTTGCATTGTCATGGAGAAGTTGGTTCGAATTTTGTGGCGATGAATACGCTAAAGTCATTTCTCTAATTTCCTGCGGGGAGCACAATAGGGTACAATCGTTGCATCATGGGGGAGAATATCAAAACAGAACAACCCCTTCAGAGTCCCGGAGGACCGCTCCATGACTTTACCGGCTGATGAAATGATACTCAAATCAATACCCTAAGCTTTCCACAGCCGTTGATATACGAGGGTTGTTTTTTAAGTAAGGGCCGTTTTTATTTTTAAAAAAAGATAAATACTTTTGTAAAAAACTTTCATTTTCTGATTCTACACACTTTTACCTATTTTTCTACATAGTTGCCTTGTTTATTTAAGCACTTGTCATATCGTACAACTAAGTTTTTAATTGCCAGCCAGTGTGGCCGTGCGGTTCTAAGCGCGTCAGTTTGGAACCGCGTGACCGCTACGGTCGCAGGTTCGAATCCTGTCTCGGGCATGGATGTGTGTGATGTCCTTAGGTTAGTTAGGTTTAAGTAGTACTAAGTTCTAGGGGACTGATGACCTCAGTAGTTAAGTCCCATAGTGCTCAGAGCCATTTTTTTTTTAAGTTTTTAATTCACTCTTCAAAGAATTCGGCCGCCTGCTCCGACAGCCAAGAGTTCACGGCCGCTTTCACTTCTTTGTCGTCATTGAAGCGCTGCCCGCCAAGATGGTGTTTCAGGTACCGGAAACGGTGAAAATCGCTAGGAGCAAGGTCGGGGCTGTATGGTGCATGGTCCAAAACTTCCCAGCCAAAAGAATCAACCAAATCCCGAGTCTTTTGAGAGGTGTGAGGCCTAGCGTTATCGTGCAGGAGCAAAACTCCTTTTGTCAGCATGCCGCGTCTTTTGTTTTGAATTGGTCTGCAGAGCTTCTTTAGAGTTGCACAGTAGGCATCTGAGTTGATTGCCGTTCCTCGTGGCATAAAGTCCACTAGCAAAACACCGCGCCGGTCCCAGAACACAGCTGCCATAATCTTGCGCTTTGACAGCGTCTGTTTGGCTTTGACCTTGACGGGTGAGGTTGTGTGTCGCCATTCCATCGATTGTCGCTTGCTTTCGGGAGTGATATGGGATACCCATGTTTCATCTCCAGTGACAATTTGACTCAACATGTCATCCCCTTCTTCCTCGTAACGAATCCAAAAGTCCAATGAAGTGGCAAATCTCTTCCCTTTGTGGTCCTCTGTGAGGAGTCTGGGTACCCACCGAGAACACAGTTTCTTAAAGTTTAGGTTTTCAGACACAATTTTGTACAAAACCGATCTTGAAACTTGTGGAAATTCCGAAGAAAGAGTGGAAATTGTGAATCTTCTGTCCTCACGAATCTTTGTTTCGACTGCAGCCACCAAATCATCAGTGATCACAGAGGGCCGACCTGAGCGTTCTTCGTCATGGACGTTTTGACGGCCATTTTTAAACTCTCTAACCCATTGACGCACTTTACCTTCACTCATTGCATTCAAGCCATAAACTTCCATTAACTGACGATGAATTTCTGCAGCTGATAGGCTTCTCGCGGTCAAAAAACGTATCACTGACCGTATCTCACACGCGGCGGGCGATTCAATAATCGTAAACATTATGAAGTAGCACAGCGATGCGTACACGTCAGCTACAGAGCTGCAACTTGCATCAGTGTGAACGGGAAGGATGCCGGCATGTGGCGCTGTGGCTTGTTGCGGCGTCCGCGCGAACTACGGGACTATACGCGCGAACGGCCCTTACTTAAAAAACAACCCTCGTACATCAATGGTGATAACTGAAAGTGTGTGCCCCGACCGGGACTCGAACCAGGGATCTCCTGCTTACATGGCAGGCGCTCTAACCATCTGAGCCACCAAGGGCACAGAGGATAGTGCGACTGCAGGCATTTATCCCTTGCACGCTCCCCGTGAGACCCACATTCAGAACTTAATGTCGACACACTACATTCGTAGCGCCCCTGCCCATTACACTCATTACTCGCGGCAGACAATCTTACCGAGTCCCGTAAGAGTTCTGGCAATGCGCGTGAATCCAGCACAGAATAAGGAGGTCGATGGCCGGTTAGCCTGAACTATTTGAAGATGGTAATATATGAAGATACCATCTTCATATATTACCGGCTGATGGTGCGGCTTTGAACTACTACTTCCGGGGAGAGGTCGTGCGGCGCCACCCCAAGGACTGACGTTTTGTTTCTGGTTCGAAGCGATGAACCCATGTTTCATCGCCTGTGACGATGTTTGACAAAAAATTGTCACGATCAGTGTAGTGTTGGCAGATGCGCCAACACTGTGTTGCTAGAGGAGGCCGAAATGCACGCGTTTAATTACACGCTCACTGGCGTGAGGTCTGGAACAGGTCAGAGAAATAAGACTAGCAAAAGAGGAGGTAACTAGTAGAATACTTAACTTTAATCCACAATTGTAGAACATCTCTCGTTACGGTGCATGCTTCATAATATTAATTATCAATTGAATACGCCGCCTTGCTAGGTCGTAGCAAATGTAGCTGAAGGCTATGCTAACTATCGTCTCAGCAAATGAGAGCGAATTTGTCAGTGAACCATTGCTATGAACGTCGGCTGTACAACTGGAGCGAGTGGCAGTACGTCTCTCTAGACCTGCCCTGTGGCGGCGTTCGGTCTTCAATCACCGACAGTGGCGACACGCGGGTCCGGCGTATACTAATGGACCGCGGCCGATTTAAAGGCTACCACCTAGCAAGTGTGGTGTCTGGCGGTGACACCACAATCAGCCTCGTAACGTGCAAGCAGTTCCGCACAGATGGTCCTTCGTTGGTCTTTACGGCATCTTGTCAGGCGGCGAGGAATACAGCGGGAACACAACGTTGACTGGTCCAACTGGTGGAGGAGTGTGAAAGCGTTACCAACTGTGACACCGAGCGAATGGTGCAGTGGTTAGCACACTGGACTGGCATTCGGTAAGACGACGGGGTTCAATCCCGCGTCCGGCCATCCTGATTTAAGTTGTCCGTGATTTCCCTAAATCGCCTCAGGCAAATGTCGGGATGGCTCCTTTCAAAGGGCACGGCCGACTTCCTTCCCCGACCTTCCCTAATCCGAGGAGACTCATGGTCTCGCCGTCTGCTCTCCTCCCCAAATGGTTCAAAACAACCCAACTCCCCAGCTGTGACGTTAGCTTGGGCAGCGAGTTGTTTGACTGTGATCACCTGGAGTGAGACTGTCCGCACGCACCAACCCTGGAAGAGCCGCAGCTGTGTGCCGGAACACGGGAGATCGAACAGGTTCGCGCCACGTAGCTGAGATGACGACGAACACACTGCCCAACAACTCACCGCGCTTTCGTTCATTGCGAGGTGTCCGTAGACATTCTGCAAGCGCCTATGATTATCTGCAATGCTTTGGTTTTCCCCCATGAGAAACTAAATGACGACACTCTGCTTGGAACAAACGACATTTTGAAGGCTGCGTATAAAGCCCCCACCTATTGGAACTTCATGAAACTATAGGGGGCTGAAGTACGAACGTTTCATGATGCCCCACAAGTAATTCCGCTTTCCTTCAACCGGAACTGTCCGAGTAAAGGAGGAGTTGCGTTACTTATTGAACGGCGCTCCTACTTCAAGTCACTTCCTCTCTTGCTTTAAATAGCAGCTGCTCGTCAGAAGAGTAATGGAGAACGTTGTGAACGACAACAATACAGAATGTACCAAGAGAAATGGTCAGTATTCAGAGAGATGACAGGAACCAGCATTCGGAGCAAAAAAAGTCTGCTATAGGCTCTAAAATGAATATTTTAAAGGCTGGGATACTGTGAAATAATCTCTTCTGCCTCAAGCACTTTGCTTTCCGTGTAGAAAGCAGATAGTGTGGATCAAAACAAGGAAAAAGTGTGTAGTAAAAATGGGCTCTGTAGTGATACTTTGGAAGCTGTGAGCACTTGTTCATCTTCGCTACAGTGAAACTCTCCTCTTCTACTGATCAAGTGCTCATTCCTCGTAAGATATACAATGTAGTGCGCATGTTTACCAGACTTTTTTTCATTTTTTAGTGTGTACCATTTACTCCGAAAATACAGAGAGCTTACTGTAGAATAGATTTTTTATTTACAGTATCGAAGATGAAGCATACATTTTACAGCTCATGTTTACTAAACCTTTTTGTTTGGAACGATCGTTCCTGTCACATCCCGGAATATTGACCATTACTCCTGCGACGCGCTATATCGTTGTAAGATTCTGATAATCTAAACTACTGCATGCGTAGTCAGATGGATTCCTTGGTAATTTCAAATGCCGATCGACCGATATTAGCATTTAGAAAACTATCCATCCACCACTCTCTCTTTTTTTCATACAAAACTGATCACTTACGCTGCCATTTCGCAAAATCGCCCCGGCATTTGATTGAGTGCCATATATCGCTAAATTTGTGTCGAGCTTACCGTTTGATGTCTGCCTCACTTAGATCATTGACTCTTTTAAAACTAAGCTTGTTGGAATTTTAAGTTGGCGTCTATTTATTTACAACTTATACAAAATAGACAGATGTTTTAAAGTTTACTATCCTTCAGAATAGTCACGAGTATTGTGTATAACCCGTTGCCAGACATGCCTTAAAAGCGCCAGGAGTTGACAGTTCGAGTGGAGTGATCTATTGCCTATAAATGCTTCCTTTAGTTTACTGCGGCGACGACAAAGGGCTGAAGTCCGGGGAGTGTGTTGTGTGGTAGAGCACTTCGATACCACATCGTCCGAACAAAGCAGTCACAACTTGCGTCAAATGTGGCCGAGCACAGTTCTGCAAAATAACGGCTGGCCCCTGCAGAAAGCGTCGCCGGTTTTTTTATCTCAGCTGTTCACTTTTGAAACACAGCCTGCGACCGGCTTAGAAGAGAAATCGGCGACACTTTATGCAATAGTCGCCCATTACTTTACAGGACAGTGTTCGCCCGAGTGCTGCATGATTCGTTCAATCGGTGCGGCTGGGAAATGCTTTACCACCCATCAAACTACCCAGACCTAAGCCTGTGCGACTTCAACTTGATTCCTAGACTGAAGGAAGCACTTCACAGCATTTGCTTCAGAACTGTTATACCAGGCAATATATAATCTTCACTCGAACTATCAACACAACTGGCGCTGCTGACACTATCCTACGATTTCCACATCGCTGCAACGAGTTATACACGAGGCCTGTCTAAAAAGTATCCGACCTTTGCCCAGAAAAAAAATATTTCGAATATCTGACGGGGTTGGGACCCTAATCCCCTTCAAAGTAGGCCCCTTGTGCTTGCACACACTTAACCCAACGATCCTACCACTGCTGGGAACACCTCTGGAAGTCTTCTTTTGGAATGGTGTTCAGCTCCACCGTCGTGTTCCGCGTTCTCTCTTCTCTACTCTCAAAACGAGATGCTTTCAGTGGTGTCTTCAATTTTGGAATCAGCCAGAAGTCTCAAGGAGCCATGTCTGGAGTGTAGGGAGGTAGGCGAACGGATCTAATTCCATGTATGGTGAAGAAATTTTGGATCAAGTGGGATGAATGTGCGGCGCCGTTGTCGTGATGCAGTTGCCAGTTTTTCGCCGTCCACATGTCTGGTCTTTTGCGCCGAACTGCGTTACGGAGTCGCTGAAGAACATCTCAATAGTACTTCTTTGTTACTGTGTCCTTCCGGTGCTTTCTAACGGTTCAAATGGCTCTGAGCACTATGGGACTTAACTTCTGAGGTCATCAGTCCCCTAGAACTTAGAACTACGTAAACCTAACTAACCTAAGCACATCACACACATCGATGCCCGAGGCAGGATTCGAACTTGCGACCCTAGCGGTCGCGTGGTTCCAGACTGTAGCGCCTAGAACCGCTCGGCCACCCCGGCCGGCTCCAGTGCGTATTCGTGATGCACAATTCCACGGACAGTCAGCATCACCTTGAATTCGCTTCGCACCTGCCGCACTTTCTTCGGCCTTGGACAATCGGAATGCTTCCATTACGATGACTGTCTTTTCGTTTCTGGGTCGTCCCCGTACACCCATGACTCATCTCCAGTTATCACGGTGATCATAAATCCGGGATCAGTGTTGGTGGTGTCCAGAATATCCTGTACAGCGTCAAAACGGAGGTTCCGGCCACAACAACTTGGACACGAATCTCCACACGGTGTGTGTTCAAATCATCACGCAAAATTGCATATGCAGAATCTTTACTTACTCCAACCTCTTGAACAATCTCCCGCACGGTCAAACGACGAACTGTCATCACCAAATTTTGCACCCTCTCAACAACAACTGCACTCTGAGCAGTTTGGGGCCCACCAGAACGCTGCTCTCTATCCGCTGATGTGCGGCCACTTTTGAATCGGTTGAACCACTCCCTCATTTGTGTTGCACCCATCGCGTCTTCTGCAAACACCTGCTGAATCTTACGAATTGTTTCGCTTTGACAATCACCAAGCTTCTGACAAAATTTGATGCAATACCTTTGCTCAACACGTTCAGTGTTGACAAGATCCTCCAATACGGCCGTCTCAGGTAGCACCTGAAGAAGGCAACGAGTTACGTGGCCGAAATATTGTGCCAGAGCGACACAAACATCCGGCAGTAGACCCGATTATTCCACACGTCAAGATCTCGCCGGGAAAATCAGAAGAATTACACGTTCAGTCATCTTGAGAGAATCGGTAATCCGACGAACACGTGTAGCACTTCACTCAGCGACGACAGGCAGCGACTTACGCGCTTGAAGGCGAGGACAAAATGGAGTCCGCAGCTCGTGGTCGTGCGGTAGCGTTCACGCTTCCCGCGCCCGGGTTCCCGGGTTCGATTCCCGGCGGGGTCACGGATTTTCTCTGCCTCGCGATGACTGGGTGTTGTGTGATGTCCTTAGGTTAGTTAGGTTTAAGTAGTTCTAAGTTCTAGGGGACTGATGGACATAGATGTTAAGTCCCATAGTGCTCAGAACCATTTGAACCATTTTGACAAAATGCACGCATGCGCATCGAGGTCTCTTCCTTTACTGTGTACAGTGGCGCCGCGCTATCGTCTTTTTTTTGCGGGGGAAAATCGAAGGTCGGATACTTTTTAGACAGACCTCGTACAATCTTGGTGACTACTCTGAAGGACAAAAAAATGGCTCTGAGCACTATGCTACTTCACTTTTGAGGCCATCAGTCCCCTAGAACTTAGAACTACTTAAACCTAATTAACCTAAGGACATCACACACATCCATGACCGAGGCAGGATTCGAACCTGCGACCGTAGCGGTCGCGCGGTTCCAGACTGTAGCGCCTAGAACCGCTCGGCCACTCATCCGGCACTCTGAAGGACAGGAAAACTTTGAAACATGTATCGATTCAGTATAACTTGTAAATAAATAGTTGCCAATATTGAAGTTCCAACCCTCGTATATCTACAAATACGTAACACTGCCTTCTTAGCACACTTGTATCTGTGATCCCATCACTGCAGAGTACAGCAGAAAAGCGACATTCGGAGAGTGGTGGATGCTCTTGACTGCCCCAACATCCCCTGCTTCGCGAATCTCCCCGATGGCTGGTAATTAATCAAACCGGGCAGTGCCCCGACGTGTCCCCGCGCTTCTCAACTTATCTCTCTCTTTATTTTCTCCCGTCCTTTCGCGACCGACCTCGGAAGACCTCATATTCCACAGCGTCGCCTTGCCGGTATAGGAAACTCATTAAGCCGGCCTTGGCGCGTCGCTACGCGTTGCCCCGTTTCGCCACCACCGTCTTTCTGCCCCTGCCAGCGCCTTTACGACCCACTCCGGCAGATTTCCTTTTTTCGAGCGCCTTATTCATCTGTGCCTCCCTCTCTCCCTCCTCTTTACCCTCCAGCAATATGAGGCGCCACTAAAGTCGCCTTTGTTCGCAGCCAGTGTGTATCGCAGAGGCTTCCACTGGTGATGTTGGGGTTCTATGACTGACCAAGCACAGCGATGGAATCGTTAAGGCCAACAGATCGTCCGCGGGTTTGTCACCACTGAGCGGCGTCCCCGCGGATTATCCTGTTCCGCATTTCCTTCCACCCCCAACCCTTTCTAATTCCTCCAACTTCCACCTCACCCCTCTCCACAGCCCCTTCATCTCGCTCCGTCATACCGCGAAACGAGTCTACTGCTGCTGCTGCTGCTGGAAAAGTTGTTCTTTCCGGCGCTGCTACTTGGGCTTGTTTTTCCTGCCAGAGTACTTGAGGGACCGTGCGCGCTGAAAGTTGCCCCTCAACTTGGAGGCAGTTAGGAGCGGAAGGACTGTCACATCGGCGCACCGTCAGGAGGCAAGTTCCGCGCCCGTGGCTGCGACTGCTTGTTAACGGGAATTCAATGGAGGCGGACCGCGCCGGGCCGGGTTAGGTAGTGCTGCGGCGAAAGAGTCGCAAGTAGTTAAGAGCCGGAGACTGCGGCAGCTCCTAATTAATCCTTTGGTATCGGCCCGGCGCTCAGTAAACAGACGCCGATTCAAAGTTGAGCACCTTTTCTATCTTCCCCTATTTATCTGTGGCGGATAAATTAGGAAGGAAATAACAATTTTTTTTTGTCCAGCGCAGCCGTGGTTTGGACATCAACGACATTTTTCCTGCTGATGGTACGTGGTAACCCAAACTAGAGTAAATCGTATCTTCCACGACGTTCACCGAGTCAAATTCCATTGCATGCCATGCTACATCGCTCTGTAGAACTTTAGGACGAAAGTAACTTTCACAATGAGTCACTGGACCATTCGTAGCAAGAAATTGTACGGTAAACTACAGAAGGTCTCACCAATTGTGACATGGTCGCGTATACAAACAGTGATCTAATACTGTCAAATGTTTTTTATTCCAGTCTTTGATCACAATAGGAATCTGACAAGGGAACCTCCCCATCGCACCCCCCTCAGATTTAGTTATAAGTTGGCACAGTGGATAGGCCTTGAAAAACTGAACACAGATCAATCGAGGAAACAGGAAGAAATTGTGTGGAACTATCAAAAAATAAGTAAAATATACAAACTGAGTAGTCCATAGGCAACATAAGCAACATCAAGGACGGTATGAGTTCAGGAGCGCCGTGGTCCCTTGGTTAGCGTGAGCAGCTGCGGAACGAGAGGTCCTTGTTTCAACTCTTCCTTCGAGTGAAAACTTTTAATATTTATTTTCAGACAAATTCAGTGTTCAGGCACTCACACATAATCAACTTCGCTCTCCAAAATTCCAGGACATGTTCAGATTTGCTTGGAGATATGCAGGATTTGACGGTCTACACACGGAAAAATTTGAAAACGTTAAAAACTTATGTTTTGACAGAGCACAGAGAAAACTGTGTGACTGTGAAACTGTTGCATTCATTTATTGCAGTTTATGTAACACTCACTTATGTTTTCATTTTTTTTTTTTTTTTTTTTGGGAGTGATTATCAGACACACAAGAAAACCTAAATCGGGCAAGGTAGAAGAATCTTTTCACCCATTCGCCAAGTGTGCAAGTTAGGTGGGTCGACAACATATTCCTGTCATGTGACGCACATGCCGTCACCAGTCTCGTATTCAATATATCAGACGTGTTTTCCTGGATCAAATGTTTCCGGTTCCCATTGAAGAGGCACGTCCTTTCATCTACTAATCGCACGGTTATGCGGTGCGGTCGCAAAACACAGACACTAAACTTATTACAGTGAACAGAGACGTCAATGAATGAACGGCAGATCACAACTTTGCAAAAATAAAATAAGTAAACTTTTCGCTCGAGGGAGGACTTGAACCAAGGACCTCTGACTCCGCAGCTGCTCACGCTAACCACGGGACCAGGGCGCTCCTGTGCTCGCGTCATCCTTGAAGTTGCTTATGTTGCCTATGGACTACTCAGTTTGTATATTTTGCTTATTTTTTCATAGTTACACACAACTTCTTCCTGTTTTCACGAGTGATTTGTGTTAAGTTTTTCAAGGCCTATCCACTGTGCCAACTTATAACTAAATCTGAGCGGGGTGCGATGGGGAGGTTCCCTTGTCAGGATCTGAGGATGGTCATTACGGACTAAAACCGCTCATCGTCCAAAGAATTCATATTGTGATCAAAGACTGGAATAAAAAACATTTGATACTACAGAAGGTAACTGAAAGAAATATGCAATCGGACGAACAAAAAAGACGTTTTCATTCGAAGCGAGTAATTACAGTGAAGTCACCCCGATTTATCATGCTGCCCAGGTCATTAAAAACGCCCGACAAACTTCTTAAAAGGTGCGTGATATCACCACGAACGGCGATGCCCTGTCTGAAACGTGCTACGATGCTGTCCCCAAGATACACTATGTGATCGAAAGTATCCGGACATCTCCAAAATCATACATTTTTCGTATTAGGTCCATTGTGCTGCTACCTACTGCCAGGTACTCGATATTAGCGACCTCAGTAGTCATTAGACATCGTGAGAGAGCAGAATGGGCCGCTCTGCGGAACTCACGGACTTGAAAGAGTTCAGATGATTGGTGTCACTTGTGTGACACGTCTGTACGCGAGATTTCCACACTCGTAGACATCTCGAGGTCCACTGTATCAGATGGGTTAGTGAAGTGGAAACGTGAAGGGACACGTACAGCACAAAACCGTACTGGCCGACCTCGTCTGTTGACTGACAGAGACCGCCGACATTTGAAGTGGGTCGTAATGTGTAATAGGCAGACATCTTTCCAGACCATCACACAGGAATTCCAAACTGTATCAGGATCCACTGCAAGTACTACGACAGTTAGGCACCTTCTTGCTTCCCACTGTTGAAGAGCAATTCGGGGATGGCGATTGCATCTTTCAACACGTTCGAACACCTGTTCATAACGCACAACCTGTGGCGGAGTGGTTACACGACAATAACATCCTTGTAATGGACTGGCCTGCACAGAGTTCTGACACGAATCCTATGGAACACCTTTGGGATGTTTTGGAACGCCGACTGCGTGCCAGGCCTCACCGACCGATATCGATACCTCTGCTCAATGCAGCACTCCGTGAAGAATGGGCTGTCATTTCCCAAGAAACCTTCCAGCACAAGATTGAACTTAAGCCTGCGAGAGTGGAAACTGTCATCAAGGCCAATGGTGGGACAACACCCTATTTAATTCCAGCATTACCGAGGGGGGAGGGGCGCCACGAACTTGTAAGTCATTTTCAGCGAGGTGTCAGGATACTTTTGATCACATAGTGTATGTTACTTGCCGGTGACACATGATGCGGAAGTTACTTTCGCTCTTATGTTTTCCGCACCAATGCATACACGTTCAATGAACAGACGTACTGCTGTTATAGCGGATCGGATAAAGTGACATGAAGACACTAATCATTAAAAGTTTAGTTTACGATAATGACGAATAAATTACACTTTTGTAACGAATTGGGAGTAGCCCAGGGCCCTATAATCACACAGAGATTCAAAGTTCCACATCATTCTTGTTTAGTTTTGATGAATAAATTAGGGAGTGAAAAACAAATTTTAGTATCAGTAGACTGGTCACCAAGTCTCTGTGAAGAACGGTCGGAGCGTTCTATCAGTCGCCCAATTCTTCAATGACATATATCCACTCCTTGGTCAGAGAGTCATTCAATAACCGCTAAGTGAACGTCCTCAACATCGTAAAATCCCTGATTGCTGCGATTCATTTCCTGACAAGCGAAACTCCCTGCGGCATCCGGCTGCGATTTAGTGGTAAGAAGGCACAGTGGATAGCCTGTCAAAACTGAATACAGATCAATCATGAAAGCAGCAAGAAGATGTACTGAAATGTGAAAAAATAAAAACAGTGAACGGCCCAAGCTCAAGATGTACAACATCCAGGAGATTTTAGTACCCACAGTGCCGTGGTTATGTGGTCACGGTGTTGAACTGAGAAGGGGGAGATCCCGTGTTCAAATCACCCTCGCCCCCCCCCCCCCCCCATATGTATATCTATTATTTACAAAATTACGAAATGTTTCCCGGTATTTGACGTGTCTGTTCACTGTATTCAAATTTGTGTCCGTGGTGTGGTGTTTGATTCAATTGCAACAATGATCCGTAAGGAAGGGATCTCCATATGAACTTTGCATTCCGTATCGGAAGTTTCGAATACACTTCTTTTTACTTTTTGTTTTCATTTCTGTGAGAGATCCATACATACGTCATCTCGCCTACTCTCATTGCTCATTGCATTTACTTGCGACGGTAAGAAATTGTTACCGAATGACTCAATTGTATAAGCAATGTAGAGTATGACAACTGCTAAGACTACAGAAGGAGAACAGACACATCAGTGACCCCACAGAAGGTTCGCAATTTTGTGAAAAAAGTTATGGTGCAGGAGGAAGATTTGAACACAGTTTTCAAATGGCTGTAAGCACTATGGGACTTAACATCTGAGGTCATCAGTCCCCTAGCCTTAGAACTACTTAAACCTAGGTATCCTAAGGACATTACACACTCACCCATGCAGGCAGGATTCGAACCTGCGACCGTAGCACCAACGCGGTTCCTGACTGAAGTGCGTAGAACCACTCGGCCACAGCGGCCGGCACACAGTTTTCGTGCTTTGTAGGCCTACACGGTGATCACACGACCACGACGCCGTGGTTGTTCCATTGCGCTCGATGTTGTACGTTTTCACCTTACACCGTTCACTGTTTCTATTTTGCTCGCTGTATGATACTTCATACACCTTCTTCCTGTTTTCATGCATGATCTGTGTTCAGTTTTTGACGTGCTATCCACAGGACCATCTTACCACTAACACTAAACACGAAAATCACCACTGCACACTGGTGGCCGATACAACTGTTACAATGAGTTTCAACTCTAATCATTTACATACCCGTCGATGGTGTGTACATCTACCAAGCTACACTGGCGTCCGACCATGTGTTTGGGTCTTTCACTTTCTTTGTCAGGCAGCGCATTTACCAACAACTCATACGCGTGAGTCTTCCATGAGGCCTACCATGACATCTGGGTACACACGTTACACGGAGTTAAGAAGCTCAGGTCATATGGATGACCATCTGAGACAGCCGCGCCTGGACCAGTATGGCATTACAAAAATGTAGCAACTGTGGTGGTGGTGGTGGTGGTGATGTGATATGATCGTGATAAACCGCGCGGAGTGGCCGCGTGATTTGAGGCGCGGCCCATCCCGCCGGAGGTTCGAGTCCTCCCTCGTGCATATGTGTGTGTGTGTGTGTGTGTGTGTGTGTGTGTGTGTGTGTGTGTTTTGCTCGTAGCGTAAGTTAATTTCAGTCGTGTGTAACTCTAAGGACCGATGGCCTCAGCAGTTTGGTCCGTTGGGAATTCGCACACAGATTTTTTGTGATAACGATGATGTGATATGATGGTGATGGTGGTGATGATGATGATGATGATGATGATGATGATGATGATGATGCTACAATGTGAAAATGCTAGAAAACGCATTTCATTCAAAAAAGATGTAGGTTAGAAATCCCTCTCTCGACGATACCTTATATTGTGCAGAATGAGCCGTCTGTCATTTCTAAATTAAGTGTTAGACCAGCTACCAAGAACCACGTGGAGGTATACATGTGGAGGTACGCAGTTGAAAGAAACATACTTCGCAATAGAAAGGCTGGAAAAGTGGTGTGCATAAAATCTTCTCCGATTGAGCAGAAAGAGCCCCTATGGCATAACATTTGCATGTTTAGTGGGTGCAGTGGAGAATGTATCTGTGGTGTGCTTTTCTCTCTGTTTCGTCATAATGCGGCTGGGACGTAGGGGGTGGAAGCTTCGGAAGAGAAAAGTGGTGGGGAAGGGAGGGGTGTGGCGGGGGGTAATCGCCTCGTAGAAGAATGGTGGAGTTAAGTCCGCTGAGGCAAGGAAAACTTTAATGCCACCCCCACCCCCTGCACCTGTCAGGGCCCGCGTATGATGAGATGACTTCCCGCCGAAAGGAAAGCAATTTTCCTCTAACTAGATGGCGCGCCGACAGTCGATCGCCAGTTCTCCCCCCCCCCCCCCCCCCACTCTCCCCCACAACCACCTCCGTGCTCGCGCCTTCTGCTCGGATTCGCGAATTTAGTCGCTCCGAGCCTCGTCCGCCGCAGAAAAGAAGGGACGTGTCGCTAAGGAGGAATCTGATAACGCACAAAAGAAGCGGAAACCTTATCCCATTAACCCGGGCCCTAAACGCCGGCGACGCTGCGGAAGAAACGCGCGAAGAAAGTGTCGTGATGAGGCGGCGGCGGGTTCGTTATCTGGAATTTTCCGGCGGCCAACCAGGCAGCAAGCGAGGCCGCTGTGGCATCTAGCCCAGTGTGGTCTTGTCGTGCGCTCTCGCAGTACATGAGCTGTATCTACAACGTGGATTAACACATACAGATCAAGTGCTACGACAAAAGTTAAAAAAAAGTCCTCCGAAACTGCTTGCATTAATCTACACACACACGTACACACGTGCTTGACAGAACGTATTCTTGTTAATATTGGCGGTTTTCAGTCGTTCTACATTGACGCGTTAAGTCAGCAAAAATTACGAGTCTATACTGCTGATATTTGTTTTATAAGCATACGGCTATTTACAATTTGTACAGAAACCAGATGGCAGTTATAAGAGTCGAGGGACATGAAAGGGAAGCAGTGGTTGGGAAGGGAGTGAGACAGGGTTGTAGCCTCTCCCCGATGCTAATCAATCTGTATATTGAGCAAGCAGTAAAGCAAACGAAAGAAAAGTTCGGAGTAGGTATTACAAGCCATGGAGAGGAAATAAAAACTTTGAGGTTCGCCGATGACATTGTAATTCTGTCAGAGACAGCAAAGGACTTGCAAGAGCAGTTGAACGGAATGGACAGTGTCATGAAAGGAGGGTATAAGATGAACATCAACAAAAGCAAAACGAGGATAATGGAATGTAGTCGAATCAAACCGGGTGATGTTGAGGGAGTTAGATTAGGAAATGAGACACTTAAAGTAGTAAAGGAGTTTTGCTATTTGGGGAGCAAAATAACTGATGATGGTCGAAGTAGAGAAGATATAAAATGTAGACTGGCAATGGCAAGGAAAGCGTTTCTGAAGAAGAGAAATTTGTTAACATCGACTTAAGTGTCAGGAAGTCGTTTCTGAAAGTATTTGTATGGAGTGTAGCCATGTATGGAAGTGAAACATGGACGATAAATAGTTTAGACAAGAAGAGAATAGAAGCTTTCGAAATGTGGTGCTACAGAAGAATGCTGAAGATTAGATGGGTAGATCACCTAACTAATGAGGAGGTATTGAATAGAATTGGGAAGAAGAGGAGCTTGTGGCACTACTTAATTAGAAGGAGAGATCGGTTGGTAGGACCTGTTCTGAGGCATCAAGGGATCACCAATTTAGTACTGGAGAGCAGCATGGAGGGTAAAAATCGTAGAGAGAGACCAAGAGATGAATACACTAAGCAGATTCAGAAGGATGTAGGCTGCAGCAGGTACTGGGAGATGAAGAGGCTTGCACAGGATAGAGTAGCATGGAGAGCTGCATCAAACCAGTCTCAGGACTGAAGACGACAACAACAACAACAACAACAACAACAACAAGCATACGGCCGTGGTCCAAGACATAATAATTCTCTGCACAACGTTCCGTCTTTTAGTACTGCAGACGTCATCAGAGGCTTTAAAGACCGAGAAGAAACGAAGTCTCGAACAAGCTCAGCAAATCGAACTGTTCATTTGCGCCCACGCAACCGTTTGTTCACGATGTGGAAACAAATAAAACGTTCAGCTTTGAGACTGTACCGGTTTCTGAGCCGTTAAAGCCTCTGATTAGGTCTCCAGCAGTGGAAGACGAAACGTTATACAGCGAATTATTTTTCATCTCATTGGTCTTCTGACTGGTTTGATGCCGCCCGTTACGAATACCTCACCGGCGCCATCCTTCTCATCTCTGAGTAGCACTTGCAACCTTCGTCTCCAATTATTTGCTGGATGTATCCTAATCGCTATCGTTCTCTGCAGTACCACGGAAGTTATTCCCTAATATCTTCCTCCTTCTTGTTAGTGTTTTACACAGATCAGTGATCAGACAGAATGGGCATATTATAAGCGAGACGGAACAGTTCAAGTTCCTAGGCGTTCGGATAGATAGTAAGCTGTTGTGGAAAGCCCATGTTCAGGATCTTGTTCAGAAACTAAATGCTGCTTTATTTACCATTGGAACAGTATCTGAAATAAGTGACAGTTCAACACGAAAAGTAGTGTACTTCGCATATTTTCATACGCTTATGTGGTACGGTATTATATTTGGGGTAATCTTTTCGATTAAAAACTGGTATTTTTGGCTCAAAAACGGGCTGTTCGAGCTATATGTGGTGTAAGTTCGAGAACCTCTTGTCGACCCCTATTCAATAGTCTGGGAATTCTGACACTGCCCTCACAGTATATATTTTCTTTAATGTCGTTTGTTGTTAGCAATATTTGCTTATTCCCAAGAGTTAGCACCTTTCACTCAGTTAATACTAGGCAGAAATCAAATCTGCATGTGGAATGCATTTCCTTGACTCTTGTACAGAAAGGAGTGCATTATTCTGCTGCAACCATTTTCAATAAGCTACCACAAGAACTCGAAAATCTTAGCAATAGCCCAAACACTTTTAAGTCTAAACTGAAGAGTTTCCTCATGGCTCACTCCTTCTATTCTGTCGAGGAGCTCCTGGAAGAGCTGAAAAATTAAGCAAATTCCAGTGTTACATTGTTGATTTTCTTTATTTAAACTTACGACTTGTCGCCTGAATATCTTTCTTAAATTTCATTTTATCTGCTTCTACTATCGTTTATAATTTCATGTATTGACTCGTTCCATGACCATGGAGACATCTCCTTAATTTGGTCGCACGGAACAATAAATAAAGAAATAAATAAAATAAAAACATAATCCTTTCATCGCCGATTCTGCGGAGAAGCTCCTCATTCACTACCTTATCAGTCTACCTAATTTTCATCATCCTTCACCGAGCGAGGTGGCGCAGTGGTTAGCACACTGGACTCGCATTCGGAAGGACGATGGTTCAATCACGCACCCGGCCATCCTGATTTAGGTTTTCCGTGATTTCCCTAAATCGCTCCTGGCAAATGCCGGGATGGTTCATTTGAAAGGGCACAGCCGACTTCCTTCCCCATCCTGTCCTAATCCTATGAGACCAATGACCTGGCTGTTTGGTCTCTTCCCCCAAACAACCCAACCCAACATCCTTCAATAGCACCACAACTCAAACGCTTCAGTTCTCTCTGTTCCAGTTTTCCCACTGTTGAGGATTCACGCTCTGCTCCAAACGTACATTCTCAGAAAGTTCTTCCTAAAACTAAGGCGTATGTTTGATACTAGCAGACCTCTCTTGGCCAGGGATGTCCTTTGTGGCAGTGCTAATGTATTTTTTTTACGTCCTCCTTGCTTCCTCCGTCATGGTTTAGTCTGCTACCTCCGTAGTAGAATTACTTTACTTCATCTGCTTCGTGATCACCAGTTATGGTAAGTTTCTTACTGTTCTTATTTCTCGTACTTATCATTACTTCCACCTTTCTTCGAGTCACTCTCAGTCCATATTTTGTACACACCAGACTGTTCATTCCTGTGAATACATTCTTTAATTCTTCTTCACTGAGAATAGCAACATTATCAGGGAATCTTTTCACTAATATCATTTCGAAATGGACACTGTCTTGAAAGGAGGATATAAGATGAACATCAACAAAAGCAAAACGAGGATAATGGAATGTAGTCGAATTAAATCGGGTGATGCTGCGGGAATTAGCAAATGAGACACTTAAAGTAGTAAAGGACTTCTGCTATTTGGGGAGCAAAATAAGTGATGATGGTCGAAGTACAGAGGATATAAAATGTAGACTGGCAATGGCAAGGAAAGCGTTTCTGAAGAAGAGAAATTTGTTAACATCGGGCATAGACTTAAGTGTCAGGGAGTCGTTTCTGAAAGTATTTGTATGGACTGTAGCCATGTGTGGAAGTGAAACGTGGGCGATAAATAGTTTAGACAAGAAGAGAATAGAAGCTTTCGAAATGTGGTGCTACAGAAGAATGCTGTAGATGGATAGATCACATAACTAATGAGGAGGTATTGAATAGAATTGGGGAGAAGAGGAATTTGTGGCACAACTTGATTAGAAGTTGGTAGGACATATTCTGAGGCATCAAGGGATCACAAATTTAATATCGGAGGGCAGTGTGGAGGGTAAAAATCGTAGAGGGAGACCAAGAGATGAATACACTAAGCAGATTGAGAAGGATGTAGGTTGCCGTAGTTACTTGGTGATGAACAAGCTTGCACAGGATAGAGCTGCATGGAGAGCTGCATCAAATTAGTCTCATGACTGGAGACCACAACAACAACATTTCGTCTTTAATTTTAATTCCACCATTGAACCTTTCTTTTATTTCCGTCATTGCTTCTTCGATACGCAGATTGAACAGTTCAGGTGAAAGTCTACTTCCCTTTCTTATACCCTTTTTAATCCCAGCATTTCGTTTAAGTCTTCCATTCTTATTGTTCCCTCTTGGTTCATGTCACCCGTCTTTCCCATGGCCTACTCCTAATTTTCTAAGAATTTCGAGCATCTTGCACCATATGAAATTAACTAACGCTTTCTCCAGGTCGAAAAATCATATGATACGATATAACAGTGCCGGTGTTATTCTGATGACGATCCTCTGTGGCGACCACAGCTGATACTAAATACATCAGATGAATCCGCAATTGCGAATAATGACTACCATCAGCTGTAGAAAGGAATGACGACAACGAAAATTTGTGCTGCATCGGTACTCGAACCTGGATTTCCCGCTTCTCGCGAGTAGAGTTGGACGCCCCACGGCCAGGCCCAAACTTCCATACGTCTACGATCTGTACTTGTACATCTATTATGTGTATTCCCATACAGATCAGACGCTGAGCGGGAAATATGGATTCGATTCTACAGCTGACGGTAATCATTATTCGCAGTTGCGAATTGATCTGAAGTGTTTAGTAGCGGCTGTGGTCGCTGCAGTGTATCGTCATCAGAAAACACCGGCATTACAATTTCGTATTTATGTGTCTATATCGGGCAAGCGACTTTCAAGCACAACGTGTGATATGTACGGGAATACACATAATGGATGTGCGAGTACAGGTGTTAGACGTATGGTTGACGACATATGGAAGTTTGGGGTCTGGCTGAGAGTCGTGCACGGATAGCCGAATGATAAGGCGACTGCTCGCGATAAACCGGAAATCCGAGTTCGAGTCCCTGTCCGGCAAAAATATTCATTGTCGTTATTCCATCCCACGGCTGATGGTAGTATTATTCGCAATTGCGGATTCATCTGAAATCTTATGATCGTGATAATTTTTGTTCATTCTTGCATCTGTCATCTGATCGTTATCTTACAGATCCTCAGTTTTCATTGTCATTGTTCTGCATATTATTCTTGTCAGCGACTTGGTTGCATAAGCTGTTAAGTTCACTATGCGGTAATTCTCGGACTATCTAATGTCCTTAAAACAAAATCAGCAACAACACACATACTTGGCGTGAAAGCGTACAGGTCTACATATATCTGAATGAGTCTTGGTATCTCTTGTCGACATCGTTATTCCGCCCTGGTAGCTGAGTGGTCAGCGCGACGGAATGTCATGCCAAGAGTCCTGAGCTCGATTCCCGGCTGGGTCGGAAATTTTCTCCACGCAGGGACTGGGTGTTGTGTTGTTGTCCTAATCATCATCATCATCATCATCATCATCATCATAATCATCATAATCATCATCTCATGCTCATCAACATGCAAGTCGCCGAAGTGGCGTCAACTCAAAAGACTTGCACCAGCCGAACGGTGTACCCGACGGGAGACCCTAGTCACACGAAATTTCATTTCATCGACATCGTTATATACATGCATTTCCCAGTCACTGCACAGCACGTGGCAGTTGGTACTTTCTACCAAAAAATTACTGTCTATCCAGGGTGGTCCATTGATCGTGACTGGGCCAAATAACTCACGAAATAAGCGTCAAACGAAAAAACTACAAAGAACGAAACCCGTCTACCTTGAAGGCGGAACCAGATGGCGCTATGGTTGGCCCGCTAGATGGCGCTGCCATAGGTCAAACGGATATCAACTGCGTTTTTTAAAATAGTAACCCCCATTTTTTATTACATATTCGTGTAGTACGTAGAGAAATATGAATGTTGTAGTTGGACCACTTTTTTTCGCCTTGTGATAGATGGCGCTGTAATAGTCACAAACATATGGCTCACAATTTTAGACGAACAGTTGGTAACAGGTAGATTATTTAAATTAAAATACAGAACATAGGTACGCTTGAAGATTTTATTTCGGTTGTTCCAATGCGACACATGTAACTTTGTGAACTTATCATTTCTGAGAACGCATGCTGTTACAGCGTGATTACCTGTAAATACCACATTATTGCAATAAATGCTCAAAATTATGTCCGTCAACCTCGATGAATTTGGCAATACGTGTAACGACATTCCTCTGAACAGCGAGTAGTTCGCCTTCCGTAATGATCGCGCATGCATTGACAATGCGCTGACGCATGTTGTCAGGCACTATCAACGGACCACCCTATATACTGTCTGATCAGGAGTATCCGAAAACCTCTGTGTAATTTGGAACTGATAAATAGCAAAGTGCACCCACTAGTATCCAAGGAGGCGGGGAGCGTTATGTGTTTTTTTTTTTTTCTTTTTAGGGGCGCAAAACTGCTATGGTCATTAGCGCCCGGTCTGTGCCTTAGGAAACGGTAAAAAACGAAAATGGAATGCAGCAGCAAGGGGAACGAAACTCAAAAAATTGGAGAAACTTAAAGGGTAAGAAAAGCTTAAAAATCCACTACAGAAAGGGGTTGATGAGAAGAAAAGCTTAAAAATCCACTACAGAAAGAAGTTGGTTGTCCCCAAAAAGGTGCTTCAAATGACTGACGTCATCTCACTGGCACTAATAAACTCGAGAACGCGATCGGCCGAGCGCGTGTCATTTGCTAAAATGGAAGATATATCAGGCGACAGCTGTAGACGGGCGCGTAACGGAGTGAAATAGGGGCACTCAATTAAAAGGTGTCTTACCGTCCACAGCTGAGAGCAGTGGGGACAGAGTGGGGGAGGATCGCCGCTTAAAAGATGTCGATGGCTAAAAAGGCAGTACCTTATCCGTAGTCTAGTTAAAATTACCTCCTCCCGACGACGCGTTCGGGAGGAAGAGGTCCAAGCACAGGGAAGAGCTTTCACGTCCCGCAATTTATTATGGGGAAGTGTCGACCAATGTGCGTGCCATAAAAGAACAACACGACGACATAAAACGCTCCGTAGATCGGCGAAGGGAATCGATCGAATAGCTGGCCGAAGAAGAGAGACTGCAGCCTTGGCCGCAATATCGGCCGCCTCATTTCCACAGATACCAACGTGTCCCGGGAGCCAGAGGAACGCCACCGAGACGCCCCCCAGGTGGAGCAAGAGCAGACAGTCCTGAATCCGGTGGACCAGAGGGGTGGACAGGGTAGAGAGCTTGGAGGAGAGAGCTGAGAGAATCTGAACAGATAACATACTGTATCCGCTGATGGCGGCGAATGTATTGGACAGCCTGGAGAACAGCGTAAAGCTCCGCAGTAAAAACCGAACACTGGTCGGGAAGCCGAAATCGATTGGGGGTGTCGCCAACAATATAGGCACTCCCTACACCTAACGATGTTTTCGAGCCATCGGTGTAAATAAATGTGACTTCCTTCATTTGTGCACATAGAGCAGCAAATGTCCGACGATAAACAAGTCAAGTGAAGGGGTACCATCCTTGTGAAATCGACAAAGGTCACGGAGCAGGCAGATCTGGGGACGGAGCCAAGTTGTCAAGAAGGTTTTAGGAAAGCGGAAGGAAAGAGAATGGAGCAGTTAACGGAAGCGGACTCCCGGTGGTAGTAGGAAGGAGGGGCGGCCTGCATCCCCTACATCCAAGGAGGCGTCGAAAAAAATGTCATGGGCCGGATTAGCAGGCATGGAAGACAGATGGCTAGCATAACGACTCAGAAGGACTGCTCGCCGATTGGACAGCGGAGGTTCAGCAGTCTCAGCATAAAGGCTTTCCACAGGGCTGGTGTAAAAAGCTCCAAACACTAAACGTAATCAACGGTGGTGGATAGAGTCGAGGCGCCGAAGAATAGACGGCCGAGCAGAGGAATAAACTATGCTTCCATAGTCCAATTTCGAGCGCACTAAGGCGCGATAGAGGCGGAGAAGGACCACTCGGTCCGCTCCCCAAGAGGTACCATTCAGGACACGGAGGGTGTTGAGAGATTGCAGACAGCAAGCCGAAAGATAGGAAACGTGGGAGGACTAGCTACGTTTGAAATTGCTGATCTCTCCTAAGCAACCGCTTCAGCTATTACTGCTTCTCTACTGACAACATAACGCCCCCCCCCCCCCCAGGGGTGACAACTCTGTTGTGGATACGTGTGTAGCGAGCACGGGACCCCGAGCTAATGTGGCCTTTCTTCCTTTCCGGGCTGCATACCTTCCCTTTCCGCATCCTTCCCCATCCCCCCCTCTTCGCCCCCCTCCCCTCACCTCCGCCTCTTTCCTTCCCTTTCTCCCCCTCTGGGAGTATGTTTTGTGCCTACGTCCGGACACAGACGCTCGAAACAGTAATAAATTCTTTGCTTTCTCCGCTTGCAAGTCTTCGTCCTTCTTCTGTCCTCTTTTCCTTACCTCTTCTCTTTGCCCTTTTCTCCGCTGCGGCATTTGAGACCCCTCTCCTTTCCTTTCCCTTTCTCTTCTTTCCTCCCTGTGCGTGTCTGAAGGCCGACCCATGCATTTCCATGTGTAGCCGGTGATGGGGTAACGCGTAATTCCCCGCCCCGGGTAGACAGATAGGACATGTATGTACCCCCTGGTAATGGCCAGGCCCATGGAGGGGTGATTACCCGAGCTGTTACCTTCCGAAAGTGCCAATTGGTCCCTCCGTCCGTTTGTCGGGAGGTGTGACCTGAGGTTTGAACAATCACCTAAGGCGGAAGTGCCCTCAGAGAGGGCCCCCACAAGGAAGGAGCGCGCCATCAGACACGCCGGTAATCATGGGGGATACTTTGTCAATGGTTTCCTCATCTTCTACTATGTCAGCTCACAAGCGTAAGTTCAATGAGCCTCAGCCACAGACAGTCCTTCCATCGTTACCACAGTTCCTCGTTGTTTCTCGGTCTGACGAAGATCACGACTTCTCCATGGTCAACCCTTTCATTATCCAGAAAGGTGTCGACGCAATTGCAGGTCCTGTAAAGTCTTGTTCCAGATTACGAAATGGCACCTTGTTGTTAGAAACAGTCAGTGCCCTCCAGGCACAAAAATTGCTGCGTACTTCACTGCTACACACCATCCCTGTCCGGGTGGAACCGCACCATACTTTAAGCTCGTCACGTGGGGTCGTTTATACACGCTCCCTCGACGGATTGTCCGACGAGGAAATTCAACACTACCTGCCTGACCAGGGCGTAATGGCAGTTCATAGAGTCATGAAAAGGGTTGACACGAACATCATTCCAACCCGTACTGTCTTCTTGACATTTGACAAAGTTCAACTCCCATCGAAAATCAAAGCAGGCTATGGGATAATTTCTGTTCATCCTTACATCCCAAACCCTACTCGTTGCTATCGGTGTCATTGGTTCAATCACACCAGCCAGTCCTGTTCGAATCCGGCCAAATGTGTTACGTGTGGCAAGGATGCCTATGAGGGTGCTTGTCCACCCCTGTCCCCTCGTTGCATCAACTGTATGGGTGACCACGCTGCTTCCTCTCGAGATTGCCCCATTTTTAAAGACGAAAAGCTCATTCAGGAAATCAGAGTGAAGGAAAAGGTGTCGACCTTTGCTGCTCGAAAATTATTCGCCAGTCGACAGCCCACCGTGCCTCAGACACGAAGATACAGCACTGTCCTTGCTTCTCCTCGGCCAACAAAGGAGGCGGCCACGCAGACTTGCGACCTCACCTTTAGTACCACGGTCGTCAGATCGGCCAGCGCAAAGATCGTCCGTTCGACCTCCCCACTTTCGGCTGCCCACTCTATGGCTCACCCTTCATCGGGTTCTGCTAAATCTCGAGCCCAAAAGTCAGGCACCAAGACTTCGAAAAAATAGCATACTCGTGAAGATTTTTTACGTACCCCAACTTCACAACCATCGGTTCCTCCTTCATCTAAACATCATGTTTCCAAGAAGGCTAGTAAGAAACCCAGTTCCTCTCCTCTTCCGCCAAGGCGTGTCTCATCTACAGCACTACCTGGCGGTAATCGCCTTCGGCCGTCTTCTGTGTCGCCGAGGCGCACTGCTGACGGCCGATCAACCGGCCGATCGCTGGTGGCAGGAGCTGCTCCTGAACAACCTATGGATCAGGATCTTCTGCCTTCGGCTGAATGCCATTCCATGCTGTCGGCCGCAAGCTCTGAGCAGTCGCTGAGCTGACGGCAACCTTGGCCACATTCCTCCATTTTCTGTTCACCCTATGTCCATTATCCACTGGAATATCCGCGACCTTCGAGCCAATCGGGATGAATTGTCGATCCTCTTACGACCCTACTCGCCGGTCATCTTCTGTCTTCAGGAAACAAAGCTGCGTCCCCATGACCGCATTGTTCTCCCTCATTTTCAGTCCGTCCGATTTGATCTCCCCTCTGTTGAAGGCACTCCAGCACATGTAGGACTCATGGTGTTCTCCATGATATTCTCCATTATCACCCAATCCCCTTAAACACTTCCTTCCAAGCTGTCGCTGTCCGTCTTTCCCTTTCTGGATATACCTTTTCTCTTTGTACTCTATACATTCCATCGTCCACACCAATGGCACGAGCTGATCTTCATCTTCTTGGTCAGTTTCCACCCCCCTATTTGCTGGTTGGGGACTTCAATGCCCACCACCCGCTTTGGGGATCTTCACATCTTTGTCCGCGTGGCTCACTATTGCTAGACGTCTTCCACCAAGCGGATCTAGTTAGCCTCAACACTGGGGACCCTACATTTTTGTCTGCCTCCACGACAAATTACTCTCATTTGGACCTTTCGGTCGGTACTGTTCCGCTAGCTCGGCGCTTCGAATGGTTCGCCCTTGATGATACACACTCGAGTGACCACTTTCCATGTGTCCTTAGACTGCAGCCTCAACAGCCATATATGCGCCCGCGACACTGGAAGTTTGGGCAAGCCGATTGGACACTTTTTTCGTCTCTAGCGACATTCGATGACCGTCACTTTCCTAGCGTCGACGATGCGGTCACACATATTACCGACGTTATTCTTACAGCTGCGGAACGTTCAACACCACGCACCTCCGAATTGCCCCGGCGCCCCCCAGCTCCTTGGTGGAACGCGGCATGCCGTGACGCAATACGTGAGCGGCGACGTGCTCTCCGCGTTTTCCGCCACCATCCCACTTTGGACAACTGTATCCGCTATAAGCAGTTCCGAGCGCGATGCCGTCGTGTCATCCGCGATAGCAAGAAGGCAAGCTGGAAATTCTTTATTAGCTCATTTAACACCTTCACTCCCTCCTCGGAAGTTTGGAGTCGGATTCGACGGTTCTCAGGCGCGCCTAGTTTCTCCCCGATCTCTGGGCTCACTGTCGCGCATGACACATTAGTGGACCCTGTCACAATTTATAACTCATTGGGTCAACACTTTGCTGAGATTTCGAGCTCTTCAAATTACCCGCCAGCGTTTCTCCCGAAGAAACGTGCTGCGGAAGTGCGACCTCTTGCTTTCTCCTCTCAAAATCGCGAAAGCTACAATACTGTTTTCTCCATGCGGGAACTCCAACATGCACTCTCTTCTTCTCGCTCCTCCGCCCCAGGACCGGATGGTATCCACGTCCAAATGTTGCTGCATTTATCATACCATAGTCTGCTGTACCTCCTCCGCCTTTATAATCGAATTTGGACCGACAGTACTTTTCACAGACGATGGCGGGAAGCTATCGTCGTTCCTGTTCCGAAACCTGGAAGGGACAAACATCTCCCCTCTAGCTCTCGCCCCCATTTCTCTCACGAGTAGTGTATGTAAGGTTTTGGAGCGTATGGTGAACTGCCGTTTAGCTTGGTGGCTGGAGTCCCGCAGTCTTTTAGCACCTGCCCACTGCGGTTTCCGAAAGCATCGTTCTGCAGTTGACCATCTTGTTGCTCTCTCCACTTATATCATCAACAATTTTCTCCGGAAACGCCAAACAGTAGCAAATTTTTTTGATCTGGAGAGAGCATACGATACCTGTTGGAGGGCAGGCATCCTCCGCACACTGTTCTCTTGGCGCTTTCGAGGTCGGCTGCCCCTTTTTGTTCACGAATTTATGGCAGAGCGCACATTTAGAGTGCGGGTGAACACCACTCTCTCCCATACTTTCTCCCAAGAAAACGGGGTACCCGAGGGCTCCGTGCTGAGTGTTGTACTGTTTGTCATTGCCATAAATCCGGTTATGGATTGTCTCCTTCCTGATGTCTCGGGCTCCCTCTTTGTGGACGATTTTGCGATCTACTACAGCTCTCAACGGACTAGCCTTCTTGAACGACGTCTTCAAGGATGTCTCGATCGCCTCCACTCTTGGAGCATCGAAACCGGCTTCCGTTTTTCTCTCAGTAAGACCGTTTGTGTTAATTTTTGGCGACGTAAGGAGTTCCTTCCACCCTCCTTACATCTAGGACCTGTCAACCTTCCGTTTTCGGACGTCGCTAAAAAACAACCACAGCTAAACAAACAACAGACAGATTACATGTACTGACGGACACGGACCTTCGAGCATTGTGGGGTTGAAGTACACTGAAACGCCAAAGAAACTGCTATAGGCATGCGTTTTCAAATACAGAGATATCTAAACAGCCAGAATACGGCGTTGTGGTCGGAAACACCTATACAAGACAACAAGTGTCTGGTTCAATTGTTAGATCGGTTACTGCTGCTACAGTGGCAGGTTATCAAGATTTAAGCGAGTTTGACTGTGATGCTATTGTCGGCGCCCGAGCGATGGGACACAGCATCTGCGAGATAACGACGAAGTTGGGATTTTCCCGTACGACCATTTCACGAGTGTACCGTGAATATGAGGACTCTGCCAGAACATCAGATCTCCGAGATCGCTGCAGATTCCAATGCTGGGCCATCAACAAGCGTCAGCGTATGAACCATTCAACGAAACATCATCGATATGGGCTTTCGGAGTCGAGGGCTCACTTGTATACCCTGATGACTGCACGACACAAAGGTTTAAGCATTGCCTGAGCTCGTCAGCACTGACATTGGACTGTTGATGACTGCAAACATGTTGTGTGGTCGGACGAGTCTCGTGCCAGATTATATCGAGCGGATGGACGTGTACGGGTATAGAGACAACCTCGTGAATCCATGGATCCTGCATGTCAGCAGGGGCTGTTCAATTTGGTCAGGGCTCTGCACTGGTGTGGGTCGTGTGCAGCTGGAATGATATGGGACACCTGCTACGTCTAGATACCGTCTGATAGGTGACACGTACGTAAGCATCCTGTCTGATCACTTGAATCCATTCATGTCCATTGTGGATTCCGACGAGCTTGGACAATTCCAGCAGGACAATGCGTCAGCGCACACGTTCAGAACTGCTACAGAGTGGCTCTAGGAACACTCTTCTGAGTTTAAACACTTCCGCTGGCCACTAGAGTCCCCAGACATGAACATTATTGAGCATATCTGGGATGCCTTGCAACTTGCTGTTCAGAAGAGATCTCCACTCCCTCGTAGTCCTACGATTTATGGACAGCCTTGCAGGATTCATGGTTTCAATTCGCTCCTACAGTACTACAGACATTATTGGAGTCCATGTCACGTCGTGTTGCGACACTTCTGCATGCTCGCGGGGCCCCTACAAGATATTAAGCAGCTGTACCAGTTTCTCGGGTTCTTCAGTGTACAAAATCGCATGAAATCACCGGAAGGACTTACTCGTGAGTTCAGACTGCTGCCAGCAGTCCATCAAGCACAATAACCGTGGGCAGTTAAAAAAAAGTGGGGTACAATGTTCGAACAGCTCGTCGTAAGCCTCGCATTTCTGTAGTCTCTGCTAAGCGATGCATGAGGTGGTGTAAAAAGCGTTGTCACCGTACAGTGACACTGGGCTCGCAATCGGGAGGACGACGGTTCAGTCCCGCGTCCGGCCATCCTGATTTAGGTTTCCCATGATTTCCCTAAATCGCTCCAGGCAAATGCCGGGATGGTTCCTTTCAAAGGGCACGGCCGACTTCCTTCCCCGTCCTTCCCTAATCCGATGAGACCGATGACCTCGCTGTCGGGTCTCCTTCCCCGAAACAACCAACCGTACAGTGGATGACGAGAAACGAATAATTTGGGGTGACGAATCACGCTATTCTCGGTGTGGGTATCCGACTTAAAGGTCTGGGTTTGGTGAGCGCCTGAAGAACGCTACCTGTGCTCGTGTGCTGTGCCAACAGTATAGTAGGATGACCTGGTGGTACGGTACACGGTCGTTTTTCATGGTTAGGGCGTGGTCCCTTTATTGCACTTAAGGAGACGCTAAGCGCGATTCCGAAACGTTTCCCTACAATGCACCCTTTTACAAAGCAGCATGTCTGAGGCAATCGTTTGTAGATAAAAACGTTCCTTAAATTGAGTCGCCTGCTCAGAGTCCCTACGGGGACCAAGTGGAACGCCTTCAGGAAGAGTTCGTTTCGCTCCAGACATCTCTCTAGCTTTGGCCCTGTAGGAGGAGTGGTTTGCCGATTCCTCCACATACATTCGGACACCTCACTGAAAATGTCCCCAAGCTCTCATAAAGATGAAGGGTGGACACACTCCATATTAATGTCCACTTATAAGGGTGCAGATACTACTGTACGGTGCACGCCACAGATTTCTTTTTTGTCATCAGTCTACTGACTGGTTTGATGCGGCCCGCCACGAATTCCTTTCCTGTGCTAACCTCTTCATCTCAGAGTAGCACTTGCAACCTACGTCCTCAATTATTTGCTTGACGTATTCCAATCTCTGTCTTCCTCTACAGTTTTTGCCCTCTACAGCACCCTCTAGTACAATGGAAGTCATTCCCTCATGTCCTAGCAGATGTCCTATCATCCTGTCCCTTCTCTTTATCAGTGTTTTCCACATATTCCTTTCCTCTCCGATTCTGCATAGAACCTCCTCAATCCTTACCTTATCAGTCCACCTAATTTTCAACATTCGTCTATAGCACCACATCTCAAATGCTTCGATTCTCTTCTGTTCCGGTTTTCCCACCATGTTTCACTACCATACAATGCTGTACTCCAGACGTACATCTTCAGAAATTTCTTCCTCAAATTAAGGCCGGTATTTGATATTAGTAGACTTCTCTTGGCCAGAAATGCCTTTTTTGCCATAGCCAGTCTGCTTTTGATGTCCTACTTGCTCCGTCCGTCATTGGTTATTTTACTGCCTAGGTAGCAGAATTCTTTAACTTCACTGACTTCGTGACCATCAATCCTGATGTTAAGTTTCTCGCTGTTCTCATTTCTACTATTTCTCATTACCTTCGTCTTTCTCCGATTTACTCTCAACCACACTGTGTACTCATTACACTGGTCATTCCGTTCAGCAGATCATTTAATTCTTCTTCACTTTCACTCAGGATAGCAATGTCATCAGCGAATCGTATCATTGATATCGTTTCACCTTGTATTTTAATTCCACTCCTGAACCTTTCTTTTATTTCCATCATTGCTTCCTCGATGTACAGATTCAAGAGTAGGGGCGAAAGGCTACAGTCTTAATACGAGCACTGCGTTCTTGATCGTCCACTCTTATTATTCCCTCTTGGTTGTTGTACATATTGTATATGACCCGTCTCTCCCTATAGCTTACCCCTACTTTTTTCAGAATCTCGAACAGCTTGCACCATTTTATATTGTCGAACGCTTTTTCCAGGTCGACAAATCCTATGAAAGTGTCTTGATTTTTCTTTAGCCTTGCTTCCATTATTAGCCGTAACGTCAGAATTTCCTCTCTCGTCCCTTTACTTTTCCTAAAGCCAAACTGAACGTCACCTAGCGCATTCTCAAGTTTCTTTTCCATTCTTCTGTATATCATTCTTGTAAGCAGCTTCGATGCATGAGCTGTTAAGCTGATTGTGCGCTAATTCTCGCACTTGTCAGCACTTGCCGTCTTCGGAATTGTGTGGATGATCCTTTTCTGAAAGTCAGATGGTATATCGCCAGACTCATATATTCTACTCACCAACGTGAATAGTCGTTTTGTTGCAAATGGTTCAAATGGCTCAAATGGCTCTGAGCACTATGGGACCTAACTGCTGAGGTCATCAGTCCCCTAGAACTTAGAACTGCTTAAACCTAACTAACCTAAGGACATCACACACATCCACGCCCGAAGCAGGATACGAACCTGCGACCGTAGCGGTCGCGCGGTTCCAGACTGGAGCACGTAGAACCGCTCGGCCACACCGGTCGGCCGTTTTGTTGCCACTTCCCTCAATGATTTTAGAAATTCTGATGGAATGTTATCTATCCCTTCTGCCTTATTTGACCGTAAGTCCTCCAAAGCTCTTTTAAATTCCGATTCTAATACTGGGTCCCCTATCTCTTCTAAATCGACTCCTGTTTCTTCTTCTATCACATCAGACAAATCTTCACCCTCATAGAGGCTTTCAATGTATTCTTTCCACCTATCTGCTCTCTCTTCTGCATTTAATAGTGGAATTCTCGTTGCAGTCTTAATGTTACCACCGTTTCTTTACATGTCACCAAAGGTTGTTTTGACTTTCCTGTATGCTGAGTCTGTGCTTCCGACAATCATACCTTTTTCGATGTCTTCACATTTTTCCTGCAGCCATTGCGTCTTAGCTTCCCTGCACTTCCTATTTATTTCATTCCTCAGCGACTTGTATTTCTGTACTCCTGATTTTCCCGGAACATGTTTGTACTTCCTCCTTTCATCAATCAACTGAAGTATTTCTTCTGTTACCCATGGTTTCTTCGCAGCTACCTTCTTTGTACCTATGTTTTCCTTCACAACTTCTGTGATGGCCCTTTTTAGAGATGTCCATTCCATGGGTAGATCACATAACTAATGAGGAAGTACTTACTGCAACCTACATCCTTCTGAATCTGCTTAGTGTATTCATCTCTTGGTCTCCCTCTACGATTTTTACCCTCCACGCTGCCCTCCAGTACCAAATAGGTGATCCTTCGATGCTTCAGAACATGTCCTACCAACCGATCCCTTCTTCTGGTCAAGTTGTGCCACAAACTTCTCTTCCCCCGAATCCCATTCAATACCTCCTCATTAGTTATGTGATCTACTCATCTAATCTTCAGCATTCTTCTGTAGCACCACATTTCGAAAGCTTCTATTCTCTTCTTGTCCAAACTATTTATCGTCCATGTTTCACTTCCATACATGACTATACTCCATACAAATACTTTCAGAGACGACTCCCTGACACTCAAATCTATACTCGATGTTAACAAATTTCTCTTCTTCAGAAACGCTTTCCTTGCCATTGCCAGTCTACATTTTATATCCTCTCTACTTCGACCATCATCAGTTATTTTGCTCCCCAAATAGCAAAACTCCTTTACTACTTTAAGTGTCTCATTTCCTAATCCAATTCCCTCAGCAACACCCGACGTAATTCGACTACATTCCATTATTCTCGTTTTGCTTTTGTTGATGTTCATCTTATATCCTCCTTTCAAGATAGTAACGTTCAAAGGGAGGCAACGGAGTACCACGTCCAATACAACCATGCCTGGTAAAGCACTGCATTGTCAAACCAACCTTTGGGTTGAATACTGCTTTACTTACCGTTTGTGTATTGTACGTTTTTTCAGTATATCGCCTGACTCAGCGCACAAGGTACAAGGCCGAAATATTAGAAGAAAAAGAAAGATGAGGATGAGGAGAAAGAGAGTTTATGCGGCTGCACTCCTGCAAGTTAATGGATGAACATCGTAGACTGGCAACAGATCGACATAACGACCATCCCACACCCACCACACTTGCCCAGCATTTTGACTCCAGAGGCCGGCCGAAGTGGCCGTGCGGTTAAAGGCGCTGCAGTCTGGAACCGCAAGACCGCTACGGTCGCAGGTTCGAATCCTGCCTCGGGCATGGATGTTTGTGATGTCCTTAAGTTAGTTAGGTTTAACTATTTCTAAGTTCTAGGGGACTAATGACCTCAGCAGTTGAGTCCTGTAGTGCTCAGAGCTATTTGAACCATTTTTTGACTCCAGAAAAGTACAGACTGATATGCTTAATAATTCTAAGTTCGAATATAATAAGTTTCCTTGAAACGGAAAAGATTGTGCCCAAAAAGCAACGTGGTTTTAGAAAGCAACGCTCGTGCAGAAATTTGGCTTGCCTTTTTCCTCACATAATCTCCTGCGAACCATAACTGAATGGCACTAGGCAGATTCCATTTTCTTACATTTCTGGAAAACGTTTTGACGCGGTGCCGCACTGTAGACTGTTAAAGCAGGTACGAGCATACGGAATAGGTTCCCAGATATGTGACTGGCTCGAAGAATTCTTAAATAACAGAACCCAGCGCGTTGTCATCAAGGGCGAGTGTTCCCCAGAGACAACGGTATCTTGAGGAGTGATCCAGGGATGTGTGACGAGAGCGCTGATGTTCTCCGAACACACAACTGATTTGGCGGATTGGGTGAGCAGCAGTCTGCGGCCGTTTGCACATGACGCTGTAGTGTATGAGGAGGTGTCGTTGTTGACTGTTGGAGGATACAAGACGACTTAGCCAAAATTTTTAGTTTGGGCGATGAATGGGAGCTTGCAGTAAATGTAGAGAAGTGTAGGGTAAGGCACTCGAATACGAAAAACACTCCGATAATGTTCGAACACAGCATTACTTGGGTAGTGTGTATCGCAGTCATGTCGATTAAATATCTAGACGTAACGTTGCGAAGTGATATGAAATGGAACGAGAATGTAAGGGTTGCAGTTGTTGTTGTTGTTGTTGTTGTGGTCTTCAGTCCTGAGACTGGTTTGATGCAGCTCTCCATGCTACTCTATCCTGTGCAAGCTTCTTCATCTCCCAGTACCTACTGCAACCTTCATCCTACTGAATCTGCTTAGTGTATTCATCTCGTGGTCTCCCTCTACGATTTTTACCCTCCACGGTGCCCTCCAATGCTAAATTTGTGATCCCTCGATGCCTCAAAACATGTCCTACCAACCGATCCCTTCTTCTGGTCAAGTTGTGCCACAAGCTCCTCTTCTCCCCAATCCTATTCAATATCTCCTCATTAGTTATGTGATCTACCCATCTAATCTTCAGCATTCTTATGTAGCACCACATTTAGAAAGCTTCTATTCTCTTCTTGTCCAAACTAGTTATCGTCCATGTTTCACTTCCATACATGGCTACACTCCATACAAATACTTTCAGAAACGACTTCCTGAAACTTAAATCTATACTCGATGTTAACAAATTTCTCTTCTTCAGAAACGCTTTCCTTGCCATTGCCAGTCTACATTTTATATCCTCTCTGCTTCGACCATCATCGATTATTTTACTCCCTAAATAGCAAAACTCCTTTACTACTTTAAGTGTCAGGGAACGTTATTCGTCGATTTTGATTAATTGGGGGGGGGGGGGGGGAGGGGGGTTAAGGAAACTGTATCCTCTCTACAGGGTGTTCCACAATTCATATTACACACAGTAGAGGTTGTAGAAAGGACTTGGTGGATCAAGTTTTAAACAGGAACCCACGTCCGGGATCACCATCCAGCGTCGCTACAGGGTGCCAGACTTATAGCGCCGGCGGTTGTAAATGTATGTGCATGCTGAGTGATTCCGTGATGATGTTGCAAACTTTCTATGATGATGGAGAAGCGTAATTGTCTCAATTTGAGGTAAGAGTCTCTCTTTCGGAAAGGAACGAGTCTAAAGTCACAAACGAAAATCATTTTAGTACCTCTAACAGTGGGATACAAGTAACAGCTAAGAATGTAAGGTACAGAACTTTCAGAGGTTGGCCGGCCGCGGTGGTCTCGCGGTTCTAGGCGCTCAGTCCGGAGCCGCGCGACTGGTGCGGTCGCAGGTTCGAATCCTGCCTCGGGCATGGAAGTGTGTGATGTCCTTAGGTTGGTTGGGTTTAAGTAGTTCTAAGTTCTAGGGGACTCATGACCACAGATGTTAAGTCCCATAGTGCTCAGAGCCATTTCAGAGGTTGTAGTATAGACCAAAACAAAGAATAAACGTTCAGTAAACATGGGTTCTAGAATGCATACGTTAACAGCTATGAGCACTTGTTCATCTTCGCTACTGTGAATCCCATCTCTTCTACTGATCATGTGCTCATAGCTCTTAAGGTATGAATTTTGGAGCTCATATTTACCAGACATTTTTTCTTGTTTTGGTCCAAACTGCCACCTCTGAATGTTCTCTACCCTACAGTCTTACCACCGGTAATGCCAGTACATGTATTCCACTGTCAGAGGTATCAGGACGGTTTTCGACTCAGACGTTTCCGAACCAGGGACTCGTACCTAAAATTAATTCACTTGTCCTTCTCGGTCATCCTTGAAAGATTCTAACACTAAACACTCTGTACATACATACATACATACATATACACACTGTATATAGATACATTTGCAGGCGCCAGCGACTGAAACTGCAGCTCTCTGTAGCGTCGTTGGATGATGTTCCTGGACATAGGTTCCAGTGTCGAAGTTGACCTGGTTACTTTCCTCTACAACCTCCAGAAGTTTGTAACAGTAATTTTGAAACACCCTTTATAAAGGAGGCCACGTACAAAACACTAGTGCGTTCTATTGTTGAGTGCTACTCCACTGTTTCGATCCTCAGCAGGTGGGATTAATGGAAGATGATCACGATTCAGCCACATGACTTCCAGCATTTGAAACGTCCCCTTTGATCAATTATACAAGACTGTGCTTAAACTGACACACAATCTATTTTTTAGCGCAACGCAATCTGACTTTCAAAAATCCCTACAAAAGAATGGCCCTGACTAACATTAACCTATACGTTTCACAAATCACTTACCTCACAAAAATCTTCGTTACTAGAACTACTGCAGTACAGCGAGCGCCACTACTGCCAGCTAAATAAAAGATTCAAACTACGGAAGGCACTAACTACTGATAGGCATAGTTAGCAAATGAAAGATTTTAATAGAGAACAAACAATGTTTTTACCTTAATAGTCATAATATATATAGCAGTTCATGACAAATTTCAAAACTCCGCCATCTCTCTCCCCACATACACCACTGCTGGCGGCTCACCTCCAACTGCGCAACGCTACGCGCTGTTCACAGCCAGCCGCCCAACACTACAATGGCAGACAACAATGCAAACTACCCACAGACTGCGCACAGCACAGCCAGTGATTTTTCATACAGAGCGCTACGTAACGTTGCGAATAAGAAAACATAAACACCCCACTTACACATTTTTTCCAAAAATGGGAAAAAAAAAATCACTGGAAGCGCTGCTTACAAGCGCGAGGGAACCACTTTCAAGGTGACGGTTGTAACGGGACATCCTCCTCTAGCATCACTTTTCCTCAATAGTGGTTGTCGATGTAAGTATTATTTTTCGAATTTTTGGCAGGACAATATTTTCTCAGTTGCTTTTCTGAAAACATTCATATAATTTTAACAACGTATGTTATATTTTGAGCTAAAATTTATGAAAAGGAATTACTTTATAAAATATTTTAAAGATGGTTTAAATGGCTCTCAGCACTATGGGACTTAATATCCATGGTCATCAGTCCCCTAGAACTTAGAACTACTTAAACCTAACTAACCTAAGGACATCACAACACATCCATGCCCGAGGCAGGACTCGAACCTGCGACCGTAGCAGTCGCGCGGGGTTGGACTGCGCGCCTAGAACTATAAAATATTTTAGTTTTGATGTTTTAATCGATAAGTACTAGTTTGGAATGTACAATTAAAATTATTTTTTTAGAAACATTTGAAATAATGAAATTTAGCACACTTAAAATTTCTGTTATTAACTACGCAATCCTGTTCTGTTTACTATGTTTATTTCTGGCTTCATTTATGAAAGAATAATCGGAATTAATAATGTAACAAAAACTAGTAGGAATTCACTTGTTAAGAAAGATTGTAAACCCTTTGGAAATTGTTATTTCCGCAGAGTGTGGGAGTCGTAAGCTTGCCTCTGATGTAATCGGACGTACTTGCGTATAATAGGTGCGAGCAATGTAATTTCGGCTTTGTTAATTTGAAAAATCCAAATACTGTATAATACACAAAAATGTGAGAAAATCAGTGGAAAATATATTTATGTAAAAAAATCTGCAACAACAATCTTCCAATTTACTTAGTTCAAACCAACCTTGAGGACCTGATGTTAGGTTTTTCAGCTTCAAGAATCAGACCGCTAGGCAAGAAGAACTGGAGCCATATCAACATGACAAGCTAAGTAAACTCGAAAGTTTATTGCAATCTTCTCTTCTCTCAAATTTTCATAGGACTTTGCTTATCGATTACTTGGACTGGGCATTGTTTAATGTTGACAATAGATGAGAGAAGGAAGGACCGGGGAGATTACGCGGTGTAGATTAAGATGTAAGCCAAGTTATGTAATTTTTGAGGGGACAGTCTCTGAAATTTTTGGTAGCATTTCGTAACTACATCATCTGCGTATAGCTTCCCATTACCGAGCGCTAAACATGGTCCATATTAACAGGTTGAAACGGGTTAGCGAGTTGTATTGGCGGCGAAGAGAGGGAGGAGGGCGAAATTGTAGGGGGGACAAATAGAACGAGATGGCACAAAGGGAGGCAAGTAGCGAGACGCGCGCCCATGAAGTAGGACAAAGAACAGCCCCCGCGCCTCGGTGCACGGTGTCGGACTGTGTAGGGCCGGCCCGGGTTGGCCCGTCTGTCTCTGCAGGCAGTGGCGCCGCCCGGCCTGTAATTTGTGCCGCTGCTGCAGTGGAGAGCGGCGCGTCCCCGGAATTTTAATCAGTGTCCCCCCCGCCCAATGCGGCGCGCCCGTGACGTCGCGTCTGCCCAGCTCCTCACCTGCCCCAGACTTACCTCAGAGCGCCTCACCTGGTGGGCTGGGCTGCCACCCCCCAGACACCTGCGTCTCTTTCCCTGCAGTGGGCGGGTCTCTCTCGTTCCCAGTTCTGTTGCCACAAGCCAGCCGCTGTGGGAATAAGTGAAACCGCATTCCCAGCTGTGCAGCTTGAAACGAGCACTCACTACCTATCCCCCTGCCCTCACGGCACCTAAAGCATCGGGTCCATCTACTATTACAGATATGATTCAAAACTATACACACACACATTATATATATATATATATATATATATATATATATATATATATGCAGGTAACATATTTGTGCTACCTCCTTCCATCCTTGTTTCCTGGTGAGCTGTCAGCTGCCAACACCTGTGTGTCTTTTCATACAGTGTGCAGGTCTCTCTTGATAACTTTTCACATAAACATGACAGTGCATCCTGTCATAAAGCAGCATCTCTGAGGTAATCATTTATTGACTATAATATTCCTGAAATGGACTGGCCTGACCAGTGACCCAACCCAAACTGAATGGGACACGTTTGGGGCCAGCTAGGCAAAAGTTGTAGAAGGATAGTGGCTAGGTGTAATAGGAAGAGGGGGACATGGAGATGAAATGAGAGAAGCGAGAAGGAGATTATATATCTATAAAGAAGAGGAGTGTATGTGAGTATGTACAGGATGTCCTCCCAAATACTTCGATCAGTTTCAACCAAGTTTGGTGCAGAAACAACAAGCCTTCGAGTATCATATCTGAGAGGTTAAGAGCCTTCTACCTCCAATGGAAAAAAATGTGTCTCTTTTCATCCCCTGCCATACAGACTGGCCTTCACAAGAGGCATATTGTTTAGGGACACAATCAGCCTGTCGGATCAACCTGCTTTGAAGGACAGCCTACATGTCAGGGGTTCTGCCCCCAATATGTAGGCTGCCCTTCAAGACACACATGTTTTCAGACTAGTATCAGCCTGCGTTATTGAAATGTATTGCATGAGCAACACATGTCAATGAGCTTGAGCACGGCTGGTGGTAGGTTGGAATGGATAGAGGAGGACATAGACAGTGTGAGGAGGAGGAGGGGCAAATGGACAGAGACGAGGAGTTTTATTAGATATGTAAAAGTTGTGGAAGGATAGGAGGTAAAAAGGAGGAGAGAGAGATGGAAAGAGAACTGAGGATATTGTCAGAGAGAGGAATGAGGAGGATTTGGTCAGAGAGGGGAGGTGGAGCATATGGTCAGAGAGAGAGAGAGAGAGAGAGAGAGAGAGAGAGAGAGAGAGAGAGAGAGAGAGAGAGGTGAAGGAAATGGACAAAGGGAAGTGTGGCAGCAGATGAAGAGAGCCAAAGATTATAGGAGGAGGCAGGGAGATAGAGGTGAGTATTAGGTGTACACACAGTGGATGAGAAGGTGGTACATTAAATACATGTGTCAAACACATATGCTGGCAAAGTTGCAGGGAATAGGCTGGTACTTAAATAAGTTTCGACTGAAGACTCAATAATACATGTACATTATCTGATCAAAAGTATCCAGACAACTTTTAGTAGACATTAATACAGGGTGTGTTCACCTGCAGTCCTTATAATGCTTTGATCTCTGCTGGGGACGCGTTCAAAGAGGTATCTGATGCCTGTGAGGGAGCCCACTCTTCCTGAAGAGTCAGAACCAGAGACGGTAGTGAAGTTGTCGGTCTAGCTCGCCCCAAACGAGTCCCACTCAGTTTGGGTTGGGACGCTGGGCAAGCCAGCACATTTCAGGAATGTTATAGTCAATAAATGATTGCCTCACAGATGGCGCTTTATGACAGGTTTCACCGTCTTGCTTATGAGAACAGTTATCGTCTCCAAACTGTTCTTCCACTGAATGCAGTGGTGTAGAATGGTTCAGATTCTTCCGTATTTAGCTCAATAGCGGGACCACACCCTAACTAAGAAAAACGAGCCCCATACCGTAGCATCACTTCCTCTGCACATCACAGTTGGCACTAAACATGGTGCTAGGTAACGTTCTCCATTGTTTCGTGAACTGTAAGCTCTTCCAATACATTGCCACAGGCAATACCGTGATTCATCACTCTTAATGACACGTTTCCAGCCATACACTGTAAATCAGCGTTGCCCTTCACACGTGGGTTACCGTTCACTATAGATGTGTTGGTTATGAGGGACTGTTGGACCATTGTACCTCACTCTTTTTAGCTCCTCCTGTGCAGTCACTGTCCCAGTTGCACATTGGATATCAAGAGTGGTTACATCCACTGATTCCTTGCGATTTTTTTACAACCTCTCTACGGTCCCTGTACAGAAGCACACGAGGTCTGTATAGTCTGGTATCATGAACACTGAATGAGTACCAAAAAGTTGTGCAGCCCATTGATAAAACAGAGAAAGGTTGAGCCATTACACTGGTAAGCCCAAAAATTTTGACCGCTGCCCACCGCAAGGTTTGACGCCACCTGGTGGCGTTGCGGGAATGTAACGATGTAACAAAAGTATGTTACCGGAGCAGGCACGGACAGGGGATCACCCTAGCGAAGCTATCGGCAGGAACTGGGAAAACCCATAAAGATAAGCGAGTCTGATTAATGCCAGATTATTATTACGCACAGCCTGTGAACGAGTATCTCGAAAACGGTGAAGCTCATCGAATGTTCACGTGCTACTGTCGTGAGCATCTACGGCAATAGATAGGAAAACAGTACCGCTAGACTCCAAATGGTTGGACGTCAACGACTCTCCACAGAACGTGGGATTCGAAGGCTTGTCTGGTGGTGTTTCGGAGCACACATTGTTGGAGCCTACATTTTTGAACATGGACCTCCGCAGGAGACGCCCCTACGTGTTCACACGTTGTACCAACGAAATCGTCTATTGCGACTCCAGTGGGTACGGGACCATCTGGCAGTCGGTCAATGGAAACGTGTCACTCTTTGGTTCAATCACATTTTTGCAACACTAGGTCGATGGTCGTCTCCACAAACGGCGTAATCGAGATAAATGGCGGCTCGTAACGTGCAGCGCGCCACGGTCGCACGCTGGTGGGGGCAGTATCATGCTATGGGAGCGATTCTCCTGCACTTGCATTGGACCTGTGGTAGGAATCGAAGACACACTGACACCTGCGAACAACCTGCTTTCCTTCATGCTTGATGTCCTCCCCGATGCCAGCGTCATCTCTCACCAGTATAACTGTCCATGCCTCGTAGCCGGAACCGTTCTACAGTGCTTTCAGCAGCATTATAGGGAACTCACGTTTGTGTCTGGGCGACCAAATTCTCCTGATTACATGGACCGTTCTCAGACATCCTGATACGCAGAGTCAGTGATGTATTTCGTTTCAAAGATGGACAGACAAGCTATTAAGGAGGTGGTCATTATGTTTCGGCTAATCAGTGTATGTTGAGGCTAGCGGCGTGCTACGGCCATTTCAGTGCGTACCATCATGTAAGATATGTACCTTCAAACAAACAAACAAAAAAGTAATTATGTAACTTTTATTTTTTCGAGGTGTCAAATCTTCTGGGCTACGCCTAACAGGTAACGATATCTCCACGTATCCACCCTCTCCTCTGCTTTTAACACTGGAATTCTCCTTACAATCTTAAGAGTCAATTCTCCTCTGTCAGTCTATGAAGTAAGCGATATTTAAGATTCTTTGGGGAAAAAGCTAAAGAACCAATCAACGTAAATCTTTTTTCACAATTTCTATCGTTTCTTGGACAACATTGTTTGACACTTTTTAAGGAATTCAGTCATGATTCAGCCCCCCATCCGAGGAGTTACGGTTTCTCTGCCAAAAATGAGGTGTGTCCTTGACGGAAGTTCTGTGATACATGTATTTCGGCTTTGCGGGCACACTAATAAAGATATCTTTCTGAAATGTCCCTGAATTACTCCTCGGGCGTGCCAGCAAATAGACTTTGTTTTTATTTATTTGTTAGTGACTGCAAAAAACGTGACCAAAAACACATGACAAGAGTACAACTTTGGTTTAAACGTCCGGCGATTATTATTTTTTTTTTCAAATTCCATAAGACTGTGCTATTATTCGGTGCGCAATATCCGATGCATAAAGAAAATCGTTTGATTTTTAATTTCAGGTAAGATTTGCAAATATTAGGAATTCCATCACGGACACACCTCATTTTGGACAGAGTAGCTTTAACTCTTCGGATAGGACAGTCTTAACGATGATTGAATTTCTTTAAAAAATCAGAAAATGTCCTAGAATCAATTAATAAAGAGCAAAATCGTAAAAATGTCTCATGTTATAGGCTGACAGGAGGAGAATGGCCCCTTAATATTTACGGCTTTGCTTTTAAAGTCACCAGATGATGTTTCGAATTTAATCCTTTAAGATGCAATAATTATGTCTTTATGGGCCCCCTTCGAATGGGTATCAGACTGTCATAGATAGAAGACATGCACTGAACTAAAACGCGTATGCCCGAAGGAGGACTCGAAGCGGCGACCTGGGCTTTAGATGACTGGGAGGCTGGTTTACGTAACGAGCTTACTGCACCACGGGCCGAGGAAAGAAAAAAAACAAGTGACCAGAGGTGTGGCTCACCTCATTACGCAAAGTAGCCACCTGTGTAGGCAAGCCATCAATGGCAACGTGGGGAGCGCCCCCCATTCAGTCTGCCCTCCATTCCCCCCCACTTTCTCACCTCCAGACGGCTTTTTTTTTCCGCGCCCGCCACGCACGGACGCCCTTCTGCCCGCATCTACCTGTTTCTGCACTCAGAATCCCGTTAGGTAACCACCCGACTATCGATCCATCGAAATCAGCTCCGCCGTTTCTCGACCCACAGCCCCCGTTCCCATCAGCGCCCGCCACAAGGTGAATCTTTGTGAACTGCGGTGAAGTCTGGCAGTGAGAATAGTGTTTTACGTGTTTCGCACGTTACTCTCACCACCGAACGCATTTCACTTAAACAGCCTGTAGTGCGTTTATTAGTCAAAATAAAAACATTTCGCCGGCCGTAGTGGCCGTGCGGTTCTAGGCGCTGCAGTCTGGAACCGCGAGACCGCTCCGGTCGCAGGTTCGAATCCTGCCTCGGGCATGGATGTGTGTGATGTCCTTAGGTTAGTTAGGTTTAACTAGTTCTAAGTTCTAGGCGACTGATGACCTCAGAAGTTGAGTCCCATAGTGCTCAGAGCCATTTGAACCATAAAAACATTTCAAGGCGCGACTAAGGCTGCATAAATTATTGTTTATCACTGAAGATTAGATCGCGCCCAGCAACATGGGCGACTTGCATAATAGTCATATTATAGTTGTAATTTTTAAGGGGCACCTAAAGATAGGACTGTTGTGTTGAAACCAGGTTGTGCTTTCCTTTTACTAAAAAGGAGTTGTTAAAACTATAGCGCATGTTATCAGTTATGACAAGTATTTTAGCTGTTTGTAGGTGTCCCATTAAGAGAAAAATGAGTTACAATACGGTCACACACAGAACAAAAGATCACACAGTTCAGAGACAGGTGAGGTGCATGATTTTTTTTCTCTTAGCATTCGACCGCAAAGTTAAATCAAAATGAAACTGAAAGGAAAAGATGGAATGGGATAATTGGATAGGGTCAGCCGTAGGTAAGCCAGGCGGCACGTTCTGTTAAATGGCAAAAGACTGCGAAATTGTAGAAAGCAGACTGCTTTGAAATCACTTGTGCGTCCCATTTCGGAATACTGCGGTAGTGAGGAGGACGCATACCAGATAAGACTAACGGGGAATACTGAGCGTATACAGGGTGGTCCACTGATCGTGGCCGGGCCAAATATCTCACGAAATAAGCGTCAAACGGAAAAACTACAAAGGACGAAACTTGTCTAGCTTGAAGTGGGAAACCAGATGGCGCTATGGGTGGCCCGTTAGATGGCGCTGCCATAGGTCAAACTGATATCAACTGCGTTTTTTTAAAAATAGGAACCCCATTTTTATTACATATTCGTGTAGTACGTAAAGAAATATGAACGTTTCAGTTGGACCACTTTTTTCGCTTCGTGATAGATTGCGCTGTAATAGTCACAAACATATGGCTCACAATTTTAGACGAACAGTTGGTAACAGGTAGGTTTTTTAGATTAAAATACAGAACGTAGGTCCGTTTGAACATTTTATTTCGGTTGTTCCAATGTGATACATGTACCTTTCTGAACTTACCATTTCTGAGAACGCATGGCCAGCCGGTGTGGCCGAGTGGTTCTAGGCGCTTCAGTCTAGAACCGCGCGTCCGCTACGGTCGTAGGTTCAAATCCTGCCTCTGGCATGGATGTGTGCGATATCCTTAGGTTAGTTAGGTTTAAGTAGTTCTAAGTTCTAGAGGACTGATGACCTCAGAAGTTAAGTCCCATAGTGCTCAGAGTGAGCCATTTGAATCATTTTGAACACTTCCTGTTTCCTTACATAATGTAAATATCCGGCGAACAGCCCGGATACTTGGATGATGTCGCCCAGGATACCGAGCAGGATACATAGCACACGCCAGTTGAGTATTTTGATCACAATAGCCATACATAAATACGATATCGAACTTTACCGCAATTGGTAAACGGTCCATTTTAACAAGGGTAATGTATCACGAAGCAAATACAGTCCGCACTGGCGGAATGTTACGTGATACCACGTAGTTATACGTTTGTGAATATTACAGCGCCATCTATCGCAATGCGAAAAAAGTGGTACAACTAAAACATTCATATTTCTTTACGTACTAAACGAATATGTAATAAAAATGGGGATTCCTATTTAAAGAAAAAACGCAATTGATATCCGTTTGACCTACGCCGGCGCCATCTAGTGGGCCAACCATAGCGCCATCTGGTTTTCTCTTTCAAGGTAGACGAGTTTCGTTCTTCGTAGATTTTTCGTTTTATGCTTATTTCGTGAGATATTTGGTCCGGTCACTATCAATGGGCCACCCTGTATAAAGGAGAGCACGCGAATGGTTTCCGGTTTTTTAGATTCACATCAAGGAAACGTTGAAAAATACTTGAATCGCGCTATTTTGTGGAAAACTGACATTCTGTGAACCACGGCTGTAACAGTGTAAAGCTTTTAATACAGGAACCAGCTACAAGTACAGTTTAAAAAAGTTTATTTTCATCAAACCGTCATCGGTTTCGGTTATTTACAAATCCATCTTGTTACAGGTTTCCTTGCTAGGGTCTCGTTTTGTATTCGTTGTTGGTCGGCTCCACTAAGACACACAAAATTTTTTGTTCATAATACAGCTAAATTTACCAGAGATTTAGTTGTTTTGACCTGTATCAAAACATTCATGAGAAGTTTTTTAAACTTACGTGTTGCATGGTTCTGTAAGACGAAATCACCCATTTTTCATGAATTTTAAAAGTAAAAAATTATTAGCCCTTTCTGTTATGAACTGTTCAACAAAATTCAAATGGCTCTGAGCACTATGCGACTTAACTTCTAAGGTCATCAGTCCCCTAGAACTTAGAACAAATTAAACCTAACTAACGTAATGACATCTCAAACATCCATGCCCGAGGCAGGATTCGAATCTGCGACCGTAGCGGTCGCGCGGTTCCAGACTGTAGCGCCTAGAACCGCTCGGCCACCTCAGCCGGCGTTATGAACTGTAAAATTAACACATATGTTTACGTGCAGTATGTGAGTGCTTTTCATCTCACTGGAAAACTCTTTGTGCCACACCATTCCCCGTTTAATGACAGCACAGACGCACATCGTTTAGAAAAGGAAGCCCTCCTTCGCATCGGCAACATAAACAGCATTTTCGTTACAATGGTAAAGATATCAGGTTACCATTGCTGTGAGTGTCTCTCTCTTTGCTAGCACAATGTAATTAATTAAACAGTCGAAAAGAGGAGTAAAATTATTTTAATAGTGGCAACTATTTATTCACAATCGATACAAAACAATTACATGGTTGCACTTCTTACTGTCCTTCGAAGTAGTCACCAGCGTTGTGTAGAACCCGTTGCCAGCGATGAGGAAGGCGTAGTATACCGTTAGCAGAGACTGTTCTGTTGATGGGGCGAATGGAGCGGCCTAGTGCCTGTCGAATCTCTGGAACAGTTCTGAAGCGAATGCCACGAAGTGGTTCCTTCATCTTCGCAATAAAATAAAAGTCACAAGGACTTAAGTCCGAGGAGTATGGTGGATGGTACAGTACTTCCCAGTCCCACAGACCGAACAGAGCAGCCACAGCTTGCGCTGTATTTGCCCACACATTCTCGTGCAAAATGATGGGTGGGCTGCGCAGAAAGTGTCACCGCTTCTTTCGCAAAGCAGGTCGCAATGCTCCAAAAACGAACAGTAATAATGTCTGCCGTGGAGCAACGTAAAGCGTTAGGATAACACCATCACAGTCGTACACGAGAATCACCATAGCTTTGACCACTCCATTCGCAACCATCAACAGAACAGGCTCTGGTAAGGGTATACTACGCCTTCCACATCGCTGGCAACGGGTTCTACACAACGCTGGTGACTACTTTGAAGGACAGTAACAGGTGCAAACATGTAACTCTTTTGTATCGGTTGTGAATAAATAGTTGCCACGATTTAAGTTCCAACCTTCGTATAAACGCTACCAAACACTGTGTACTGTACATAAGTTCAGCAAATAAGTCTTCGATTACAGTGATGAATCCAAGTTCTAACACTGAATCTGCAGCTGCAATTTACCCTATAAACAGTAATGTTTTGATGCATCAGACTATGATAATTATTTAAATGCAGATTTTACAACAAAGATATAGTAATGAAATGATGATTAAACGGACAACCTAGCTGCAAACAGGCGTTGATATACTTCATCGAGGACATGTTGAAAATGTGTGCTCCAACCGGGACTCGAACCCTGGATCTCCTGCTTACATGGCAGACACTCTTTCCATCTGAGCCACTGAGGGCACAGAGGATAGTACGACTGCACGGACTTATCCCTTGCACGCTCCCCGTGAGACCCACAATCCCAACATGTCCACACCACTACATTCGTAGTGCGCCTGATAGATGTTTCCCCACGATACTCATTACTCGTGGCAGATTAATCTACCAAGTCCCGTACGAGTTCGGGCATAGCGTGTGCGTGCCCACAAGAAGGTCAATGGCCGGGAAGCCGTATTTTAACTACACATGACGGTAGTATCCGTTCCCGAAAGAACAGTTACCGTTGATGACCATGCAGCTTTGCTAGAAATGAAATGAAATGAAAAAATTTAATTATCATTTCATTTCTAGCAAAGCTACATGGTCATCAACGGTAACTGTTCTTTCGGGACCACATATTACCGTCATATATAGTAATGATATAGTAGTTTATTCTGCAGTCACAAAAGGTTGGTAAAGAGTGTTTTTGTGAACAATTTTTGAAGTATTTGTACTATGGCTGTCTTGGACTATGGGAATTTTTCGTTGGTTTAAATCATGAGAAGAATGAATATTTTGATAGAGATCAAGACCGGGAGTTATGGTCTGGGGTGTCATTTCTTTTAATATCAGGACGCCTTTGTTGTCATCCGCGCCACATTTGTGGCGCAGCGGTACGTCGACGATTTTACAGCGCCCGTTTTGTTGCCCTACATGGCAAGTCATCCTCGGTTCACATTTCAGCAAGATAATGCCCACTCACACACGATGAGGGTTTCTATTGCTTGTCTTCGTGCTTGCCAAACCATACCTTGGCCAGCAAATTCAGAAGGCTTGGAACGTTATGGGAAGGTCCTCTAACCAGCTCGGGATTTTGACGATCTAACGCAGCAACTGAACAGAATCTTGCACGATACTCCTCAGGAGGTCATCCAAAAACTCAAATGGCTCTAACCACTATGGGACTTAACATCTGATATCATGTCATCCAAAAACTCTATCAATGAATGCCAATCCGAATAACTGTTTGCATAAGGCCTGTAAGTAGGCTGTTTAGGTTTTCTTATTGGTAACGCCACGTAGCGCTCTGTATGAAAATCACTGGCTGTGCTGTGTGCAGTCTGTGGCTAGTTTGCATTGTTGTCTGCCATTGTAGTGTTGGGCAGATGGCTGTGAACAGCGCGTAGCGTTGCGCAGTTGGAGGTGAGCCGCCAGCAGTGGTGGATGTGGGGAGAGAAATGGCGGAGTTTTGAAATTTGTAAGACTGGATGGCATGAAGTGCTATATATATTATGACTACTAAGGTAAATACATTGTTTGGAATATTATGGGAAGGTCCTCTAACCAGCTCGGGATGTTCCGTAGTTTGAATCTTTTATTTAGATGGCAATAGTGGCGCTCGCTGTATTGCAGTAGTTCGAGTAACCAAGATTTTTGTGACGTAAGTGATTTGTGAAACGTATAGGTTAATGTTAGTCAGGACCATTCTTTTGTAGGGATTTTTGAAAGTCAGATTGCTTTTCGCTAAAAATATTGTGTCAGTTTAAGCACAGTCATGTATAAATTGTCCAAGGGAACGTTTCAGGCCCAGAAGTGCATCAACATGTTATTGCCTTGCTCAGTTTATGAAGCTCTTTCTCTGAAATAAATTGTTGCGGACTGGCAAGACAGCCAGTCCACTATGAGGAGACCGAAAGGCACGCGTCTAAGCTCACGCAGGCTGGCGTGAGGTCTGGAACAGGACACGGATTTTAGATTTCAGAAAAAAGGAGGTAACTGGTAGAATACTTAACTTTAATCCATAATAGGTAAACATCGCTCTTGACGGTACATGTTTTACAGCATCAATAGTAACTGGTAATGGCGCCTTGCTAGGTCGTAGCAAATGACGTAGCTGAAGGCTATGCTAACTATCGTCTCGGCAAATGAGAGCGTAGTTTGTCAGTGAACCATCGCTAGCAAAGTCGGCTGTACAACTGGGGCGAGTGCTAGTAAGTCTCTCTAGACCTGCCGTGTGGCGGCGGTCGGTCTGCAATCACTGATAGTGGCGACACGCGGGTCCGACGTATACTAACGGACCGCGGCCGATTTAAAGGCTACCACCTAGCAAGTGTGGTGTCTGGCGGTAACACCACATAAATTATCCAGTTTTCTCAAATTATGATTTTTTTTGTCTGCACATGAACATCGCATCACCGGTTTTCGGATAATTCTTTCATGGTGCGTCTTCTTCTTCCTTTTTTCCCCCCCGTAGAGTGTACTTGAATCGACAGCCAATATTACAAAGTTTCAAGAACCAGCATTATTGTGTTGCCATAAGCGATTAGAACGTCAAGAAGCAGTAACATTTTGTGCCATGCTAAGTATCCCTTGCCATACAATTCACAGTGCTATGCGAACTACTGACGTAGACGTACAAGCTGGTTTCCATGATTCACTCTCGGTGAAACCGACAACGCGCGCCGGCGGCCACGGCGAGCGGCAACCCGCCGCACAGCTGAGGTTCGCGTTTCTGCCACAGTAGGCGCTGTACACGTGCAGTGGACTCACTAGCTCACTTGGGATTTTAGGCATATACAGGGAGCGCAAACAAAGTGCTTGTAAATTGTGTGGCGTGTCAGCCGATGCCAGTCTTTGACGGCTCACCTTCACATCTCTGCAGGAGCCCAGATAAAATATCGAGCTCGATAGTAAGTAACGAGCCAGACGCACTCGTGAAACTTAAAAGGTGTGTGTTTACCGAGTTTCGACAAATGAGCAATAACGTTTCACCGCGCTCCAGGATATATTTGTTTTATTTTAAAGCCAGTCGTGGATCACAAAAAGTTTAATAACCAGGTAATTAATTTCGGTCAGCTATGATAATCTTCAGAACTAAAAAAAGGTAACTTGAAGCCCAATATCTCCAAATTACATAAAACCAAGAATCAGAAATCCTTATTAGCAAACATGACAACATTGCCATACCTGAGTCAACCAGTACATTACATAATTCGTGTCATTCCGCATGTCAACCACAAAAGCTTCGTCATAAAATCTAATTTTTTTCTGTTTACCATGGACATTATTAGGCCAGACATGTTGACACTTTACTGACGTGAGGTAGATTGCCGCGCAGCAACGAGCGACGTGCTTGCACTCTGGCAAACTAGTTGTCACTGCTGCACGTCAGTCCACGTAACTTCAAAGGAATGTCCTTTTTAGTCAATTGCACAAAATCTTCCCCCGGGATTTATCGCATATAAATCTCAAAACGCAGGTAACTGTGCTTATGTGTTGTGTAACAAAACGTGATAAGGAAAGAGTGAGAAATGCTAAATATCTTACGAAAATGTCTTCTGTATGTTGTAGACAGTTGCTCCAATGGACCAGAAATTATTTCATTACTCATTTTGAAATAGATAAACAAATTAATTAACAGCACAGCCCAACAGTAACTACACCATGGCACCTATAGTGTTGCATACAGTTTACCATTATTATTATTCTTCTTATTATTATTATTATTATTGGGAACGGCCTTGTCGCAATGATAATACCGGTTCTCGTCAAACCATCAAAGCTAAGCGCTGTCAGGCTTTGCAAGCCCTTAGATGGGTGACCGTCCAGGTCTGCCGGGCGCTGTTGGCGAGCAGGGAGCACTCAGCCATTATCAGGCTGAGAAGTTGAAGCTCCGGCCACGAAAACTGACAACGGCGCTATCACACGCCCCTCCATTCCTCATCCAGTGACGCCTTTCGGCTGAGGACGACACGGCGATCGGTCGGTACCATTGTGGCTTCAGTGGCCTGTTTGGACAGAGTCGTTATTATTGCTATTATTATTATTATTATTATATCTTTCTTGTCTCAGGCGTCATGTCTGGTTAAAAATGGAAGGTGACACGGACCTTGATCAAGCGTGACTTCCTTTTAACTGTACGGTATATGTTACATTGCATTTAGGAACTTTCGGGTAATTGAACAAGTGTCAATAATTATAGATTTCTGTAGTTGTATATATAAGTTTGGATGTAGCTGTATTGCATTGATGTACTGGTGGATATTGTGTGGTATGACTCCTGTAGTTGATAGTATAATTGGTATGATGTCAGCTTTATCCTGATGCCACATGTCTGACTTCCTCAGCCACTTTGATGTATTTTTCAATATTTTCTCCTGTTTTCTTTTGTATATTTGTTGTATTGGGTATGGATATTTCGATTAGTTGTGTTAATTTCTTCTTTTTATTGGTGAGTATGATGTCAGGTTTGTTATGTGGCGTTGTTTTATCTGTTATAATGGTTCTGTTCCAGTATAATTTGTATTCATCATTCTCCAGTACATTTTGTGGTGTATACTTGTATGTAGGAACGTGTTGTTTTAAAAGTTTATGTTGTAAGGCAAGCTGTTGATGTATTATTTTTTCTACATTGTCATGTCTTCTGGGGTATTCTGTATTTGCTAGTATTGTACATCCACTTGTGATGTGATCTACTGTTTCTATTTGTTGTTTGCAAAGTCTGCATTTATCTGTTGTGGTATTGGGATCTTTAATAATATGCTTACTGTAATATCTGGTGTTTATTGTTTGATCCTGTATTGCAATCATGAATCCTTCTGTCTCACTGTATATATTGCCTTTTCTTAGCCATGTGTTGGATGCATCTTGATCGATGTGTGGCTGTGTTAGATGATACGGGTGCTTGCCATGTAGTGTTTTCTTTTTCCAATTTACTTTCTTTGTATCTGTTGATGTTATGTGATCTAAAGGGTTGTAGAAGTGGTTATGAAATTGCAGTGGTGTAGCCGATGTATTTATATGAGTGATTGCTTTGTGTATTTTGCTAGTTTCTGCTCGTTCTATAAAGAATTTTCTTAAATTGTCTACCTGTCCATAATGTAGGTTTTTTATGTCGATAAATCCCCTTCCTCCTTCCTTTCTGCTTAATGTGAATCTTTCTGTTGCTGAATGTATGGGATGTATTCTATATTTGTGGCATTGTGATCGTGTAAGTGTATTGAGTGCTTCTAGGTCTGTGTTACTCCATTTCACTACTCCAAATGAGTAGGTCAATATTGGTATAGCATAAGTATTTATAGCTTTTGTCTTGTTTCTTGCTGTCAATTCTGTTTTCAGTATTTTTGTTAGTCTTTGTCTATATTTTTCTTTTAGTTCTCCTTTAATATTTGTATTATATATTCCTATTTTTTGTCTGTATCCTAGATATTTATAGGCATCTGCTTTTTCCATCGCTTCTATGCAGTCGCTGTGGTTATCCAATATGTAATCTTCTTGTTTAGTGTGTTTTCCCTTGACTATGCTATTTTTTTACATTTGTCTGTTCCAAAAGCCATACTTATATCATTGCTGAATACTTCTGTTATCTTTAGTAATTGGTTGAGTTGTTGATTTGTTGCTGCCAGTAGTTTTAGATCATCCATGTATAGCAGATGTGTGATTTTGTGTGGGTATGTTCCAGTAATATTGTATCCATAATTTGTATTATTTAGCATATTGGATAGTGGGTTCAGAGCAAGGCAGAACCAGAAAGGACTTAATGAGTCTCCTTGGTATATTCCACGCTTAAGCTGTATTGGCTGTGATGTGATATTATTTGAATTTGTTTGCATATTAAGTGTGGTTTTCCAATTTTTCATTACTATGTTTAGGAACTGTATCAATTTAGGATCTACTTTGTATATTTCCAATATTTGTAGTGACCATGAGTGGGGTACACTATCGAAAGCTTTTTGGTAATCAATGTATGCATAGTGTAGCGACCTTTGTTTAGTTTTAGCTTGATATGTCACCTCTGCATCTATTATCAGTTGCTCTTTGCATCCTCGTGCTCCTTTGCAACAGGCTTTTTGTTCTTCATTTATAATTTTGTTCTGTGTTGTATGTGTCATTAATTTCTGTGTAATGACTGAAGTTAATATTTTGTATATTGTTGGTAGGCATGTTATGGGGCGATATTTAGCTGGGTTTGCTGTGTCTGCTTGATCTTTAAGTTACAGATAAGTTATTCCATGTGTAAGTGTATCAAGGAATGTGTATGGGTCTGCAATGTAACTGTTAAATAATTTAGTTAGATGTGAATGTGTTGAGGTGAATTTCTTTAGCCAGAAATTTGCTATTTTATCTTTTCCAGGGGCTTTCCAATTGTGAGTAGAATTAATTGCTTGGGTGACTTCATGTTGCAAAATTATCACTTCAGGCATTTGTGGTATCATCTTGTATGTATCTGTTTCTGCTTGTATCCACCGTGCATGCCTGTTATGTTGTACCGGGTTTGACCATATGTTGCTCCAGGAGTGTTCCACGTCTGTTATGTTTGGTGGATTGTCTATTTTAATGTGTGTGTTATCTATTGTCTGGTAAAATTTCTTTTGGTTTGTGTTGAATGTTTGGTTTTGTTTCCTTCTATTTTCACTTTTTTTGTATCTTCCAAGTCGTTTGGCCAATGCTTGTAATTTCTGCTTCTTTTCATCTAATTGCTCTATCACTTCTTGTTGTGAGATTTTACCTAACTTTTTCGTTTTTTTCTGACATTTCATTTCTTATAAATTGTGTTAGCTGTCTGATGTCTTTTCTCAGTTTTTCTATTCTGATCTGTAGCCTGTGTTGCCATGCTGGTTTTGTGGGTTTCTTCTGTGTGCTGGTTGGTTCTGATCTCTGCCTAGTGTGTATATTTAGTGTAGTGAGTGCTCCTATATAAACCAGTAGTTGTAACTCTTACATGGTTGTGTTTTCATTTATTTTGTTGTGTATGATTGTGTTGATAGTTTTTATCGTTGTTTCGACTTGTGGGTTATTTGGCGGTCTATGCAAGAATGGTCTAATGTCTGTATTTGTGTCTTTGTGTTCTATATATGTCAGCTGAAATTTTTCTTCTATATCTAACATGTGTGTCACTTCGTGTTCTATTTGTGCTTGTTCTGGTGGCTGTCTTAAGATTTCGTTTTCCTCTGATTGTTTAATTGATGTGTGTTGTTCTTTGTTTGTTTGTTCTGGTATGTTTGAGTCCATTACTGTATTTTCTTCTTCTTCTGATTGCACATTATTTTGTTCCAGTATTTGTTGTACTTGTTGTTTGATGTTTTCTAATTCTGACTGGGGTATCCTGTTATTTTTGATTATTACACGGATCTGATCAGCTAGTCGTTGTTCTGTTAAAAATTTTAATTCTGGATATCTGGTAATAAATGTTGTGTATACTTGTGATCTGTATCCAGTTGTGTTGGTTCCTAGGTTTGTTGCTTGGTAATAACAGAACATGAGGTGTCGATTAACTTCATCTGACCATCTCATCCTCTGTCTTTGTTTTCCTTCTAGGGTGGTTGCAGGAAGCATATCCTGCAAAACACCTCTATTTGTATTTGAATCATTTTCCAGTTGGCTAGCAGTGTCGTTACCATTGTGGGTGGGCATAGGGTTCAAGCGTCGTCCCCGACCATGACGGCGATTGTCCGAGGCTTCTTTAGTTCTGTCCTGAACCAACTAATCACACTAAAAGGGGGGTTAGCCCTATTAGTGGTTTGTTCTTTTCGTCGCCTTTTACGACTGGCAGAACAAACCGGAGGCCTATTCTTTTCCCGGGCCTCCACAGGAATTAGTATTATTATTATTATTATTATTATTATTATTATTATTATTATTAATGACAGTGGTCGGACAGAAAGCACTGGAGGCCTGAAGTCTTTAAATTTCTGTCAGTTCAGAAGTAAAGAGTCCAGCATTCAAGTAATTTACAAACAGTAAGCATACTGCAAGTTTTAACTTGGTTGGTTTTAAATGGGGATGCAGGCTATGGGTGAGGCAGCGGCAGCTAGCGAAAGGAATGGTGCAGAGGGAACATGTTTCGTAACAAGTGTCTGCCCTACACACACACGGGTTTAGATAACAGAACTATAATGATCAATACTTAATCTACTCTCTGCTTTAATATAAAACATTAGAAATTTCTGGGCACTGCTACTGGTAGTCAAAAACCAGGAACCTACGATACCTTATTTGAAAATAATATTTTCTAAATTCTTGTTTTAAACTGGTTCATTGCATATTATCTTTGTACATTAAGTTTTCTAATGTTGCCAATTTCCTTTTTTTATTTTAACCATTTCGATATACAATAACGCTCTATATCATTCCTTAAAAAATTCATCATTTGCATAAACGAGGTGAGTCAGCTGTCCCCACCTATTAGTTTTATGCTAACCGCAACACCTTCAAAATCACGCAAGATTTTCATATTATCTCACTCACTACACGCACACTATTAGTCCTACAGAAAAAGTGAACCGGACCTTTATGTAGGAAATTTAATGCAGTAAAATTATGTTCTGGGATGCGTTTCCACTAGATAACTTAGTTCTCAAGTTATTCAAGAACAACTCATAAATGTTACCAGAAGTGCTCTTTTCTTGAATAATTCGAAAACTGCGGTCTGTGGCCTCCCATGAAAACATATTCCTGTGCAAAATTCAAATACGTTAAAGTTCTTATAAAAAGGTCGTGTTCATTTTTCCTGTAGGATTAATATTTCGAATGTAACGGTCGAGAGAGTACGAAAATCTCGTGTGTGGTTTATGAAGGTGTTGCGGGTTGCATAAAACCCATAGGTAGCGGCAGCTGGATCACCCTATTTGTACAACTAGTCTGTCATTTTAAAGCCTTTCACACCCATATTCCCACAGGGAAGTAAATTGCGGTAGAGCCCATTGTGAACACATCAAATGCAACTGTGTATTGTTTTTTAGAGCAGGCTAACAAACATCAATGCAGCAACGAGTGTTTTTAATGAAACTAACGAAACGTAAGCAGTTAAAAAAACGCGTTCCTCCCACGTATTATTTGTTCACAGACTACTACAGTCTGAAATATTCTTTCTTGACCACTGATCCTTTACATCAAAGTGATCATTTGTCTTCGGTATGATTATTACTCAAAATGTCCGTATCGCCAAGTATGGTGTTGTATCAAAAATTAACTTCATATTACATCTGCACTATATTATTTAAGGTACTTTGAGACTAAATCCTTTTTTTTTTTTCTCTCTTGTTACAGGTGAGTCCGACCTCATAATACCCGGCAACGACTAATGTACACATGTATTTTGAATCTTCGGCACTGGTGAGTAAGTCTACGACAGTTTCTTTTCTTTTTTTCGTGTTGCTCCTGTGTTTGATTAGGCTGCACTGGTACTCACCAGACTGATATGCACTGATGTGCACCCGTCAACTCGGGCTTCCCTTCGAATACTAATTTCTACATGCAGATGGAGCCTATGGAGAAAAGTGACTGGCATATAATACATTAGCCTTTACTTCCTTTGGATGAAATAAAATAACATATTTACAATCGTTAGAACGGTTGTAGATATGTTCTCTCATTTTTTTCTAAACGTAACACGAAGACATATATTGGTTTCTGCCATTCAACTCTCTTCATGCGAACTACATATTATTTGTAAAAATATGATTTTATCTTTGTTATTCATCGATAAACTGCCAAACTGTCGAATGCATTTGGTAAACCTAAGATGTAACACACACGTTCTCCTACGTCTAGTACTTTTAAGACACCACGTGTGAAAATAGAGATGTTTTTCACTATATGTGTCTTCTGTTTGAACCTGTAATAGTTCTCTCAGACAGGCTGCTTTTATGAGACAAGCTGTTTTTCCTCGAGAAATGTGATTATGTTCTTCGAGCTTAGATTAGCATGTGGAGATGGCAATAAAGCTTTAGAATCACTCATTTTAAATACCACCAAGGAGTTTGAAGCTAGAAGCTAAAAATTAATTCACAACTTGAGTAAATAATGAGTCAGTATATTTGCACATCAGTTTTATATGTGATGTGAAAACGGCCGAGAGATCAGAAATAAAAGATAGAATGATGCATATGTTTAGAGATATTCTTGCCTGACGTTTCTGTAAGTAATTATTACAGTGAGAGTTCAAAAGTACAGCCATCAAGGAATCTAGAAATCATTTTCGTTGCTGCTCAAGTAACGCTAAGCTTTTTGTTGCTATTGTAGCACCATTGGACACAGCCCCCCCCCCTCCTCTCTCTCTCTCTCTCTCTCTCTCTCTCTCTCTCTCTCTCTCATCTTCATTTTCATTTTCTCTAGTATTTAAATAATTATTATGTCCGATTTTCCCCTTTGACCGATGAGTGACTGCTGTATTGTTTAAACACACTACGTCTCTCACAGTGGTACTACATCATTAACTGGATGAACTTCTTGTATCTCTATCTGTCGCTTATATCAAAAATACCTGTTTATTGGCATCTGTTCAAAAATGGTTCAAATGGCTCTGAGCACTATGGGACTCAACACCTGAGGTCATCAGTCCCTTAGAACTTAGAACTACTTAAACCTAACTAATCTAAGGGGATCACACACATCCATGCCCGAGGCAGGATTCGAACCTGCGGTCGCGCGGTTGCGGACTATTGGCATCTGTCTAAAGCCTTGTTTCCGTAGCTATGTAATCTACAAAGCTGTGGCCAGACATATTTCGCTGCCAAAGGAGAACTGGATAACTTACAACTGTCATGGACTATGAAAGCATCACCTGATGCACTAAGTAAAAACTGTTCGCCTGAGGTACAATGATCGACAGTAACAACACGTACAAGTTCGTCTGAAACGCTAACAATAGGCACTGTCCTACATGATGATATTGACTTCAGCTGCAGCTGAGGTATCAGACTGGGGCAGAGCTGTTCCAAGCTCCTCTCTATACTGACCTCAGTGTGAAGACGCTGCTGTGTTGAGAGGGGAGGCGTGGCCTTCAGGAGCGCAGCGGTTCTCAACTTCATTGCGGGTTACAGCAAGACCTCAAAAACGTCTATAATGTCGATATGCGTTGCCGACTTTGGTATGGCACCGCGATCTGCGGACGATACCACACTATCAATACCTTTGTCGTAAATACAGTGATAAAATGAGGGGGGAACATTATTTAAACCTACAAGCACGAGAGCCTGATGGCTAGGTCACAGGAAGCTTGAAGACAGTAGAGGTGCTCGTTTCAGCAAGAGCTCACAGACTAGGGGGGAATCTGTTACGTTCAGATAAAATACACCAACTCAGTAAATTTAGAAGGATATCGGCTGTGAGCTTTGCAAAGAAGCAATCGCTGTATCTTCCGAAGTGATTCAGGCAGAAAACGGATAACGTTTAACTAGGTCAGTTTGACGGGAATTTGAACCCCATTCCTCACTGGCCACTGTGAGGTGGCCACGCGGTGTGCAGCCTAGGGGGTCGGTAATGAATGACGTCTCTGTTACAAACCAAACACACAGAAAAGTCGCTGATTTCTCAGTAACAATGTTACAGAATCTGGCTCTGATTTGAATCACAATTAGAAGTCCGAAGTATCAGCTAAAAGTAGCGTTTAAGTATTATAATGCTCAAAGCCGTGTGTCATAATGATGTCGACCAACGTCTGACTTCGTTCTAAGAACATCGTGTTTCACGCTATGGATGCATAGTTAAAACTACTGTCGAAGAAATGAACCGGGAAGTTAATTTGCTCTGAGGTAAAGTTCACACTCGTAGTTTTGCCTGGCAGGAATACTCAAGCTTGGGTAAAGTTTGATATTGGATCTCCCGTGAGTTACATGTTGGCGTAGCATAACCCGAGGTCGAGGTGAGTTGCTGGAGTCAGTGAATGCGAAAGCCAAATAGAGATAGTGGTAACAGATTGATTTATAGTGTTTCGTTTTTTCCAATTACATTTTCCTCCTTTCTTGTTTTCTTGGTATTCTTGGCTCGTGCAGTCTCCTTAAATTTCCTTTCCACAGAATGTACTGTATCATAAGACATGGTTCGTTGACCTGTAACTTCTTTTTATATATGCTCCTATCATTATTGTTATTAATTTCATTACAATTAGCATTGTTAATTACAGCAGAGCAGTAGTATAAGCACTGCCAGTGTTAACTTTATTAGTTTATAGTATTATTTACCCATATTTTCTCAATAGACACTGACCCTCAAATAATTTTAATATTACTTGTCATATTAAAATTGTTATTTCTTAGGTAACACAGATGTAAAAAATTTAGTGTATGGGTAAAATCCTGGTCCGATGCAAGAGGGGTCCCCATGGGCCTAATCATATCAGGTTAAATAAATAAATAAGGTGGCAGGAGCAAATACATGGAGTGAAAGGCTATTTACAATTTGTACAGAAAACAATTGCAGTTATGAGTCGAGGTTCACGAAAGGGAAGCAGAGGTTGTGAAGGGAGCGAAACAGGGTTGTAGCCTACCCCTGATGTTATCCAATCTGTATACTGAGAAAGCAGTAAAGCAAACAAAATAAAAATTTGGTGTAGGGATTAAAATCTGTGGAGAAGAAATAAAAACTTTGTGTTTATAAGAGATAGAGCGCAGCAATCAGTCGTCCTTTTCTAAAAAAAAAAAAAAAAAAAAAAAAAATAGTGCACTGATAGTGATTAGGCACTAGCCGAAATCTGTATTTGTGCAATAAAACCTGCAAAAAAGAAGAAAACGGACGAGTGATTGCTGCACTCTATCATTTATAAATTACATAACAGTCGCTGAGTGCACGCACTTTCCTAATGGAAGGTCACCAGATTAAAAATCTTTGAGGCTCGCCGACGACAATGTAATTCCGTCAGAGAAAGCAAAGGACCGGGAAGAGCAGCCCAACGGAGTGGACAGTGTCTTGAGGATTTAAGATGAACATCAACAAAAGGAAAAGGAGGATAATCGAACGTAGTCGAATTAAATCGGGTAATGCTGACGGGATTGAATTAGGAAATGAGACACTTAAAAGTAGTAAAAGAGTTTTGCTACTAGGGAAGCAAAATAACTGATGATAGACGAAGTACGGAGGGTATAATACGTAGATTGGCGATGGCAGGAAAAGCATTTCTGAAAAAAAGAAATTTGTTAACATCGAGTATAGATTTAAGTGTGAAGAAGTCCTTTCTGAAAGTATTTGTATAGAGTGTAGCCATGTATGGAAGAGAATCATAGACGATGAACAGTTTGGACAAGAAGAGCATAGAAACTTCTGAAGTGTAGTGGTACAGAAGAATGCTGAAGATTAGAAAGGTAGGTACTTAACAGAACTGGGGAAAAGAGGAATTTGTGGCACAACTTGACTAGAAGAGGGGATCCGTTGGTAGGGCACATTCTGAGGCATCGAATGATTACCAGTATAGTACTGAAGGGAAACGCTGAGGGTAAACATCGTAGCGGGAAATCAAGAGAAGAATACACTAAGCAGATTCAGATGGGTGTAGGTTGCAGTAGTTTCTCGGAGATGAACAAGCCTACATAGGAAAGAGTAGCATGGAGAGCTGCTTCAAACCAGTCTCTGGACTTAAGGTCAGAACAACAACAAATAAATAAAAATAAATAAAACAATATTTGCGTTCACGCCATGTTTAAACACACTTATCGCACTTTTCATCATACAAATTAAAAATACAAGATAAATTCAGACAAAGTATATTAGATAATGGGCAAGCGTCAGTCGAGAATTTTGATACATATTAAGAACGTATGTCGTGCATAAACTACGAAAAATGCAACGGGATGTCGGTTACGTGACTTATGGATATTTTATCAACGCTGCTATTCATGAGTAAACTTTTCTGTACATCTTCAGTTATTGCAATTAAACTATTCCCGATATTAACTTTTAACTGGAAGATTCGTACTTGCCACCCTTTTCACTTGCGTATCATCAACCATAAAATAAATGAGCAAGTATTTATCCTAAACTACCTGGCAGACAATTTATGAGCATGGGACGGCCTTAACAAGAGGTGAATGGAATATTCACTATTAACGTGCAGTGTGTTTCACATTTGCCAGCCCTTTCAAGATCGCATAATGACTTCAATGACACATTGTTGAAATATTCGGTTCGCACCTTTTCAGATAACACCTGGCCACCAGAAATCCCAATTACCAGATCAGTGGCTGTCATTACATGTGACTAACGGACTAATCACAACGTAACACATATGCTGATAAATCGCATTTTAACTTTGGTAAAATGGTGAGGGATACATGTCGAGAATTCGCGAATTCAGACTATGACAAATCGCAACTAAAATCGCAATCACCGAAAAGCATCATATACAGAAATCACGGATATTGTAAAGTCAGAGACACACACTGCCAGATTGACGAATGGAAATTCACTCGTTCGATTGTACGTCCTACCAAAGATGTTTCACAAACTGCGAAACGTGAAAGTAATAAAAAAAATGTGTTCGGACGATGAAGAAGGCGTGCACTGGGTAGATAAATAAATTAAAGGTGGGGAGGTGGGAGTTGGCTGGCCCTGCGTGGCAGGCTGTCAATCCTCCAGCGCTGGAAGCGCGGTTTCTCCAGCGGCGGCCGCCCGCCACACAGCTCTCAGAGTCTGACAGCAGCCTCCGGCGGCGGGCAACGAAATTAGCCGACCGTGAAGCCGTGGCGGCGGCAGCAGCAACAGCAAAACAGCAGCCGGCTATCCAGGCCCAGCGAGTTGCCCCTGGAGGCCGCTCCAGCGCCCCCTCCAGTTCTGTCGTCGTGTCGGGGCTGCAGAGGCAGACCACCTGTCTCGCTTCATCCAGCCACCCCAACGTTCGCCACCTGAGATTACTTTGACCGACTGTGGCTGTACGGCCAGTTGAAATGGAGGAAGAAGTATTAATATCACTTGACGGTTCCTCCAAAAGAGTAACCGATCGTGTTTGCAGAAACACGCTGCTATGCAAAACTTAACAACGAGATTGCTAAAGTAACATGACGTACTAACGACTACATAGAAATGAAAGAAAGTGTGGGAGAATGTTTTCAGTGTTCTCGCAGCCGACCACAAAAAGTTGGATCTCGTGTTGCGTGAGGTCAGTGTGATTGTAGCGCCACATGGGGTTGGGCGCTCAGCAAGAGGCAGTTGAAGAAACGGGAGAAGAGAGCTTGTGCCAGTCAGCCATTCTGTACCTCTGTCTGGTCCCCAGCCTGCCCGCTACCCTCCTTTCACATAATGCATGTTCTCTGTGAAGTAATCATAGAATTTGCTGATACACATTTTGGCCAAAGGCAGTTCCATCTTGTCCGTAAAACAATAATGTGCGTGCAGATTAGCATACAAGATATCCAAGCTATACGTTGTAAAACTGTAATCTCTGTATATTGGAATAATTACTGTAATTGCTGTAAAGTAAAATAATTATGTTTAAAATAGGTTGGTTGGTTGTTTCGGGGAAGGAGACCAGACAGCGATGTCATCGGTCTCATCGGATTAGGGAAGGACGGGGAAGGAAGTTGGCCCTGCCCTTTGAAAGGAACCATCCCGGCATTTGCCTGGAGCGATTTAGGGAAAATCACGGAAAACCTAAATCAGGATGGCCGGACGCGGGATTGAACCGTCGTCCTCCCGAATGCGAGTCCAGTGTCTAATATGTTTAAAATAAATAGTTTATGAATGATCATCAATCTTTAACATATCGTTAAAACACAATGAGGTGAATATAAAGAGAATTCATTTATAGAAGGAAAAGAGCTATAAAATTAAAAAATATAGAAGGCAGGGACCCACACATCAGCGTGTGAGCCCTTCAGCCCCTTGCTTAGTAACCTGCGAAATACGACACGCTCTGTTCTCTAGGCAGCGCTCTCAAATACCCCTCCCCCAATTACCTGTTGTGCCATTTCCATTCATTCAGAGAAAGTTGCAACGACTACCTCTTTTATTAATGCCGCTGTCAGTTGTCTGTTTCTGCCTGGTTGTGGACCAGTATAAAACAAGAAAATCCACCAAACTCACGAGGGCTGCATAAAGCAGAAATACGAACGTTGCCAGAGGATTTTAAGAAAGTACAGTCAAAAGCATGGTTTTCTCTCCTCCACAGTAATACGGTTATCTTTCAACTCATTTAACAATCTCCTCACGCGATTTGTAATGTCCACGAGAGCATTATGAATCGCAGCATCTTCAGTGCTATTATTGTCTTTGAATAAAAGTGTCATTTCTAACCGTGTCATTGCGTATTTCTTTCAGTTACATTCTGTACAATACTGTAACGGCTGTTTCTATGTATCGTCCAAGTTTTATGGAACTGTGTTACTTGGTAGTGGCACATCATGCAAAAGTTCCTTTCGTCCTTAAGGCAAAGCAATGCTAGGACCGTGGATTGATTCCAGTGCTGCAATATCAAAAAAATGGTTGAAATGGCTCTGAGCACCATGCTGTGGTCATCAGTCCCCTAGAACTTAGAACTACTTAAACCTAACTAACCTAAGGACATCACACACATCCATGTCCGAGGCAGGATTCGAACCTGCGACCGTAGCGGTCGCGCCGTTCCCGACTGAAGCACCTAGAACCGCTCGGCGACCCCGGCCGGCGCTGCAACATCAGTAAACACACAATATTTTACGTTGGCTACCCACGCAAAAAAAAAAAAAAAGATGTGGGCTCAGGATGCCTCGTGCAAACCGCATATAATCTTAATCAGTCTGAACGTTGAAGTTGGAACTATAAAAGCGTTGTGTGTATGAGAAATCAGAGGAAAATTTAGGCCAGGGTTTTACCCTTGTAAGAACTATGCGAGAATTTTTTCTCTGGCGCCCTTATCCATCTTCAAACCAAACTAATAATTTTCATCCAGAATGTCTTCAATTTCCCCTTCTATTCTTCTATATTATCATTATCAGAGTAATGGTGTAGTACTTCTAGACGCTTTCTTGGTTCGCAATACATTGTTAAACAACTTGCTAAGTTTAGTGTATATCTGTTTTTAAATCCGGAAAATAAAATTCTCTCTATAAAAATATTCTTTTGAAGTACTTGAAAAATGTTAGTTGTTTTGACTCATGTTAAGTTACACAAGTATCAACATTCTAGCAAACCAGACAGTAAAGTGAAGAGAAACAAGAAAATTTTGCGATTCAGTTAAGTGGGATATTTATATGGACTGCAGTGTATTTCTATAAATTCTTTCGACTTTCACAATAAATGTTCCATGTATTGCGTTCTTCTATCGATCATTGTTTTCGTGTTTTTTTATATATTAAAACCAGGGAGTGCACTTTGGACACTATACAAGAAAACCAGGCGCACATATGATGACGGCTATCGGGGTACGTCATTGCACAACATTTATCAACTAATAAAAACCCGTACTTCATTGATACCAACACCATCTTTGTACCAAAACCAGAAACTACTCCTTAGCTCGCGCTCTTAGCCCGGAATTCCTTGAGCCACAACATAACAGACCCGATCACTTGCGCAGAATGTGAGCGATTTCTACTGTGTTACGTATCCTGCAGTAATTTTCTGGATGTCGGTTAGTTAGTCACTCAGTTAGTTACACGTGCCATAGATCATTTGAATGATATTTTTATCGAAACGATGTCGACAGAGTCAGTTCACAGAATACGAATGCATGATTGTGTTAACGTCAATAAACAAATTATGGTAGTTAACAGTCTTACTTCTGCAACTACACTTAAGTGCAAGTTTTTTTAAAGCCTATCAGTTTAAAATAAAAATTCGTCCATGGAACAGAAGCAGTTGTCAAAGAGAAATGATTTTACGGTAGATTTAAATCTTGGTTTGGTGCGTGTCAAACATTTTATGGTATTGGTCAAGCAATCAAAAACTTCCGTTGCTACTGACATCTTAACAGTGAGTATTAGGGGTCCTTTTTCCTCTATGGTTGTAGGTATACGTAACACTACTCTTATTTATGTCTTTCAGAGGAAATTGTTTCATTAGCGAATAGTCGTGCAGTTAAAATGCCCAACTTCTTGAATAGGTACCTACAAGACGACCGCGGGTCAATGCAATATACACTCCTGGAAATTGAAATAAGAACACCGTGAATTCATTGTCCCAGGGAGGGGAAACTTTATTGACACATTCCTGGGGTCAGATGCATCACATGATCACACTGACAGAACCACAGGCACATAGACACAGGCAACAGAGCATGCACAATGTCGGCACTAGTATAGTGTATATCCACCTTTCGCAGCAATGCAGGCTGCTATTCTCCCATGGAGACGATCGTAGAGATGCTGGATGTAGTCCTGTGGAACGGCTTGCCATGCCATTTCCACCTGGCGCCTCAGTTGGACCAGCGTTCGTGCTGGACGTGCAGACCGCGTGAGACGACGCTTCATCCAGTCCCAAACATGCTCAATGGGGGACAGATCCGGAGATCTTGCTGGCCAGGGTAGTTGACTTACACCTTCTAGAGCACGTTGGGTGGCACGGGATACATGCGGACGTCCATTGTCCTGTTGGAACAGCAAGTTCCCTTGCCGGTCTAGGAATGGTAGAACGATGGGTTCGATGACGGTTTGGATGTACCGTGCACTATTCAGTGTCCCCTCGACGATCACCAGTGGTGTACGGCCAGTGTAGGAGATCGCTCCCCACACCATGATGCCGGGTGTTGGCCCTGTGTGCCTCGGTCGTATGCAGTCCTGATTGTGGCGCTCACCTGCACGGCGCCAAACACGCATACGACCATCATTGGCACCAAGGCAGAAGCGACTCTCATCGCTGAAGACGACACGTCTCCATTCGTCCCTCCATTCACGCCTGTCGCGACACCACTGGAGGCGGGCTGCACGATGTTGGGGCGTGAGCGGAAGACGGCCTAACGGTGTGCGGGACCGTAGCCCAGCTTCATGGAGACGGTTGCGAATGGTCCTCGCCGATACCCCAGGACCAACAGTGTCCCTAATTTGCTGGGAAGTGGCGGCGCGGTCCTCTACAGCACTGCGTAGGATCCTACGGTCTTGGCGTGCATCCGTGCCTCGCTGCGGTCCGGTCCCAGGTCGACGGGCACGTGCACCTTCCGCCGACCACTGGCGACAACATCGATGTACTGTGGAGACCTCACGCCCCACGTGTTGAGCAATTCGGCAGTACGTCCACCCGGCCTCCCGCATGCCCACTATACGCCCTCGCTCAAAGTCCGTCAACTGCACATACGGTTCACGTCCACGCTGTCGCGGCATGCTACTAGTGTTAAAGACTGCGATGGAGCTCCGTATGCCACGGCAAACTGGCTGACACTGACGGCGGCGGTGCACAAATGCTGCGCAGCTAGCGCCATTCGACGGCCAACACCGCGGTTCCTGGTGTGTCCGCTGTGCCGTGCGTGTGATCATTGCTTGTACAGCCCTCTCGCAGTGTCCGGAGCAAGTATGGTGGGTCTGACACACCGGTGTCAATGTGTTCTTTTTTCCATTTCCGGGAGTGTATTATTCTTACTTCTCCCTTTTGTGCAATCAGTACTTTCTTCGTAAGTGGTGAGTTAGCCCAGAAAATTACTGCTAAGACATTACTGACTGTAAATATGCAAAATATTTCAGGACATTGATTCGTTTGTCTCCATGACTAGCAATTATACGAAAAGCAGAAGCAGCTGAACTTAGTTGTTTGCGAGGCTCAGTAAAACGCTTCTTTCAGTTTAAGTTTTCATCGATACGTTCACCCAAATATTAAGAGCATTCTGCGCTATTTACTGACTCGTGTTCATATAGTACATCAGTTTTTGGCACGACTTTATTTATAATGTAGAATTAAATATAGCGATTTTCTCAAAATTTATGGATTTTCCATTTTCAGAGAACCATTGAATAACACTTTTTAAAACAATTCTTCTTCTTTAGGGCCAGCAGTATAATGTATGTCAGATAATGACATGATTATTACTAAGATGAACCAGAATAGCTGCTTATAATAACTAATCTTTATTCACGACAGACTGTTTCCGCTTTAATGCCATTTTCAAATACGACTAGTTTGATCTGACGTCCATATTACGTCGTTAGCGAACTGTCTTATAACTGTCACTGTTTTGATAAGGTAATAAATGACGTAATACGTCAATTGTTGCTTGACAGTAGTTTGACAGTTCAGTTCTGACGGCGTACTTGACAATGGCGATAAACTTCGAAACCATCTGTTGTGAATAAAGATTAGTTGTTATACGTAGCTATTACGGTGCCTCTTTCCAATAATCGTGTCGTTATATGACATGTATTATCCTGCTGGACCAATGAAGAAAATGTGTTGACGGCATCCTTTTCAAACATCATTAACAATCTTTTCTGTGGCTTTCTCTATGACGAAATTTATTATAACACTAGTATCGTCTGAAAAAAGTACAAATTCACCTTGTTAAATGTTAATTGGAAGGCCATTTACTTATATAAGGAAAAAGAGTGGAACAAAATTGAGCCCTGTGGGACTCCCAATCACCAAACTTTCGTACCCTTCCAACATCGTTCGAATTATTCCCCACAATGTTTTGCATTCTGCTTGTCTAGTATGATTCAGTCCAGGTGTGTGCAAGACTATTAATTCCGTAAAGCTTCAATTATTTTCTGAGTGTAACATCATGTGCACATTCAAACTCCTTTGAAAGATCACAAGAGACACCAGCTCGCGGTATAAGTTCCATGCGGCTTTTCGCGGATGATGCTGTAGTATGCAGAGAAGTTGCAGCATTAGAAAATTGCAGCGAAATGCAGGCACATCTGCAGCGGGTAGGCACTTGGTGCAGGGAGTGGCAACTGACCCTTAACATAGACAAATGTAATCTATTGCGAATACATAGAAAGAAGGATCCTTTATTGTTTGAGTATATGATAGCGGAACAAACACTGGTAGCAGTTACTTCTGTAAAATATCTGGGAGTATGCGTACGGAACGATTTGAAGTGGAATGATCATATAAAATTAATTGTTGGTAAGGCGGGTGCCAGGTTGAGATTCATTGGGAGAGTCCTTAGAAAATGTAGTCCATCAACAAAGGAAGTGGCTTACAAAACACTCGTTCGAACTATACTTGAGTATTGCTCATCAGTGTGGGATCCGTACCAGGTCGGTGTAGTGGTTAATAAAAAGGAAAAGAAAAGAAAAGGTTGAAAATATGTGAATAAAAGGTGGGTTTTAAAATCGTTAATGACCGTGAAAAAGGGAAAGAATGAAATGCAAATCGGACTTCGTATTACAGAAAAGTTATCGGACTTCGTGATTCGGAAAAGCTATTGTTGGGGTGGTCCTTGTGGCGTTTCTGAGCAAAAGTCAAATCAATTTCCACTACAAAAATTATTTGGAAGGAACAGAGAATAACAAAATGTGATTAACAGGGGGAAATGGCGTAGATAAGAGTTCATCCTTTACCATGTTAACATGTCTTCTTTCGTGCGGCGTCCAGGTCTTCAAAAATCTCCTACTTCATTTCTGCGTGAAAAGTCTGCTCCGAAATCTTGCAGTCGTCCAGGAATCACTAATTTATACAAATCAAAATCATCTTGACACTGAATGCGATTTATTTTACGTTGCTACTTCCATCCTCCGAATTTCATAACAACTTCCACAATATGTCTACACATTAAGACTAGCTAATAAGTTTTTTACGTCTGCATTAAGCTTCCGCTCTCGAGAGAGACAATAGACGGATAGAAATCAAAAACAGAGTTACAATTTTAGTATTTTCTCTGTCGTCGAGCGCTCGTACCGCTGTGACGGTATAATTTATATATGAGGGAACGAGTGTAGCGCTGCGAAATTCAAAGTCCCGCTACATCGGCATGACAGAGGAGATAGAGAAGATCCAAAGAAGAGGGGCGCGTTTCGTCACAGGGTTATTTGGTAAGCGAGATAGCGTTACGGAGATGTTTAGCAAACTCAAGTGGCAGACTCTGCAAGAGAGGCGCTCTGCATCGCGGTGTAGCTTGCTGTCCAGGTTTCGAGAGGGTGCGTTTCTGGATGAGGTATCGAATTATTGCTTCCCCCCACTTATACCTCCCGAGGAGATCACGAATGTAGAATTAGAGAGATTCGAGCGCGCACGGAGGCTTTTCGGCAGTCGTTCTTCCCGCGAACCATACGCGACTGGAACAGGAAAGGGTGACAATGACAGTGGCACGTAAAGTGCCCTCCGCCACACACCGTTGGGTGTGCTTGCGGAGTATAAATGTAGATGTAGAAACACCAGCTCGCGGTATATTATTATTTAAGGTTTCAAATGTTTGGTGGCTGTGTAAATAGCATCCTCAGTTGATTAACACTTCTGGAATCCAGATTGCGATATGATTAGTAAACTGTTTCTACTTGAATGTGAGACTACTCTTGAGCGCATTACTTTTTCGAATATTTTGGGAAAAGATGTCATTAAGGCATATGGACGATGATTATTTAGGTCTTTCTTTGCGCTTTTCTTATGTGTGGAGGAACAGTCGCACTTGCAGCGCGCAGACGCGCCCCGGAAATATGCTGCCATCTACCAGCCGAGCGACCGAGCCGAACAAACAGAGGCATTTCTGGGCGGCGGCGCATTCAACAAGTAGCGCCGCGGCGTCGGGCGTCACTCCGTTTTTCATTTGGGCGGCCGCGATGAGGGCGGGACGCTGCTCCAGGCGAGCCCCGCTGGACTCCAGCCAATTGGCGACCTCGGCCGTCTGGAGTGGGACACAGGGTCGCCGCAGATTTCCCTTTAGCAGAGATTAGGGGTCTGGAGAGGGGGGCGGGGGGGGGGGGGGAGGTTGGAAATACTGCTGCAACCTGTGGATGCGCTTTGGTTCCGTGTGTTCCTCTTTCGAACAATGTCGCGCAGTGTGGGACGAAGAGGGGAAATGAAGGGGGCAGGTCGAAGTATATCGTCCCACCGGTGTCTCGGTCATTACCACCTGCGAATTAGCACGTAATAATACGAGGATTGGGGAGTAATTTGGCAGTAGCTTGTTGAACTATTCACCACAAGTAAGTTAGGGAACCGTTGAATAGACTGAGTGCAAGTTTTGAACGTCACTCTTACAATTATGAACTCATATTTTGTTGATGTTGTTCTACTATTGATGCATTTGATGCATGTTGTAGCGTAACATGGGTTATTGGAGGGAATGATCTGTGGTCCACTTAAGACGCTCACACTAAGCGTCACCTGTTTTAATTCGACTTCATTCCATTACTCTAGTTTTAATTAGTTCTAATATCTTATAACGTCTTTTTAACATTCTACGCCTTTTGTTCAGTTGCTCTTCCAAGACCTTCGCCATCTCTGTGAGAATTGCAATGTCAGTGCCACACAATAAATCTTCAATTTCTTCTACTTCATGTTTGATTTCCTTTCCTAATGTTTCCTTTGCTTCTTTAACTGGTTGCTCAATGTGTCAAAGTATACCATTGGGGATATGTTACAACCATGTAACACTCCCTTCTCGGCAGTAGCATCCCTTTCATATCCTTCCCTCTCATAACAATAGTCTGATTTTTGTACAGATTGTACATGCCCACTCGCTTCCTGAATTTATTTCTCCTACTTTCAGAACTTCAGGAAGTGTAATCCAATCAACATTGCTAAAAGGTTTTTCTGAATCTAAAACTGCTGTAATACAAGATTTCCGTTCCTTCAGTCTATCTTCTAAGATAAGTCGTAGAGTCTGTATAGCCTCGCGTGTTCCTACATTTCGCCTAATCGCCTTCGAGGTCGAGTTCTACCTGTCTCACATGTCCTGCACAGCAGGTGGAATAATTTTGTTGTTGCTGGTTCCAAGGAAAGGTCGACTAGCCCAGGTCTCCTGTTGTACTTTAAGCTTTTCAGTGTTCTGTCACATTCTTCTGTCAGTATCACACATCCCATCAGATCTTCATCGGCAAGCACCGTACGATGCATGGCGGATAATATCCTGTACCATTGCTATTCATTTCCTCTCCCGTTCCACTCAGATCGTGCTGGGGAAAAAGGACTGCCTACATGCCACTGTACGAGCGATAACTTCTCGTATCCTGTCTTCTTGATCCTTACTCGGACTCTACGTTGGCGCCCATAGACTCGTTCTGCAGCGTCAAATGCCGGTTCTCTAAATATGCCCAACAGAGCCTCGTAGAAACAACATCGCCTTCCCTCCAGGGATTCTATTTAAGTGCACGAAGCATCTCCGTAATATTTGCCTGCTGATCATACACTGCGGATTAAAAGCATCCGGACACAGCCAAAAACATACGTTTTTCATATTAGGTGCATTGTGCTGCCACCTCCTGCCATGTACTCCATATCAGCGATCTCAGTAGCCATTACACATCGTGAGAGAGCAGAATAGAGCGCTCCGCAAACTCACGAACTTTGAACGTGGTCAGGTGACTAGGTGTCACTTCTGTCGTACATCTGTACGCTAGATTTCCTCACTCCTAAATATCCCTAGGCCAACGGTCTTGCCGCAGTGGTAACACCACATCCCGTCAGATCCCCGAAGTTAAGCGCTGTCGGGCTGGGCTAGCACTTGGATGGGTGACCATCCGCTCTGCCGGGCGCGGTTGGCAAGTGGGGTGCACTCAGCCCTTGTGAGACAAACTGGGGTGCTTTTTGATTCAGGAGTGGCTGCTCCGGTCTCGGAAACTGACATACGGCCGGGAGAGCGGTGGGTTGACCACATGCCCTCCATATCCGCATCCAATGAATCCTGTGGTCTGAAGATGACAGCCGGCCGGTCGGTACCATTGGGCGTTCATGATCTGTTCGGGAGGAGTTTTGTTTTTTTTTTTTTTAAAAAATATCCGTTGGTCCACTGTTTCTGATGTGACAGCGAAGTGGAAACGTGAAGGGACACGTACAGCACAAAAGCGTTCAGGCCGACCTCGTCTGTTGACTGACAGAGACCGCCGACAGTCGAAGAGGATCGTAATGTGCAATACGCACATATCTCTCCAAAGCATCACACAGTAATTCCAAACTACATCAGGGTCCACTGCAAGTACTATGATAGTTAGGCGGGAGGTGAGAAAACGTGGATTTAATGGTCCAGCGGCTGCTCATAAGCCACACATGATGCCGGTAAATGCCAAACGACGCCTCGCTTGGTGTAAGGAGCGTAAACATTGGACGATTGAAGAGTGGAAGAGAGTTGTGTGGAGTGACGAATCACGGTACACAATGTGGTGATCCGATGGCAGGGTGTGGGTATGGCGAATGCCCGGTGAATTCGTCTGCCGGCGTGTGTAGTGCCAACAGTAAAATTCGGAGGCGGTGGTGTTATGGTGTGGTCGTGTTCTTCATATGGGGGCCTTACACCCCTTTTCGTTTTGCGTGGCACTATCACAGCACAGGTCTACTTTGTTGTTTTAAGCAACTTCTTGCTTCCCTACTGTTGAAGAGCAATTCGGGGATGTCGACTGCATCTTTCAAAACGGTCGAGCAGCTGTTCATAATGCATAGTCTGTGGCGGAGTGGTTACACGACAGTAACGTCCCTGTAATGGACTGACCTGCACATAGTTCTAACCCGAATCCTATGGAACACCTTTGGAATGTTTCGGAACGCCGACTTCGTGCCAGGACTCACTGACCGACATCGATACCTCTCCTCAGTGCAACAATCCGTGAATAATGGGCTGCCATTCCGCAAGAAACCATCTACCACCTGATTGAACGTATGCTGCGAGAGTGGAAGCTGTCGTTAAGGCTAAGGGTTGGCCAACACCGTATTGAATTCCAGTATTAGCGATTGAGGGCGCCACGAACTTTTAAATCATTTTCAGCAAGCTGTCCTGATACTTTTGACCACATAGTGTACCTACCGGTAACAAATCCAGCAGCCCGTCTCTGTACTCAACAATGGGTCGCTTAGCTGTTCTATACGCCGTTTCCTTCGTGGATGAGCTACACTTTCCCAAAAATCTCAAGAAGTCGAATATTTTCCTTCACTGCTACCAACCTGACGTGCTCAGTCCTTTTCATGTCGCTTTGCAACGATTCGCTTGGATATTTAAGAGATTGGACTGTACAAAGCAGCAGACTACTAATGATGTATTCCAAGATCACGTGATGCTTTTTCCTAGTCATCCGCATTAATTTACATTTTTTACATTTAGTGCTAGCTGCTATACATCACACCAATTATAAATCTTGTGTAAGTCGTCTTGAACCCTAATACAGTCACTCAATTTCAACACCGTAACACCTTGCCGTACTCCGCAAGCATCAGCAAACGACCGCAGATTGCCGCCCAACCAGTCCGCCGAATCATTTACGTATATGCAGAATACTGGAGGTCCTATCACACATCCCTGGGACACTTCTAGGGATGCCCTTGTCTCTGCACTCGCCACCGAGGACAGCATACTGGGTTTTCGAACTTAAAAAGTCCTCGAGCGTCTCACATACCTGAGAACCTTACAGAATGGTCGGACGTTCGTCAACGATCTGCAGTGAGGTATCGTATCAAATGCTTTCCGGAAATCTAGGAATATGGATTCTGCCTGTTGCCCTCCATACGTGGTTTGTAGGGTATCAAGTGAGAAAATGGTAAGCTGAGTTTGCTTTCTTAAGTTGTACCGATTTTTGATCAGAAGGTTTTCCAGCTCAAGAAACTTTTATGTTCGAATTCCGAATGTGGTCAAGAATTCTTAACAGTCCCATGTTAAGGATATTAGTCTGTAATTTTGCGGGCCAGTTCTTTTACCCTTATTATGTAAAGGAGTCACCTGCGCTTCTTTACTGGGATTCCATCTGGACCTGGTGGCGTCTTTGTTTTCAACTCTTTCAGTAACTTCTCTACGCCACAGATGCCGATTTCGATGTCCTCCATCGGCGCAAATTTGCCGATCACCGTCTGCTTACAAGAAAAAATGATTTCCGTCACTTAAAATACTACACTCAACAGCATCGATGGTCAACGGACCGTAGGAGAAGCTTTTACGGAAATGAAGCTCGTGGTACATGATGTGATGCTTACATCGGCGAAACTTTCTTACCTGTCAGTTGAAGTGGGTGATAGTGAAACTCAGAATGCAGGAGATACGCTCTGAGGATACTTTTCCTCCAGATTTTCGCCACAACTTCGCTCTAGCCTAGGCAGCACTACATATGTGCATACAGGCTGTAACAAAAATGGCCAAACTCAAGGGAATGTTCTTCATACTTAGAGGAATAGAATGTGTTATGTGGACATGGGTCCGCAAACGCTTTATTTCCACCTTGTCTTCATGAACTCATTAAACGTACCAACATCACATGAAATGTTTTCTTACATGAATTGGTCACAGTATGAATGCATGTATCGTTTTTGAACATTTTATTTACGAAATAGTTTCATACTGTACTGATACCCTTTTTTCCTGTGCATTTCCGGTGATTAATGTGATTAACAAGAGAAGTACAAACTATGCCCTAACATGGAAGTGAAGCGTTTCCGAACGCATGACTATGTTACAGACTTTCTTCCCCTACGTGAGAGAAATGTTTTCTGAAAGTTTAGTCTTATCTCTTTGTTACACCCTTTAACAACTGTCTACATTTCTCGGTTGTATTTTTTTTTTTTTTTTTTGGTCATCAGTCTACTGACTGGTTTGATGCGGCCCGCCACGAATTCCTTTCCTGTGCTAACCTCTTCATCTCAGAGTAGCACTTGCAACCTACGTCCTCAATTATTTGCTTGACGTATTCCAATCTCTGTCTTCCTCTACAGTTTTTGCCCTCTACAGCTCCCTCTAGTACCATGGAAGTCATTCCGTCATGTCTTAGCAGATGTCCAATCATCCTGTCCCTTCTCCTTATCAGTGTTTTCCACATTACTTTCCTCTCCGATTCTGCGCAGAACCTCCTCATTCCTTACCTTATCAGTCCACCTAATTTTCAACATTCGTCTATAGCACCACATCTCAAATGCTTCGATTCTCTTCTGTTCCGGTTTACCAACAGTCCATGTTTCACTACCATACAATGCTGTACTCCAGACGTACATCCTCAGAAATGTCTTCCTCAAATTAAGGCCGGTATTTGATATTAGTAGACTTCTCTTGGCCAGAAATGCCTTTTTTGCCATAGCCAGTCTGCTTTTGATGTCCTCCTTGCTCCGTCCGTCATTGGTTATTTTACTGCCTAGGTAGCGGAATTCCTTAATTTCATTTGACTTCGTGACCATCAATCCTGATGTTAAGTTTCTCGCTGTTCTCATTTCTACTACTTCTCATTACCTTCATCGTTCTCCGATTTACTCTCAAACTCTCAGTATATGGCTCTTAATAACACAATACAAAATTAAGAAAGTTTAAGATTCCATTGTGTTGGACTCTACATCGAATACTTGGTTCGTACATAACGAGCGTTATGCTAAATGCAAAGTGCAGAAATTAATTTTAAGAGCTCAAAGAACACACAGGACTATACAGCTTGTAAAATGTTACATACACGAATGTTTTATTAATGTGAAGGCAGTCGCCTGACTGAGATGCATTCAATCAATTTTAAGTAAGAGCAATTTATCTGTGAAGGATGATGGTTACGGAACTCCGCGTCCGATACATTCTAGAGCATTTTTCATTAGCACGGGGCTAACACAGAGTCGTATTGAAAGTCCATCCAATGCAGTTTCTGCGAATGCAACAAGAAGAGAGGAAAATGATTCTGGTTTTTACATAACGTCTGCGACGCACTATACCGTAACTTCCAAAATATGGATATCCATGTAGAAGTACTAAAAGTATCTGCAGTAACGAAGTAATGCAACACCTTTGATGCAGACATATAAAGGATGAACCATAGAAGACTTTATAAATGATCAGTACACAGGTTCTCTCTCCTAAGGGTCGTCAGGCGAATTTTCTCTGCTGTTTCTGCAGATATTTCCAATTTCTGGTTTGCGTTTTGTACCTGGAGTCAGCCCAGACAAATATTGCTCGTCAAGTCTTTCATGTGACGCCCAATATCGGTGGAAGCGACGGTATGTTTACCGTTGCAAACAGAATGATTTTTAAGGTAAAATTTTACGTGTTCATTCCATAGAGAGGGCCCAGCTTAGACAAGTGCGATACTCGTTTTATGAATATGTATCAACAGGGACAGTAAAAGGCGAAGAATAACGAGTATACGAGCAGCGACAGCATGCCCTAGCCAGCGTTGACTGTTACCGCCAAGAACGCTGCGCTGTTAAGTCGCTACTGGATCGCTGTTTACTCTGCGTAAATTACTGACCTGTTAATACATATCGCTAAAACGAATATCAGGCAGACTACGTTGGAGCACTCTGTAGTATAGGCACATAAAATCCCGATTTAACATTAATTTTGTATGTAATCGGAAACAAACAGATGCTTTCTCTTGACGGTGGGAGTCCCATGCGAAAGATGACTAACAGTAATTGGGCTGAGTCCAGCAACACTATGAATAAACGAAATTTCAAATATCCAGAGATAACGACGCTTGGGAGAGACACCTGATGTCAATAACATAAGAAATAGAAGAGTACTTGGAAAATTCCAGAAAAATCGGCACCTACTTTTGAAAAGAAGTATGTGAAGAAAGAGGAGCAACAGGAAAAGAAGGGAGAGGAAAAGCATATGAAGACGTGAAAGTGAAAGTGGAGCAGGTAAAGAATAGCAAGATACAGTGTGAGAAGAGGACGAGGAGGAGATGGAGGGGAGAAGAATATTGACAAGAACGTGGTGGAGGAAAAAACAGAGAGAAATATGTGGAGGAAGAAAAAAGGACAAGAAGGATGTAAAAGAAACTTGACCAGAGGAATGTAGAGGAAGGAAAAATAATTTCAGGACGGAGGAAAATAATGCGGAGGAGGATGGTAAGGAGGAGGAGGAGGATGGTGAGGAGAGGGGGAGGAGAAGGACGAGAAAAAAGAGGAGAACGTGGAGAGGAATGTGGGGGAAGGGTAGCAGCAGGGAGGAAGAGGTGGATGAAAATTTCCTAAATCGTTCAAATGGGTCTAAGCACTATGGGGCTCAACATCTGAGGTCATCAGCCCCTAGACTTAGATCTAATAAACCCTACCTAACCTAAGGAATCACACACATCCATGCCCGAGGCAGGATTCGGACCTGCGACTGTAATAGCCGCGTGGTTCCGGACTGAAGCGCCTAGTACCGCTCGATCACACCGGCCGGCGAAAATTGCCTAAACAGTTGTTCATTCATTATGCTCTCAAACACTTCAGTCACATCCTTCTAAAGACGTCCGCACAAATTACTACCCAGAAAATAAGGTGAACTGCTGTTTGATACAGAACGCGTGAAATGCCACAAACATCACCTAAAGAACGGAAAGGTTGAGCTGAGTATGTGCAAGCATCATCTATAGCACGACCTCTTGCGGCTGGTGTTCCATATCTCCAGGCGCACAGGACGGGCTCAGGCCATACCTTGCTGTTCGACGTTAATTTGACGTCTGACGAACAGCGTTTGCGTCGACTCCACCGTTGCCAACACGCATTTGCCCTCCGAAGGCCAAACTAATCAGCTAATGGTCGCAATGGAGCTGGCACTGGAACACCGTCACGTTTGTGCCCCAGGGTGCCGCAATGCGGGGAATCCCCAAAGCACCTGATGTCAAGGACGCGAGGGAACGAGCCCATTTCTTTCCGCTTTTTTTCTGAATGAAATTGCGGTCAAGTGGCGGCGAAGAATGACAGCGCGCTGGGCCGTCAGACTGACAAAAGCGAGGTACTCAGAGATATGAAAAATAGCAGCGTAGGCCTTTATGATCGATTCCAGCACAGCGAACTCCCTGGAGAGACCTGGAAAGGGCGACGTGCTTCACCTTTTCTTTCTTTCTTTCTTTCTTTCTTTCTTTCGTGTGGTGGAGAGGTCATCAATTGCCTGACTGACTGATGCAGCCCGCCACTATTTCTGCTCCTGTGCCAACCTCCTCACCACCCAACATCCTCATTACTAGTTAGACACATTCCAGTCTCTGTCTAATCCTACAGCTTTTGCCCTCTACTGTTTCCTCAAGCACTATGGGAACTATTCCTTGATGTTTAAAGACATGTCCTATCGTCCTGACCCTACTTCTTCTCCATGTTTTCCACGTCCCCCTCTCCTCTCTAAGTCTGTGGGGAACCACCTCATTCCTTACCTTATCAGTCCGTCCAATTTTCGACATCTAGATTTGGCTCTACATGTCAAACGTTTGACTCTCTTCTCTTCCAGTTTTACCACTGTTCATCATTCACTCTCACAGGATGCTGTGCTCCATACTTAAACCCTAAAAAATTTCTTCCTCAGACTATGTCTAATGTTTGGTACTGTGGCGGCGCGGTTCTTTCCGTCCCTTTTACGACGGACCTGCACCTACCTGTGAACAATGTCTCAGCAGATCATCAGTAGGAAAGCCGAGTGAAACCTACTGTACTTTGACTTGAACCAGGCTGCGATTAAAGTCATTAATCTACGTTTCGGGAGAAACACGAAATTAAAGGTTGGAAATTTTGTTCTCAATTAATATATTCTAAAACTTAGGTGAACAAGTATCACTGCCAAGCCCGTGCTAGTCTTAACACAGTCACTCACAATCCCTTTCGCTCACGTTAGCAAGTGTGTGGTGTTGCATTTCCCGAAAACGTAATAGCTAGAAAAATAATAATTGTTTTTGATTGAGAACGCTCGCCAAATATTAAGTCCGTCGGTACCAAATGCAGTCACAGTTTCTAGCCACCGACCTGCTGAATACGCCACGCGGAATATATGTATTTTCTTGTCACAAAATTTAATTAAAAATTCCAAAATTTCTACGCTCACATAGGAATAATTATGCCTTCACTTTCTAACACTATTGATATATGAAATACTGCTAGATCCGGCAACTTATCATTTCCAGCGGAACTACTACTGCACACGTCCGATCTATTTCATGGCTAGGCTTCGATTCCTCTCTAGAATACTCTAAGTCTTCTCTACCTGCAGAGAAAGGCGCGCGAAGAATATTGCTTTACCATTGGTCAGTTTATTCAACAGCCAGTAGCAAAACAACATTCTTCCGCGTCAGTCCGCACTTTTCATCAATAACCAAACGCAAAATACTAAACCTAACGACTGCGCTTTTTACCGACTTAATTATCTAATATGCTGAAGTTTTGCTTATGCATAAAGTTATTTACTATTCTTATTTATACCTGAATTAACTTTCCCTTTACCATAAACTTACTTTACAAATCTATTCTACAAAAATCCCCTTTGTTCATATCCATACTTCTTCGAAATGTTCCCACACTAAATCCTACTACGTAACTCGTTAAACAATTATCTTCATGTTAACATTAATCCACACTCACGCATCATTCATACTGCTAAAATACATTTATAATATTTTACATACACAGAAAGAAATAATAACAATTTATGAAAATACTAGAACAGTTTATGAAAAACATTATATTACTTTAGTGCTACTGGGCACAATGGAAACTAAATCAGTCCCCTATCCAATATTCTCCTCTACCGGCTGATACATAAACTACGTGCGCGTCCAGTTTCGCGTCACCATCTGTCACTATCCAGCTCTGAGACACATCTCCCACTTAACCGCCTCCAAGGCAGGATCGTTATACGGCGCTACGCCTCAGTACTAACCAACGTCATGTGGCCTGGAGGCCTGTTTTTCGCTGCGCTACTCTGCTTTGTAATGTTCGTCATGTGTTATGTCGCACGAAAGGTAGCAGAATTATTTCACTTCAACTACTTCGTGACCCCCAATTTTGATGCTAAATTTATAGCTAATCCCATTTTTCCTACTCGTTACTTTCCTCTTTTTTCGGTTTAAACTCGACTGATAATTTGTGCTCATTACACGGTTTGTTCCATTATTTACTTCCAATGATGACAGAAAAAGTAGTCCATCATGCGATTGATATCCTTTAACCATGAACTTTAATCCCTCTTCTGGCTGTTTCCTTTATTTCTGTCATTGACTCCTCAATGCACAGTTTAAACCTACGTAGCCCTGTTTGCTGATGACGATACAGTGCTCCTGAAATTGCCGTTGTTACGTGACCTTTCGTGGATAGATAATGACTTGGGCTGAATTTCCATTTGCTCTGATTTTTGTTTTGTTTTGGTTTTGGGGCGCAAAACTGCTATGGTCATTAGCGCCCGGATTTGCTCTGATGACAGTAGTTTGTTCTAAATTTAGAAAATTTTGAGTTAATGCAGATGAATATGAGAAAAATTCCTGTAATTCTCTAAGACAGTATCGATTTGTCACGGTCAGGTCGATTTAATATCTAGACGTAACGTTGCAAAGCGATCTGAAGTACCACGGGCGGTAGTAGGGAAGGCAAATAGTCGAGTTACGTTCATTAGAAGACTTCTAGGAAAGCGTAGCACATCTATAGAAGAGAACGCTTACGTAGCACTTCTGTGACCAATTCTTGAGTACTGATCGAGGGTTTAGGATCTCCAGCACGTCGGAGTAAAGGAAGACATCGGAGCAATTCAGAGGCGGGCTGTGAGATTTGTTATCTGTGGGTTCGATCAACACGCGATTATTTGGGGAACGCACCATAAAGGCAGATGGGAATCCCTGGAGAGAAGAAGCCGTTCTTTCGTGATACAATATTGGGAAAGTTTTCATTTGCAACAGACTGCAAAAGGATTCTTCTGCCACCGATGTACATTTCGTAAGGACAAGATAAGAGAAATTAAGGGAGGCAGTATAAACAGTCGCTCCAGTTGCGAGCGGAACAGGAAAGGAAATTACTAGTACTGCAATGTCATCTACCCTCGTGACGCGCAGATGCCGTCTCAGTAGCTTAGGTGCCTGCGATCATCAGTATGTTATCACAGGTTGAATCAGTGGGTTTTTTTTCCACAATGAGGCAAAATCTTTTTTGAAATCCGTAAATCGTAGACAAAGTGATAGTTCATATTTATTGTTCTATAATTTCGTTGTCAACTTACAAGTCGTCATCTATGATGCTATGATGTATGCAGTTCGCATCATTATAGCGTAGTGTTTTCTCCTCTGCAGTTGATGATAAACTAGTAAATACCTTGTGTGTTTCGTACAAAACGTTTGTTGGTATATAGCTGTTGTTGTTGCTCTGTTTTGTCAGTCTCCTTCCATATGAAACGGCACAGTACAACACACTTCCAGTTTCGGGGACACGGTTTCTCCAAACACACATGCTGTTAATAAATTTTCGAATATCTCTGTATTATTTTTCCCGTATACTTAATCATTTTATCTTATCACGCACATGCTGTTCGTAAATTTGCGGGTTACCTCTATATTGATTTTCATGTATATTTAATCATTTCATCTTAAATAGTGCGTTGTACAGGATGTTTAACGAAAGTGGCGTTTTCAAAACGAAAAAAGGAGTTTTGTAAAAATACATCGATGGCCATTACAAATGAAACACCAGGAAAGGCAGCCAGTAATAAAAAAAATTCTGAAGAAGAGAAATTTGTTAACATCGAGTATAGATTTAAGTGTCAGGAAGTCGTTTCTGAAAGTATTTGTATGGAGTGTAGCCATGTATGGAAGTGAAACATGGACGATAACCAGTTTGGACAAGAAGAGAATAGAAGCTTTCGAAATGTGGTGCTACAGAAGAATGCTGAAGATAAGGTGGGTAGATCACGTAACTAATGAGGAGGTCTTGAATAGGATTGGGGAGAAGAGAAGTTTGTGGCACAACTTGACTAGAAGAAGGGATCGGTTGGTAGGACATGTTTTGAGGCATCAAGGGATCACAAATTTAGCATTGGAGGGCAGCGTGGAGGGTAAAAATCGTAGAGGGAGACCAAGAGATGAATACAGTAAGCAGATTGAGAAGGATGTAGGTTGCAGTAGGTACTGGGAGATGAAGAAGCTTGTACAGGATAGAGTAGCATGGAGAGCTGCATCAAACCAGTATCAGAACTGAAGACCACAACAACAACAACAACAACAACAATAAAATTTTACTTATAGTGCATATGAAGTGTAGAACGAAAAATACATGATTAAATTTGTAGGTACAGGCAGCTAAAACACTGCTCTCTAGAACCTAAGGAAGAACAAGATAAAGTAATAAAATGTTATCTACTCGGTGGAAATCAATAAGAGAGCGGGACCATGGTGCCACAGGTCTCTAAGTCGTGCACAAAAAGTTGCACTTCAAAATGACTACAGCGCCAAATGGGGCTGACCCCACAACACAAGGCAGCTAGGATCAGCTGAGCAGTCTAAGGCGCTGCAGTCATGGACTGTGCGGCTGGTCCCGGCGGAGGTTCAAGTCCTCCCTCGGGCATGGGTGTGTGTGTTTGTCCTTAGGATAATTTAGGGACTGATGAACTTAGCAGTTAAGTCCCATAAGATGTCACACACATTTGAACATTTGAACAAGGCAGCTGAATGAACAGGAAAAGACTATCAATTGGTGAGCAATTACGGTACACTGCGAGGTTGTTGTTCATTATTATGTAGCCCGGGGCAAATATTTGTACAGAGTGACAATTAATAAACTATATGAAATAAAATCCTCATAACTTCTGAACGGTTTGCGTTAGGACGTTCAAACTAGGGGGGGGGGGGGGGGGGGCATAATGGGAATTAGTATGGTTTGGTTTACGGACGAAGCCCACTTTCATTTGGATGGGTTCGTCAATAAGCAATATTGGCGCATTTGGGGACGGAGATTACGCATTTCGCGATCGAGAAGTCTCTTCACCCCCAGTGTGGTGTGCAAGTCCAGTCACGGAATAATCTGTGCGATATTCCATGACAGCACGGTGACTAACGAACGGTACGTGAAGGTTTCGGAAGATGATTTCGTCCGCATTATCCAAAGTGACTCTGATTTTGACAAGATATGGTTCATGCGAGACGGACCTCAACCCCATCGAAGCAGGAGAGTGTTCGATGTTCTGGAGGAGCGCCTCTAGAAACATGCCCTATAAATGGCAAGCAGCTCATCTATCACGCCGGTGTTTTTATGTATTCTAAGGGCAGTCGTAGCCAACGGATAACCTCATAACGTAGGAAAGAGCTGTAAGTTTCTGCTGCGCACCAAATTGCATCGCTGTGAGGTACCCAGAGGCCACTGGCATGGCCCTCGATCGGCCGCCATATTCTCCGGATCTGAAGACACGGGAGTCCTTTTATGTGGCTATATTAAAGAGCAGGTGTACATCAATAGCCCCAAAACCATTGCTGAGCTGAAAACAGCCATTCAGGAGGTCATCGACAGCGTCAATGTTCCGACACTTCAGCTGGTCCTACAGCATTTCGCTATTCGTCTGCGCCACATCATCGGCAATGACGGCAGCCATATCGAAGATGCCATAACCTAAATCCGAATATCTGTTGTGACGTTTAAATGTTGTTCACGCCTTAGTTTGTAACTAATCTACGTCTTGTTTCATATAGTTCCATAAGTGTCGCCCTGTATGATCTCATACGGGGAAGGACCATCGCAGAGGTCGAAGGAGGTCAAAGGAATCTGATTTTGCTCACAGCATTGCTTCATGTGCATGTAGAGCGTTTGGAACCACAGACGATGCTGCCCGAAGGAGAGAAGAGGATCGAACACGGTCAACTACAGCAGCTTGTGACCGCTACACTGTGCTACAAGCGAAAAGGAAGCCATCCATGATGGTTTGCATGTAAGAATGCTCGTCTGCGTTGCGGACAGCGAGAGATCCACTGTGTGCTGATGCGAGTGTTTCGACACCCTTTAGTGTAAAAGGTATGCTTCATTCGGTCTGATTTTATCATCATATACACTCCTGGAAATTGAAATAAGAACACCGTGAATTCATTGTCCCAGGAAGGGGAAACCTTATTGACACATTCCATCACATGATCACACTGACAGAACCACAGGCACATAGACACAGGCAACAGAGCATGCACAATGTCGGCACTAGTACAGTGTATATCCACCGTTCGCAGCAATGCAGGCTGCTATTCTCCCATGGAGACGATCGTAGAGATGCTGGATGTAGTCCTGTGGAACGGCTTGCCATGCCATTTCCACCTGGCGCCTCAGTTGGACCAGCGTTCGTGCTGGACGTGCAGACCGCGTGAGACGACGCTTCATCCAGTCCCAAACATGCTCAATGGGGGACAGATCCGGAGATCTTGCTGGCCAGGGTAGTTGACTTACACCTTCTAGAGCACGTTGGGTGGCACGGGATACATGCGGACGTGCATTGTCCTGTTGGAACACCAAGTTCCCTTGCCGCTCTAGGAATGGTAGAACGATGGGTTCGATGACGGTTTGGATGTACCGTGCACTATTCAGTGTCCCCTCGACGATCACCAGTGGTGTACGGCCAGTGTAGGAGATCGCTCCCCACACCATGATGCCGGGTGTTGGCCCTGTGTGCCTCGGTCGTATGCAGTCCTGATTGGGGCGCTCACCTGCACGGCGCCAAACACGCATACGACCATCATTGGCACCAAGGCAGAAGCGACTCTCATCGCTGAAGACGACACGTCTCCATTCGTCCCTCCATTCACGCCTGTCGCGACACCACTGGAGGCGGGCTGCACGATGTTGGGGCGTGAGCGGAAGACGGCCTAACGGTGTGCGGGACCGTAGCCCAGCTTCATGGAGACGGTTGCGAATGGTCCTCGCCGATACCCCAGGAGCAACAGTGTCCCTAATTTGCTGGGAAGTGGCGGTGCGGTCCCCTACGGCACTGCGTAGGATCCTACGGTCTTGGCGTGCATCCGTGCGTCGCTGCGGTCCGGTCCCAGGTCGACGGGCACGTGCACCTTCCGCCGACCACTGGCGACAACATCGATGTACTGTGGAGACCTCACGCCCCACGTGTTGAGCAATTCGGCGGTACGTCCACCCGGCCTCCAGCATGCCCACTGTACGCCCTCGCTCAACGTCCGTCAACTGCACATACGGTTCACGTCCACGCTGTCGCGGCATGCTACCAGTGTTAAAGACTGCGATGGAGCTCCGTATGCCACGGCAAACTGGTTGACACTGACGGCGGCGGTGCACAAATGCTGCGCAGCTAGCGCCATTCGACGGCCAACACCGCGGTTCCTGGTGTGTCCGCTGTGCCGTGCGTGTGATCATTGCTTGTACAGCCCTCTCGCAGTGTCCGGAGCAAGTATGGTGGGTCTGACACACCGGTGTCAATGTGTTCTTTTTTCCATTTCCAGGAGTGTACTTCTAAATGCTCTACTACCTGTCACATCACCTGTTGATTGATTGATTTGATTGATTTTAACAGGAGAGCTAAAACAGCTTAGGTCTGACCCGCCACTACCCACACCGAAACTAGGTTTATTGTGCTGTATCGCTTCCTGTATATCTAGTAAGGCCAACCAGTGCCCTTAAATAGTGCAAGGAGTCCCGCTACCATTTTTATGTTAGACACAATTTCTTCAGGTCTAGTTGTCCCGAAGATTCTGTATCTTTTACTCACCAATGCCATGCATTCAAAGATTAGGCGTGATGCAGTTTTTTCACCCTCATCACAGAGTCTACAATTAGGTTCCTCTTCCATTATACCCACTGTGTGTAGGTGCTTTTTGAAGTTCCCGTGGCCGGTCATCAGTCCAGTAAGGAGTTTGATCTCTTTCCTGTTCAATCCCAGGATTACAGAGCTTCTTTTAAAACATGGGTTGGGCATCATTACTTTACCATGTTTTTGTTTATGGACCTCGGTCCAATATCCTACATGCTGTTTCCTAATCCAGTTCCGTAGTTCTAATTTGACCATAGGTTCCGGTCCAATAAATGGAGTTTTTGCCCCCATCCTAGCCAGTCTATCGGCTTGTTCATTGCCACAGATCCCTGAGTGGCTAGGGACCGACGCTAGGTACACCCTATTTCTTCCCCCTAGCTCCACCAGAGCCGTGTGTGACGAAGGAGCTGCCAATGATTTCAGGGCTGACTTGCTGTTTGAATAGATGTAGGTGCTACGGTCATTGTAGCACCTACTCATATTCTCCTCCACACATGCCCTGATTGCAGTAATTTCGGCTTGGAATACAGTTTCCCTAGAGAGATGTTGCTCTCCAGTCTTGGCTGAACCCCGTACAACCCTGCCCCAACGCCTTTACCTGTTTTCGACCCATCGGTCAACCAAACTATGTCCCCCATATGGTGTCGAACTGTTTTCTCCCACTGCTCTCTACTTCGAATTATTACGTTTTACGGCTTGTCCAAGCAGGCATTTCCCCAGCCATACCTACATGATACGTGTTACAAACCGGACACAATAGGAAGGACCAGGCCCCTTTGCTTTTTTCTTTTATCACTCGTTTATTACATCAGAAAAATACACATTTTAAGACAAAATTTAACTACATGAAATATTGCTCTCAGTAAAGGTTAACATAAGCAGTGACAAAACTTAGTTCTCTTAAGGGTTTCTGCTGGCAACAAATTTTAAGGAGGCAATGTAAGGTTTATATCAGTTCAGCTCAAACACGTAGCTAGTGATTGAATCACGACACAGACACTTTAACAATTTCGGCAACAAATAAATAACGTGCATTTGTACTCACAGTAAGCAACTAATCAGCAGCCTTGCCACTGAATAAGTAGTAGGCCATTTGGAACGAATTAGCAACACCCAGCAACTAGGGGGGTTAATACCAACTGTCTTTAAATGTCTTGCTCCCCATTAAATAAACAAACTTACAGTAATTAAATGAATAACAGATCAAACATACTACGCTCCACTCAAACTCTTCACTGGAAGCCAAGCCAAAATGAAGATTCCATTAACTGACTAGCACTGAAGTCACACTAAAGCTCATCTCTGTGTTCCCAGACACACATGAGGCAAAGTTATACAAGACAAAATTTTGAAGGGAGCACATCAGTAAAACCGGTAGTAGAGCTAACTCGTGTCACTGAAAATTAAGGTACTAGGCCGGGACACAAGGTTGTATACAATGAGGTTGCCTTAGTGCTATACTGCGCTCCAAAATATTAATTCAAATGGCCAATTCAAAATTAAGTACACATAAACCAGCATTAATTAACGAGGAGTGACACCAGGTCGCTCGAAGCGATGACAACACTTAATTGAAAAGACGAAGGCCGGAGGCGGCAGTAACACCAAACACCTTCTCAGAGTTTTATCTAGGAGTCACTTCCCGCTATACAGGTAAACATTTAACCAAGCACAAGGAAGGAACGCCAAAGATAAAATTCAAATAAAACCCTTAAAAGAGTATAAAGGACAGGGAACCCCAACTATTTAAATTTAAAAGAATTAGCTCCCACCAAAGGCAGTGTAAACGCTAAGGCCACAGTTAAAAGGCCACCAAAATTGTTTATAAAAAGTATTACACATTTGCTGCTTTTATTTAAAAGAAACACAAGGCTGCTTAACTTCTGCTGGACGTCCGGTATGGCTCGTGTAGGATACACCAGGCAGCAACCCAAGCTAGGCGGCCGCAAAGCACGGCGAGCAAAATCAAGAGAGCAGACAGGCAGGCAGGCAGCCAACACATATCCTCCATGCTGAACCGGCAGACCGCGTACAACCAACTCCACGTATACGTGGTTGCTTCCCACCTCGTACCTCGCGGCGTCTCAGCGAATGCGGAAAACAACAAGGCAAGCAAAGACAAGAAACATCGAAGGATCGATAATGGACATCCAGGAGACTGGCACTTGTAATGGTACTTGAATTACGGAACCATTACGGCAGCTCACCTGAACATCTCGATACCAGCAATATTCTACTGTGTTTCTGTAAAGTAGTTAACATATTTCTGAGACAACATTCAGATTTGATTTCATTAATGTAGAGGTACTTTGATACATCGATATGTTTATATTGCAATGATATTATTCTTATGTGTATTCTTTCTTTTCTCACTACGATCTTTGACGTCATTTTAACTCTTGATTTTTGGGCGTTCAAGCAGTTTGTTAGATAGTCGGACCTTGAGAAGGTCAAGTCTTGGGCGTCATATTGGAAAGACGCATATTGTAGCCAGTTTATAAAATGTGAATTTTAACAGTGAGAAAGGTGTTTTCAAGTATGTTTTGTATTGTGAAGTGATGTTTTGTGTGTTACGTGATATTGCAATAAAAGCAATTAAAAGGAAGTGTAACTTAAATTCGGAGTGCTGGTTACTTTTTTTTACATCACCATTGTGCTAACTTTGAAAGGTTTAATCTTCAAGAATGGTTTGTGAAGCGCATCTACAAAACTTTTGAATATAGCAGAATAGAACCTAGGCCTCTTTGCGTCCGAGCTTGGAATCATCACCACCTAGATTTTCGACGATTGAGCCATGATTATACAACGAGACCCATCGTGGGAAACACGAAAAGATGAGTGCCTAGTTTATTCATTATTACATGAAATGACTTTATTAACTGTGCTCTAATGACACCTGACAATAACTTTGTTGTTGTCTGAAAATGCAGTATTTAGCAGCGTGAGCAACACCACAATCATCATTAAATTTTGACCTTTGTTGTGGTAGGATTGTTAGACGCTCCAGTAACGAGCGCCAAGACTCACTATATTTAGCTCACTATGTTAGTGTGTGATTCTGGATATCCGAATTAGACCCAGTTTTGGCTAGTTTTAAGTCTGTATGCCCCAGCTGCTGTCTTCATCTTAACCCAAAGGTGAAGGGAAGGCATATCCAGCATGGCTTCCATTCCAGCGGTTGATGTGCTGCTAATACCGCCCGTTATGGCTAAGCAGGCCAATCTCTGCATCTTAGCAAGCTCTTTAGCAGCAACCCGCTGTTCTACCTTCTTCCACTAGACTACAGCCCCATAGGAAATCCTAGGTCTAACCACGCATCACCTGTTAATAAAATGACCTTGTGCCTGTGGGTGTTGCATTTTGCTGTTCCGCGGAAGAGGGCGAAAGAATTACTGTAGCGTACATTACCACATTTATACCGCGAGGCGAAACCCTGCCCACCGTGTTACAAATGGCCGACCGCACTTTGTGGAATTAGAGGCGCTTTATTCTCCGGGGAAAAAAATGGATTGTTGTCAGCGCATAGGCAGAAAATTAGGTCGCTGCCGCTGTCGCCGGCTGGCCGAAGGGCGGAGTCGTCCCGCGACGAGCAACGAGACGTTGATTAACGACGGCGCAGCACTGCGAAGCGATGACGGTTTTGTCGCGCGGCCGCTACCGTAGGCAGGCGGCGGCTACCGTAGGCAGGCGGCAGCATTAATTAAGTCCTGGCGGCGTAGACCACCTCTTGTACGGGCGTGACAACGTGTCGCTGTGCAGCAGAAACTTACAGCTCGTTACCACGTTATGAGCTCATCCACTGGCCACGATTGCCCTTGGAGTACACACAAACATCGGCATGATAGATGAGCTGCTTGGCATTTGTAGGTCGTGTTTCTAGAAACCGTGTAGCACCACAGCTGGCTCCATCAGAATGGCAGACGATCGAATACTAACTGTGGATCGACGGCAGGCAATACTGGCGGACTTCCTTGATTTTCGATAACATAACGACTGTTTCGCTTTCGGTATGTTCCTGGCAAAAATGTAGGACGATATTTCTTGATAAAACACAGAAATTCTTAGACTCTTATCTCACTTATCTGAGACACCGTACGACAAAAAGAACGTAATACACAAAATTCAGGATAAAATATCATCAGGTTTACCTCGAGAAGCAGTATTACGACGTACGTTATATTTCGCTACATAACAGAATTATTACTGCCCTACCTCAGTGTGATTATCATGTTTATGCATGTATGCATGTATGCGGTTGTCAACTGTGTACGTAAGCGCAAAGTAAAATATTGTACCAGTAGCTGCAAATTACACTAATGAATATCTCCAAGATTTTAACGAATGGGATAACACGCTACCTTCGTTTCGAACACACGAGTTACGTGAGAACTGTGGTGGGGAACTCTTGGCCAAAAGTTTGAGCGGAGATAAGACTCCCTTTAGATTGCGAGACAATTCTTAGAAACGTATTTCACATATCTCAGACAGTAACGAGAAAAAGACTTAAAACACAAAATTCAGAAAACAAAATCATCAGCATTACCTTCAGAATCAGTATTAGTGCTATGTTACATTTCGCCATATAATGAAGTTATTGCACTGGTACTTCAGTGTGGTGATCACGTTTCTGCATAGAATCGTGAACTCTGTATGTAGTTGGAACACAGCATAATGTAATGGGAGCTGCAGATTATCTTAACAAACATCTCATAGATATTAACGAATGGGATAACAACACATAAGTTACCCGAGAACTGTTGTGGGGCATTTTTGATCAAATCTTTGAGCGGTGCGAAAACAAGACTCTCCTCAGATTACAAGATGCATTTTTGTTCGAATTTGCGAATCAAAACAAGAACGCGAAATGGGATATTAATTACTTGAAAGCAATCAGCGTAATTCCGAGAAAGTGATCCGAGGTTCAACACATATATTACGCGACCAGCTTCCGCTATTTATGTAAATGAAGCGTCAAAAAGTCCACCGCTCCAAGGTCTACACATTTTGCGCATAAAATGTTGCATTTGTGTTAAAATTGCGGAATTATTTCCTACATAGTTAAAAACAAAATAAATATCACATTAAAGCATAAATTGAAACTTTTCAGCTTTTTTTATCTGTGTACACTCAGCAGTAATAGAATATTGATCGATATGTAAATATATTATACTGCATGCTTTCTAAATAAGACTTTAAAATAAAAAAAATTAAAGAAAAGATCAAATGTTTGGTGAAATGATGTGGTGTCACCGCCAGACACCACACTTGCTAGGTGGTAGCTTTAAATCGGCCGCGGTCCATTTAGTACATGTCGGACCCACGTGTCGCCACTGTGTGATCGCAGACCGAGCGCCACCACAAGGCAGGTCTCGAGATACGGACTAGCACTCGCCCCAGTTGTACGACGACTTTGCTAGCGACTACACTGACGAAGCCTTTCTCTCATTTGCCGAGAGACAGTTAGAATAGCCTTCAGCTAAGTCAATGGCTACGACCTAGCAAGGCGCCATTAACCATTTTAAGATAGAGTCTCACTTGTATCATCAAGGAATGCTGTATTCATGAAGGATTAAAAGTTAAGTATTAAAGCAGCTACGTACTTTTCTTGCTACCATTCATTACGTATCCTGTTTCAGACCTCTATCTAGCCTACGTGAGATTACGCGTGCCTTTCGGCTACTTCAGTGTGGCGTAGCTGTCTTGTTACTCCACAACAAATGATTTTTGTAAAAGTAGGAAAAAACAGATTAGAGAAACCTTTGACGTGCTTTTGAATGACCCTCGAAGTTATCTACAACTATCTCTAGTCTATTTCACTTCCTATTGTTAGACAAAACATTTGTCTATTTTTTTAAATTTTTTGACCATATTGATTTGGTATGTAAGTGCAATGGAAGATCCAACCAAACACCGGTTGCTGTTTCTGAAACAGCTGAAGTCGATTCTGCAGTGGAGCGTGACAATTGCTCCAACCTCGCGTCCACACTGCTGAGTCTTGCTTCAAAGGCAGTCAGTTTCCGTGACCTTCCTGCCTTTCTGCGCTCGAACAATAAGACGAGCGGTCGTGGCAGCTTTACTAGGAATGAGGTAAAACATGTAAACATATAACACCAGGGATTTCTGGATAATTAGCTCATTATACTGTATCTAGGGGTATCCTCGCGTAAGATTTCTGTACTTTTATTGCTATGCATCTTGTTAGCAAATACTGTAAGCAAACGTTCAAAGGAACGTAAGAATTGCTTTAACGTGGAACAGTGTGGCTATTGTTTGCAATTGTACCGTTTGTTGTTTAAGATGCGTCCCAGTTGGGAATCAGAATGGAAGAGCACAAATGGAATGCTTGATATGAAACAAACCTTTGATCGTACAAGACGAGCGACAGCAAATGCTCATTCTTTTCTCTGAATTCTTAACATAATTTATCGTTGACTTTGGTCACTGTGCACAACAATAAGGGCATCACGGCTATAACAACTAGCTTGCGTGTGCACGAGTTATATTCGTTGTTAGTGAGCCGCGTAAACCTAAAATGAAAGGATCGAATGGCATTTATTGGCCGGGATATCCCCTTCGGGGTTGGGCCGCCGCATTGCAAGTCTTTTTAGTTGACACCACTTCAGCAACTTGCGTGCCAGTGACCATGAAATTATGATGAACACTCAACACCGAGTCCCCTGCCGGGAATCGAGCCCCGGGTCCCCTTGCCTGCTAGGCGGTGACGCTACCGCTACGCTACGGAAGCGGACACGTAAACATAAAAAAGTTGCAGAACAGAGTGAAAGGTCTTGGAATGAAAGTCAAGATCGAGATTAACAGATATACACTCCTGGAAATTGAAATAAGAACACCGTGAATTCATTGTCCCAGGAAGGGGAAACTTTATTGACACATTCCTGGGGTCAGATACATCACATGATCACACTGACAGAACCACAGGCACATAGACACAGGCAACAGAGCATGCACAATGTCCGCGCTAGTAAAGTGTATATCCACCTTTCGCAGCAATGCAGGCTGCTATCCTCCCATGGAGACGATCGTAGAGATGCTGGATGTAGTCCTGTGGAACGGCTTGCCATGCCATTTCCACCTGGCGCCTCAGTTGGACCAGCGTCCGTGCTGGACGTGCAGACCGCGTGAGACGACGCTTCATCCAGTCCCAAACATGCTCAATGGGGGACAGATCCGGAGATCTTGCTGGCCAGGGTAGTTGACGTACACCTTCTAGAGCACGTTGGGTGGCACGGGATACATGCGGACGTGCATTGTCCTGTTGGAACAGAAAGTTCCCTTGCCGGTCTAGGAATGGTAGAACGATGGGTTCGATGACGGTTTGGATGTACCGTGCACTATTCAGTGTCCCCTCGACGATCACCAGTGGTGTACGGCCAGTGTAGGAGATCGCTCCCCACACCATGATGCCGGGTGTTGGCCCTGTGTGCCTCGGTCGTATGCAGTCCTGATTGTGGCGCTCATCTGCACGGCGACAAACACGCATACGACCATCATTGGCACCAAGGCAGAAGCGACTCTCATCGCTGAAGACGACACGTCTCCATTCGTCCCTCCATTCATGCCTGTCGCGACACCACTGGAGGCGGTCTGCACGATGTTGGGGCGTGAGCGGAAGACGGCCTAACGGTGTGCGGGACCGTAGCCCAGCTTCATGGAGACGGTTGCGAATGGTCCTCGCCGATACCCCAGGAGCAAAAGTGACCCTAATTTGCTGGGAAGTGGCGGTGCGGTCCCCTACGGCACTGCGTAGGATCCTACGGTCTTGGCGTGCATCCGTGCGTCGCTGCGGTCCGGTACCAGGTCGACGGGCACGTGCACCTTCCGCCGACCACTGGCGACAACATCGATGTACTGTGGAGACCTCACGTCCCACGTGTTGAGCAATTCGGCGGTACGTCCACCCGGCCTCCCGCATGCCCACTATACGCCCTCGCTCAAAGTCCGTCAACTGCACATACGGTTCACGTCCACGCTGTCGCGGCATGCTACCAGTGTTAAAGACTGCGATGGAGCTCCGTATGCCACGGCAAACTGGCTGACACTGACGGCGGCGGTGCACAAATGCTGCGCAGCTAGCGCCATTCGACGGCCAACACCGCGGTTCCTGGTGTGTCCGCTGTGCCGTGCGTGTGATCATTGCTTGTACAGCCCTCTGCAGTGTCCGGAGCAAGTATGGTGGGTCTGACACACCGGTGTCAATGTGTTCTTTTTTCCATTTCCGGGAGTGTATATTTGCTTTAATGATTGACGAAAATAGCAATAAAATAACCAAACAAAGAAGTTCTGTAGAACTCAATAAAAATTACAAAATTACCCTAACCCTCTGGCCAGGTACCATTAGACTGTATGGAGAAAGCGTAAGATGATCTACTCACCTGCGCAGCTCGCGAAATCAAATTCAGTGATACTACAAAATTACACAAATTGTAACCAAATTGAGCAATGGAAACTACGTGGGAAAGTAATCAAGTAGCTAGGTGCTCAGAATATAGATCGCACTACCACAGTCGCATTTCTTCCCCAACAGCAAACCGTGCGCCCATCAGCACCAAACTGCGGAAGGGGGAGCCTGTGACCCTTACGCGCCAACGAAAAATAGATCTCCCTCCACACCTCAGCACTTTCAAAATAAAATCCTATATGGAAGAGACAATTCACTACCGTTGCCAATGTCACGGACGAGAATATCCCTTGTTCGATGAAAAAACGGTGAAAAACTACAGAAGCTTACCACTCTTGGTGTACAAATAAGAGGTTGGCACTTGGATGGAGCAGTGTCCCTTAGATAGGTCTGCTTCCTCGCGCCAAGCACGATGGCAGGCTGACTCAATTCCATTGGGTATACCAAAATTTGGATTGAAAGCGACTGACCTTCCCTCATTGGACAGGCTGCATCTCGGCGTCTTATCCTTTGACGTTCAAGTAGGACAGGCAAAAATGTCGTGCTCAGTTATTCTCTGAGGGTGGTTCAAATGGCTCTGAGCACTATGGGACTCAACATCTGAGGTCATCAGTCCCCTAGAACGTAGAACTACTTAAACCTAACTAACCTAAGTACATCACACAAATCAATGCCCGAGGCAGGATTCGAACCTGCGACCGTAGCGATCGTGCGGTTCCAGACTGAAGCGCCTAGAAGCGCTCATCCATCACGGCCGGCGGTGATGGTGGCAGCACAGCGACGAGAAGGACCCGGAGACCAAGCTGGGAGACCACCGCAGTAAGAAAAATACAAAGCTTTCCACTTAATAAATCTATCCAGTACACTTTAAATAAAATTAACCACGAAATAGTGGCAAAAAGGAATCAGTATCGCATATATGTGGCAGCAATGTTACAGCTGCTTCAAGTTCATTAACATCACGTGCTGTTTAGTGAGACTGATTGACTATTCGAGTTCGGCTGAATCGACACTAAGCAAACTGCAGTTCTTTCCAAAGTTCACCGAATTCCTGGAGCTCCATTAAATTACTGCGAAAATCCAAGTTCACAGTGTCAGTTACGGTTGAAATGTTCACACACTGTGCAAGAGGTGTGTGATCTACATTGCCCATGAAAGTCTGAAACCCAAAAACAAAAAAACAAAGAATAAAAAAGAAGTAGTCGCTGCTTAAGTTCCAGCTATACAGTAAATCTGAATTACTCACGTATTGGGCCGGCCGCTGTGGCCGAGCGATTCTAGGCGCTACAGTCTGGAACCACGCGACTGCTACGGTCGCAGGTTCCAATCCAGCCTCGGGCGTGGCTGTGTGTGATGTCCTTAGGTTAGTTAGGTTTAAGTAGTTCTAAGTTCTAGGGCACTGATGACCTCAGATGTTAAGTCCCATAGTGCTTAGAGCCATTTGAACCAGTTTTGAACTCACATATTGGCCTTCAGTTGAAGACGGGTTTCATATAGCCTCCCACGCCAGTACATCCCGAGCACAGTTTACTGCAGTCAAGTCTGGCTGTCCCTCTATAGTCTTTACGCGGTCTTGGCATTCGCACTAGCATTACGAAATTGACTGTTCCTTGAAACCTCATCCTTTCAAACAGGCCTTCTTGTAATCGAGTTGTACCCTAAAGCAGTCTTCTCGATAATTCGGCTCAGTACCTCTTAATTTTTTTAACTAGCTACCCATCTAATTTTTACCTTTATTCTGCAACATCACATCAGAGAAGCTTGTATTCTCTTCTTGTCTGCATTCTTTATATTTCACATACAAATTCCTTATATTACTACACATAAATACATACTTCCACAAGACTTGTATTTATATTAGAAGTTAATAATTTTTTTTCCTTTCTGAAATGTTGTTATCCCTATTCCCAGCTTCCGGCTGTGTAAAACAACTTGAACTGTCTGATTACTTTACAAATGAGTTAATGTATTAAATGCAAAAAGTGAAGCACATAAGAGACACAGACTCTGAAGAAGCGGTGAAACTGTTTTTAAACTTCGATGGAAATCGCGAAAGGCCCTTATACTCGACGACGGGATGAATATAGTCTGGGTGCTTTGCGCGTCATGAGTGCTGCTGCGTCAACACAGTCAGGCAGCTCCTAACTGTAACACTTGTCTTACTGTGTTAAGCCCCTAACGTGAGATTACAACCCTTAATGAGCAGACTGTGACTCGTTCAGTAATAACGCGGAAATACTGAAATTGTATTTTTGTTGCTCCTGGAATCCGTTAAACAGGCAACCTGCGATTGTTAGTGGGTGGGTAGTGGCTTAGTGGTGTATCACTAAACGTCTAACCCGGTGCACGCTGCAAAGCCCTAGTTGCAGGTTGCCTATTTAGCGGCTTCCAGGAGCAGGAAAAATACGCTTTCAGTATTTCGCGTTGTTACTGAACAACTTAAAAATTTAAAATGCTGTTACAGTCTACTCATTAAGAGTTTTAATCTCAGGTTAAAGGCTTAATGCACGCTGCAAAGCCCTAGTTGCAGGTTGCCTATTTAGCGGCTTCCAGGAGCAGGAAAAATACGCTTTCAGTATTTCGCGTTGTTACTGAACAACTTAAAAATTTAAAATGCTGTTACAGTCTACTCATTAAGAGTTTTAATCTCAGGTTAAAGGCTTAATGCTGCAAGAGAAGTACTACAGTTAGAAACTGTGTTGACGCAGCATAACCCAAGGCGCGCAAAGCATCCGGACTATGTTCATCCGGCGGATGAGAATGAGACAACTTCGTGACTTCCAACAAAATTTAAAAACGATTTCAAAGTTTCTCCAGAGTCTGTCTCTCTTACTTCCGTAACTTTAAATATTTAACAAGTTAAATCATTTGTAAATTAACAGACGGTTCAACTTATTTTACGCACGACAGTTCGCTTCCTTAGATTCGGCAGTTCGCTCGTAGATTTACTGTTGTGTCTAGACAAGACAGCCTAGACACAATGAGAGGAAGCCGAAAGGCACGCGCTTAAACTCACGCAGGCTGGCGTGAGGTCTGAAACAGGATACGTAATGAATGTTATAAAGAAAAGTACGTAGCTTCTGGAATACTTAACTTTAATCCACATTTGTAGAACTTCGCTCTTGATGATACATGCTTCATATAATAAATATCAATTGAATACGGCGCCTTGCTAGGTCGTAGCAAATGTAGCTGAAGGCTATGCTAACTATCGTCTCGGCAAATGAGAGCGTAGTTGTCAGTGAACCGTTCCTTGCAAAGTCGGCTGTACAACTGGGGCGAGTGCTAGGAAGTCTCTCTAGACCTGCCGTGTGGTGGCGCTCGGTCTGCTATCACTGACAGTGGCGACACGCGGGTCCGACGTATACTAACGGACCGCGGCCGATTTAAAGGCTACCACCCAGCAAGTGTGGTGTCTGGCGGTGACACCACATTTACAAATCTAGTTCTCTTTGTATTCTCCCTTTCTTAGTCTTTATCTCGTTGTACAAAGCCCATTTTTTAATGATTTGGCAAATTTACATTATTTTTAACGTAGTGACGAGATGCCTTTCCTGTCACGACAGTAGGAAGAAAGATGTACACGCCGCCTGTGTAACTTCCGTTCACTGAACACCTTCGGGGGACAGCCGTCTAGAACGCTGATGACTGCTTCAGTACGTTTGGAGACTGTCTCAATAGCGTGTGATTTTATGCCAGATGTCGTGAAAATACGAACGCCAGTGTTGGATAATGGAGGAGAACCGAGCCGAAGTGAGGCAGCTACGCCTCGTACCTGTCCACGAGTCGGCAACAAAAAATACTCGGTGCTCTCGTGCGTACCGCAGAACAGGCTTAGACACATGACTGCCATTCAGCACGAATCAAAGAAAAAGAAAACTGCTTAAGTACCACAGCGATGCTGTCCGTTGTACCAGAACAACGGTCGTCAATCCGGTTCGCGGATTTACTCGACTTACAGCTCAGCTCCCTGTCTCAGATGCTACTGCACTGCGCTTTAAAGTATACGAGCAGATTTTTCATTCCTTCAGCATCATCTAACTTCACTTCACTACACTCAACTGTGTGCGTAACAGGTTGGATGTTTTGGGGAAGGAGACCAGACAGCGTGGTCATCGGTCTCATCGGATTAGGAAAGGATGGGAAGGACGTCGGCCGTGCCCTTTCAGAGGAACCATCCCGGCATTTGCCTGGAGTAATTTAGGGAAATCACGGAAAACCTAAATCAGGATGGCCGGACGCGGGATTTAACCGTCGTCCTCCCGAATGCGAGTCCAGTGTGCTAACCACTGCGCCACCTCGCTCGGTGTGCGTAACAGGGTAATCACTCATTTCGAGCCATTGGCTCCTTACCAGAAATTGCTCTGATTAGTGTATGTTCGCACTGTACAACTTACACACAAACGATGTGGGAATAATATAATGGGGTGGAGAGATACATGGAAACCCTAAAAATATATTACCATTGCTCATACGGTGTAAGGAAACAGCTTCCAGACGTTTCGGAATGGATAAATACAGGTCTTGCATGATTTGCAGGGGACTCTTATACCATTTTTCCCACAAAATAGTGGCGATTTAAGGTACGCGTACCGCCAAGGCTCAATAGTTCTGAGATCTGGTGACTGGTGGCCAGGGGAGGTGCAACGATTTATCCTCGTGCTCACAAGACCAGGCCAGCATCATACAAGCTGATTGAACAGGCGTCCCATCCTCTTGGAACAGAGCACCAGCAGTGGAGAGCAAACACGGTACTATGGTATGCTCCAGATCAGCAAAATGGTCACATAAAGTTTGGCATTGATGTTACCTTTCATAGTAACCACGGGCCAAAGGAAAACCGAGATGTTGCTCCCCAAATGATCACCGAACCTGAGACATGTTTTACTCCAGGAACGTGAACTCGACCAGATGTTAGAGGCGGTGTTGGTTGGTTGGTTTGTGGGATTAAAGGGACCAGACTGCGATGGTCATCGGTCCCTTTTTACAAAAAATTAAAACCGCCCAAAGAGAATAAAAACGAACAGCAGAAAAGACGTCAGACGACACGGGACAAGAAAGACTCGGACAGAGATCAGACAAAACAAATTAAAACACACAGAGAGTGACGGTGGTTGGCCGACCATAGAGAGAAAAAAAGAGGAAAAGCCAACCACCAAGGACACATTAAAAACTCAGTTTAAAATCAGAGGCTAAAAGCCAGAATCAACACTAAAAAACAAACACTCAGATTAAACGATAAAAACCCCCTGCCCGAATAAAACGCAAAACTAAGTCCACCATGGCAGAGTCATCTAGTAAAAGGGCAGGGAGCGTATCAGGCAGCGCAAATGTCTGCCTGAGCACAGTTAAAAGCGGACAAGTTAATAAAATGTGCACCACCGTCAAAACCGCCCCACAGCGACAGAGAGGCGGATCCTCACGACGCAATAAATAACTGTGAGTCATTCGGGTGTGGCCAATGCGGAGCCGACAAAGAACAACCGAATCTCTGCGAGTGGGTCGCATGGATGATTGCCACACACGCTTCGTCGCCTTGAGAGAATGGAGTTTGTTTGGCGTGGGCAGATTGCGCCATTCAGTGTCCCAAAGCGAGAGAACGTCGCGGCGGAAGACTGCCCGCAAATCAGTCTCCGGGAGGCCAATGACCAGGGTGGGTTCACTGGTGGCCTCTTTGGCCAGGCGGTCAACACGTTCATTGCCCGGGATACCGACATGACCGGGGGTCCACAAAAAAGACCACAGAGCGGCCGCAACGGGCAAGAGAATGCAGGGACTCGTGGATAGCCATCACCAGACGAGAACGAGGGAAACACTGGTCGAGAGCTCGTAAACCGCTCAGGGAATCTTTACAGATGACGAAGGACTCACCTGAGCAGGAGCGGATATACTCTAGGGCACGAAAGATGGCGACCACCTCAGCAGCAAAAACGCCGCAGCCAGCTGGCAATGAATGTTGTTCATAGTGGTCCCCTAGAGTCAGAGCATAACCGACACGACCAGCAACCATCGAGCCGTCAGTGTAAACAACGCCAGAGCCCTGATACGTCGCCAGGATGGAATAAAAGCGGCATCGGAAGGCCTCCGGAGGGACTGAGCCCTTCGGGCTCTGTGCCAATTCGAGCCGAAGGCAAGGGCGAGGCACACACCACGGGGGTGTGCGCAGAGGTGCCATGAAAGGAGGTGGAACAGGGAAAAACCCAAGCCCAGAGAGGAGCTCTTTGACGCGTACGGCAATCGGACAACCCGACCGGGGCCGTCGGTCTGGCAGATGGACGACTGACTGCGGGAACAGGACACGGTAATTTGGATGCACGGGCAAGCTAAAAACATGGGCAGCATAAGCAGCCAGTAATTGTTGGCGTCGTAACCGCAGTGGAGGGACACCTGCCTCCACTAGTATGCTGTCCACAGGGCTGGTGCGGAAAGCACCAGTGGCAAGGCGTATCCCGCTGTGGAGAATTGAGTCCAGCACCCGCAACGCAGATGGGGATGCTGCGCCATAAGCCAGGCTCCCATAATCCAGACGGGACTGGATTAACGCCTGGTAGAGCCGTAACAGGGTAGATCGGTCGGCGCCCCAGTGGGTGTGGCTCAAGCATCTCAGAGCGTTTAGATGCCTCCAACACGCCTGTTTAAGCTGCCGGATATGAGGCAGCCAAGTCAACCGGGCATCGAAAACCACCCCCAAAAACCTGTGTGATTCCACCACTGAAAGAAGTTCGCCGGCAAGATAAAGCCGCGGCTCCGGGTGGACAGTACGTCGCCGGCAGAAATGCATAACGCAGGTCTTGGCTGCCGAAAACTGGAACCCATGAGCTACAGCCCAAGAATGCGCCTTGCAGATAGCGCCCTGTAGCTGGCGTTCAACAGCTGCAATGCCAGTAGAGCTGTAGTAAAGGCAGAAGTCGTCAGCATGCAGGGAATCGGTGACAGAATTTCCCACGGCCGCAGCGAGTCCGTTAATGACTATTAAAAACAGGCAGACACTTAAAACAGAACCGTGTGGCACACAGGTCTCCCGGACGTGGGAGGAACTATATGAAGCCGCGACTTGCACGCGGAAGGTACGATACGACAGAAAATTTCTGATAAAGATCGGCAGAGGGCCCCGAAGACCTCATCCATGAAGCGTAGAAAGGATGTGATGACGCCATGTCGTATCGTACACCTTCCGCATGTCGAAAAAGACAGCGACCAGGAGCTGACGGCGGGCAAAGGCAGTACGGATGGCCAACTCGAGGCTCACCAGATTGTCGGTGGCGGAGCGGCCTTTACGGAACCGACCCTGGGACGGAGCCAGAAGGCCCCGAGACTCCAGTACACAATTCAAGCGCCGGCTCACCATCCGTTCAAGCAACTTGCAAAGAACGTTGGTGAGGCTAATGGGACGGTAGCTGTCCACCTCCAGAGGGCTCTTTCCAGGTTTCAAAACGGGGATGACAACGCTTTCCCGCCATTGCGACGGAAACTCCCCCTCGACCCAAAGACGGTTGTAAAGATCGAGGAGTCGCCCCTGGCAGTCCACTGAAAGGTGTTTCAGCATCTGACAGTGGATGCCATCTGGCCCAGGAACGGTATCAGGGCAAGCAGCTAGGGCACTGCGAAATTCCCACTCACTGAATGGAGCATTGTAAGATTCTGGGTGGTGGGTGCGAAACGAAAGGCTCCGACGTTCCATCCACTCTTTAATGGAGCGGAAGGCCTCGGGGTAATTCGCAGAAGCGGAACTCCTAGCAAAATGCTCTGCTAAGCGGTTTGTAATGACGTCGGAGTCAGTACAAACTGCTCCATTCAGTGAGAGCACAGGGACGCTGGCAGGGGTCCGATAACCGCAGACGCGTCGAATCTTGGCCCAGACTTGCGATGGAGTGACATGGAGGCCAATGGTGGACACATACCGCTCCCAGCACTGCTGCTTGCTTTGGCGGATAAGGCGGCGGGCCCGCGCACGCAGCCGTTTGAAGGTGATGAGGTGTTCAATGCAGGGATGTCGCTTGTGACGCTGGAGCGCCCCCCGGCGATCTTTAATCGCTGCAGCGATCTCAGGCGACCTCTGACTCTGAGAGCTGACTGTATGTCTTGCAGCTGAAGGAGCTGGAGCAGGAGTGACAGTGGAGGCATAAGATGACATCATGCGCACGGGATGTAGCCGTTCAAACTTCCGCTTAGCCTCAGTGTAGGTCAGTCGGTCCAGGGTCTTATATTCCATGATTTTGCGTTCTTTCTGTAAGATACTGCAGTCCAGCGAGCAAGGGGAATGAGGCTCTCCACAGTTGACACAGACGGGAGGCGGAGCACATGGAGTATCGGGATGAGATGGGCGTCCACAATCTCGACATGTGAGGCTAGAAGTACAGCGAGAGGACAGGTGACCGAACTTCCAGCACTTAAAGCACCGCATCGGGGAAGGGATATAGGGTTTGACGTCACATCGGTAGACCATCACCTTGACCTTCTCTGGTAATGTATCTCCTTCGAAGGCCAAGATGAAGGCACCGGTAGCTACCTGATTGTTCCTCGGACCCCGATGAACGCGCCGAACGAAATGTACACCTCGGTGCTCTAAATTGGCGCGCGGCTCGTCATCAGACTGCAAAAGTAGGTCCCGATGGAAAATAATACCCTGGACCATATTTAAACTCTTATGTGGGGTGATGGTAACGTTAACATCCCCCAACTTGTCACAAGCAAGTAACCTGCGTGACTGGGCAGAGGATGCCGTTTTTATCAAAACTGACCCAGAGCGCATTTTGGACAAGCCCTCCACCTCCCCAAACTTGTCCTCTAAATGCTCTACAAAGAACTGAGGCTTCACGGATAGAAACGAGTCACCATCAGCTCTGGTACAGACAAGATACCTGGGCGAATACACGTCACTGTCATTCATTGCCTTTCGTTCCTCCCATGGCGTGGCCAGGGATGGGAACGATTTGGGGTCATAAACGTTAGCTTTAAAATGAGCCCTCGAACGCTTAGAGACTGCTGGCGGCTGGCCGCCAGCGAGAGGTGATGTACCACGCTTCATTGCGGGTCATCCACCCTGATGCCACCTACTCCGACCAAGGGCCCTCCCCACGGGCGCCACCCAGCCGCAGCAATAGCCACCTGGCAGGATGGCCATTGCTGGGAGTCCTGATGCCCCAGGGAGATGGGCATCTACTCCTTGGCAGACGTGGGGAGTTAACGGCGCAGGCATCAGTAGAGCGATCCCTGTGTTGTCAGGGGGCTACAACCAAGAGGGTACATGGCGGCCCCACCACAACGGACTGGCTACCGTGCTGGATGTTGGGTGACATGTGGTCCATGGTCGCCGTCAGTGCAGAAAGTGGCCCTGCACAGTGCTTGGCAGAAAGGCCACGCAGGGGCGCATCGATGCCCAAGAGATGTAGAGCGGGCAGGACTGCAACGCAACGACGAATAAGCTGGCGAAAGTTCTCAACGCAAGATGGACACAATGCACCAAGTAAGGCGCCCTTCCCCAATCGGCTCGCTCTTCGGAAAAATTTTGAGATATGCAGGTCAAACCCGACAGGGGACCATCACATAAGGCCGAAACGTTTGAGACTCCTTTTAGTCGCCTCTTACGACAGGCAGGAATACCGCGGGCCTATTCTAACCCCCGAACCCGCAGGGGGTAGAGGCGGTGTGAAAGAAGACAAGTGACCAAATGACTTTCCTCCATTGCCCCACAATGTAGGTTTCATGCTTACGGCACTACATTTTCCAGTTATGGGTATTTTCATCGCTGATGACGTTTGCAATTGCTGCTCGCCATGAAGTTCCCTGTTCATGGTGCTGCATACGTGATATTTTTGAGCTGAATGGTCTGCGAGGCGTGACATTCAAGTTTCCAGTAACTTTTCCAACTGTCATCGTCCAGTTTTTCGTCAGAATTTTCTACGACCGTCTGTGACGATAAATCAGCACACACTTTCCTCCGTGTTTTGACTTACTGGATGATGTTTTCCTGTTTTCCCCGTACCGGGTATAAATCTTTGGCACGATGCCTCTAGAAACACCAAACAGTTCTGCTACTTCCACTACAACAGCATAGCCACTCCCCCGAACATTTACAGGGTGACAATCATTGAAATATGAAAATGAACTAGTTCTCAGCACTTAGAACTACTTAAACCTAACTAACCTAAGGACATCACACACATCTACGCCCGAGGCAGGATTCGAACCTGCGTCCGTAGCGGTCGCGCCGTTCCAGACTGTAGCGCCTAGAACCGCTCGGCATCCCGGCCGGCAGCTCGAAGTCTCAGCACAACTGGCACTGCTACGACTTCCGCATCGCTGGCAGCGGTTTATACACAATGCTGGTGACTACTTTGAAGGTCAGTAAAACTTTGAAACGCTTATCTACTCGTATTTTGTACGAGCTGTAAATTTGCCACTATTGAAGTTCTAAGCATTATATACGAGGGCTATCCACAAAGTACATTACGTTTTGGAATTAAAAATAAATAAAGTATTGGGAAATTTTTTTATTATATACACATGAAAGCCACACTTAAATACTACTTTTCTACGTAGTTGCCATTTAAATTAAGGCACTTATCTTAGCGATGGACGAGCTTGGAAATTCCTTCGTCGTAAAATTCGGCCGCCTGCGCCTTCAACCACGTGGTTACCTCTCCTTGAAGCTGTGCGTCGTCATCAAAACGCTGCATAGCCAACCACTTCTTCATTGCTGGGAATATGTGGAAGTCGCTCGGTGACAGGTCGGGACTGTACGGCGGATGAGGAAACAACTCCCACTTAAAAGATTCGAGAACTTCACGAGTGGCATTTGCCGTGTGGGCCCGGGCGTTGCCGTGAATCAGCAAGATCTTTCCCCTGCGCTTGTTTTGTATTGCTCTTATGAGGTTGTGCAGAGTCTGGCAATACCTTTGAGAGTTTATTGTGGTGCCTCTTTCCAGGAAATCCACAAAAAATCAAACCTTTTCTGTCCCAAAAGAAGTAACCACGTGGTTGAAGGCGCAGGCGGCCGAATTTTACGACGAAGGAATTTCCAAGCTCGTCCATTGCTACGATAAGTGCCTTAATTTAAATGGCAACTATGTAGAAAAGTAGTATTTAAGTGTGGCCTTCATCTGTATATAATAAAAAAATTTCCAATACTTTATTTTTAATTCCAAAACGTAATGTACTTTATGGATGAATATATATATATTGTGTCAGTCCAAAACTCTGTTTACCGCACTTTCTTGGAGGTAGCTGGTCCTTATTGTGATAACCATCGTCAGTCCACGAATCCAGACAATATAAGAAGCAGCTGCCCGGAGCTGCTTGCTTAGTACCTTAAGGTATCTGTACCGTGTACCGCGTTCTCTGTCTGCAGCTGTATACCTCTGCAGTTACGATGCCATATATGCAAAATACTGTATCTTAGTCCCGAATTCTGCGGTAACACCTCACGTTCGCAGCACATCCACTGCTCTGGTATCTGGCCACTTTTGCGCAACTCTTCCACTGTCTCTACAGTACCGCAATGTCGCTGTCTCTGTCACCCTCCCGATTCAGGCCGGCCTCCCCCGCAGCTCACCCCCACCCCTCCCACGGCACTCTTTCTCCTACAGTTTTCGCCCCGCTCCCCTCGCCCTCCTCCACCCCCACCCCCCCTTCTCGGTTACGGACGAATCGTGCACGTTAGTGGAGCTGGCCCGATGTTCTCAGCGGTAATGTATTCCAGCGTGAGCGCCGCTTCCAGTTCCAGCGACTGTCCAGCAGCTTTGATGTGTCCTCCTCCCGCGCCTGCTACACGCCGCCGTAACGACCGGCTGGCCATCGCGTGTCCGGCTGCGCGCCTAAAGTGGACGAGTCGTTATCGGCCCCACTGTATGGCCGCACAGTGGCTCCCAGAACTGCCTCTTTCTGCAGACGACGCTCTCCCGAAAGAACCATCGGGCGCGCCTCCGTGCTCCCCATCCACTAGACTAGAACAGCGTGGCTGCCCTCCCGCAGATTCACGCTGTCGCTCCATTGCACACGACCAGATTGTCTCTGCTTCACGTACTCGCAGTACGTATACGAAAATAGGCGCTGCCTCAATTATGTTTTCGTCATTTGACTGTTCCTTTATTTTATTCTTTATACAGTGAAACTTCGCCTTTTGTCAACCCTGTCATCATTCTCCTCTCCTAATCAGTAACATTGCATTCATTATTTGAGAAAACTGGAGCAACATTACTATTTTAATGTTTAACCATCTTTAAAGAATCGATTGTTGCTGGCCGGCCGCGGTGGCTGAGCGGTTCTAGGAACTTCAGTCCGGGACTGCGCGACTGCTACGGTCGCAGGTTCGAATCCTGCATCGGGGATGGATGTTTTATGTCCTTAGGTTAGTTACGTTTAAGTAGTTCTAAGTGTTGGGGATTGACGACCTCAGATGTTAAGTCCCATAGTGCTCATAGCCATACGAACCATTTGATTGTTGCTAATTCTCTTCTTTTCCGTGCTTTCTTAATAGAAATACATTTCAATGTAGTCTATACTACTATGCCAGGACAAGTCGTTGATCAACGTTGTTGACCAAAACCTAGGAAAGTGCTTGACTTATTTACTTCATATTTTTACGCGATACTCAAACTTTCGGATGGACATTGCGTAAAGTTTTATTAGTATATGTGGTCTGTATGTATGTAAGCCCAACGCTATTAGCAAAACTCTTGAAAAGTTCTTCACCGATTTACTTTAAACTTTTACATAAAATAAATGTCGTGTGACTAGGGCCTCCCGTCGGGTAGACCGTTCGCCAGGTGCAAGTATTTCGATTTGACGCCACTTCGGCGACTTGCGCGTCGATGGGGATGAAATGATGCTGGTTAGGACAACACAACACCCAGTTCCTCAGTGGAGAAAACCTCTGACCCAGCCGGGAATCGAACCCGGGCCCTTAGGATTGACATTCTGTGGCGCTGACGACTCAGCTACCGGGCGGCGGACAATTTTTACATGATACTGTACTAAATCTTCGGACGGACATAGGCTATATATTTCTTTAGAGTGTATGGTTTATAAATATACCGGATCGCCCAGAAACACATGTTTTAGGTACATGTTCGTTACACCAAAACAAGAAAGAAATGCCTGGTAAGTACGGGCTCAAAATGCATCCCTTAAGAGATATCAGCACTCGTTCACTTGGAAGAGCAAGTACTTAAATCTCTTTAGGTATGCATTCTAGAGTCCATGTTTACCAGGCCCTATTTCCTCTTCTTGGTGTAAGGACCATATTCCTAAAGCTTGTTACTGTTTTTGGGACACCTTGTTAGTTTCAGTTTATTGCTTTTTGCTACCAATTCTGTTTGCAACATGTTTTGCAGACGCCATCCACTTACAAGGTAAGGGGCCCTAAAATCGTCCCTCTCAGAATTTGCAGTTTCCACAATCGGTAACAAATGTTTAGCTGCGGGCACGTGCATGATCTCTGTCTATTATACTGTTGAGAGAGTTTGTGTAGAGATCGTGTAGCTTGTGTGTACGAAGGAATTCATTTTTTTATGCCGAGTTGCGTTAGTGTAGCGCTCAAATAGCCTGCCATTCCTAGTGTCAGCACTGGTTTTTGTTCATATATTGGGCTCTATTTCAGTCGCGTGCTCTAGTTTCTGGCATGTAATCGCTATAATCAATGATTTAGCTTATGGTGCGGTAGCGCCAATATAATAAATCTGGCAATGTTCGTGCAGTTCCTATTTTCGTCCTGTGGACGAAAAAGTGGTACAGGCAACAACAGAAACGAAAAACAGAAAGACAAACATCCCTAGAAAACAATTAGCGACGTAAGTTCGAAATTACTGGTTGGATGTAGTAACTGTTTCTGTGAACAATGGGGGAAAAGTCACAAACACATCTCAATGATTCACTTTACTTTGATAAGTGCTGCTTGCGCGACAGGGCAGTGAAATGATATTCCGGTGAGGAACAATATCCTACATTTCAGTAGACAAGGAAAAGGTGACAATCATCAATACCGTGTGTTGCTTGATGCTTTCGCAATGGACTAGTTGTAGAAACGGTTCTCGGGCGGAGACGATGGATTTCGAATAATACGAGGGCAGTTCAATAAGTAATGCAACACATTTTTTTTCTGAAACAGGGGTTGTTTTATTCAGCATTGAAATACACCAGGTTATTCCCCAATCTTTTAGCTACACAACACTATTTTTCAACGTAATCTCCATTCAATGCTACGGCCTTACGCCACCTTGAAATGAGGGCCTGTATGCCTGCACGGTACCATTCCACTGGTCGATGTCGGAGCCAACGTCGTACTGCATCAATAACTTCTTCATCATCCGCGTAGCGCCTCCCACGGATTGCGTCCTTCATTGGGCCAAACATATGGAAATCCGACGGTGCGAGATCGGGGCTGTAGGGTGCATGAGGAAGAACAGTCCACTGAAGTTTTGTGAGCTCCTCTCTGAAGAGTAGCACAATACACTTCAGAGTTGATCGTTTGACCATGGGGAAGGACATCGAACAGAATAACCCCTTCAGCGTCCCAGAAGACTGTAACCATGACTTTACCGGCTGAGGGTATGGCTTTAAACTTTTTCTTGGTAGGGGAGTGGGTGTGGCGCCACTCCATTGATTGCCGTTTTGTTTCAGGTTCGAAGTGATGAACCCATGTTTCATCGCCTGTAACAATCTTTGACAAGAAATTGTCACCCTCAGCCACATGACGAGCAAGCAATTCCGCACAGATGGTTCTCCTTTGCTCTTTATGGTGTTCGGTTAGACAACGAGGGACCCAGCGGGAACAAACCTTTGAATATCCCAACTGGTGAACAATTGTGACAGCACTACCAACAGAGATGTCAAGTTGAGCACTGAGTTGTTTGATGGTGATCCGTCGATCATCTCGAACGAGTGTGTTCGCACGCTCCGCCATTGCAGGAGTCACAGCTGTGCACGGCCGGCCCGCACGCGAGAGATCAGACAGTCTTGCTTGACCTTGCGGCGATGATGACACACGCTTTGCCCAACGACTCACCGTGCTTTTGTCCACTGCCAGATCACCGTAGACATTCTGCAAGCGCCTATGAATATCTGAGATGCCCTGGTTTCCCGCCAAAAGAAACTCGATCACTGCCTGTTGTTTGCAACGCACATCCGTTACAGACGCCATTTTAACAGCTCCGTACAGCGCTGCCACCTGTCGGAAGTCAATGAAACTATACGAGACGAAGCGGGAATGTTTGAAAATATTCCACAAGAAATTTCCGTTTTTTTCAACCAAAATTGGCCGAGAAAAAAAATGTGTTGCATTACTTATTGAACTGCCCTCGTATTTCATCGGTGCAACTGACCGACATCTTCACCAGATCTGAAGCTGGTCTCAGCAGTGCATTCGTCACACCAGAAGATGTTGGTCAATTGTGCAGATGAAATAATGGTGTTAGGGATACAAGTGCAGATATGCTATCATTGGTACCATTATATGTACCGAATTCAACGTGCTAGTTTTTTCCTCTGCATTTAAATGTCTTCCCGCAAACGTGTAAAATAATTTACTACCTGATGTTTTCTGCATGGCTGTAAATGTCCAGTAAGTGAATTACGCCCGTCAGTAAGGACTAACCATTCAGAATCCATGTGTCCACATTTCAACACCTGACCTGACCTGCTGCCCAGGCAAAAATAAGCATTAATGGGTTGGTTTTACAACTTGTGCTTGTAGGTACTACCCGACCTAAAAACATGACACGTGCAATATCTATAGTTAGTAGTCTGCAAATGAAGTAAATATTGACTATGTTGTTCCAGAGACTGTCCTCAGTCATCAATAAAAATATCTGGACTTACACCCCTAACATCTTGTATCGTGGGGAATTTCGCGACATCTGATTTTCACCCAAGAAACAGTTTTGAAATCAGTAGGGTTGTCCAAAAGGCAATACATGTACAGACCTGCACTAGTGAGTCAGAACATTATGAGCTCGTTTCAACAATCGTGAATTGCTCCCTGGTGCCAAATACATCCAGTTTTGACCAACTTCTGGAAGGACCACTGCCTGTTCTCGCAGTGTGATGTTTGCACGTCCCTCATACCCTGGATTCAACCTTCCTCGAAGTCCAAAAGCTGGAGACAAGCTTCACATTCATGTCCTCTGGGCATGCTGTATTGTGATCTCCACCTGCCTTCATGTGACCTAAATATGATACAAAATAACAAAATTTGTATTTTAGTGAAGAAAACGTGTAACGAAAAAGTTAGTGTGTATAATCTGCTTTGAAATGACACTGTACGTACTAATATAGACTACAATGAATGAAGACGCTTTATCATCTTCTGAAATAAAAATCTTAACTGGTCTGTAATATGATACACATGTGCTATTGAAATGTACACTGAAGACAGAAGAAACAGATCGTAAACATAAGGTAGAGAATCCAGACAACGACAGATATGTATAACTTGCACGTTTCTGTACAGGATATTAATAAGATATTTGTATCATGAAACGTATGTCAGAGTAAACAACAAAAATTTCTTTGCTTTTTCTCTTTTTGATTATATAAAGTTACCCAACAATGGGTAGGAACTATTTACAACTGTACTTAATATATTGGTACTAATATAAAAATAAGAGATACACAAAAGAGAAGTACTGTCTTTTTTTTCCATAAAATTTCAACTGGACCATTACACACAAAACAGTTTCCTTATTTGGTATCTCCCACCCCAGAATCAACGTGAGAAATTTGTAATTCCCTCTTATAAATGAGGGAAATGTCTTGTTTACTAAATTTCAAAATATTTTCCCCTGTCCACAAATTATAGAGACATAATTTTTTCTAGGTCATTTCCCTGAACTTGGTGGAGACATACCTGTGGCTGCATCAATTCCTCTTTCTCCTCAAAATTTAGCTGAAACAATCTCCTCCACCTACATGTGCTGCATCAGTCATTACGGTAGGATCTGGTGCGGAATCTCCACAGGGATCGACATCGTCCAGGCTGTCATATCATAGTCTTTGAAGAGGCGACAGAACCAGAATCAGTCTCCCCAGCTTTCTTCTACTAACCACAGTTTCTTTTTTTTTTTTTTTTTTTTTTTTCATGCGCAGTTTTCTGGCTCTTCTTCTTTTACCTCTCTGGTGCATTGAGTCAACAATAGCAAGAAATACCGCACCAAAGCTGCTGCGTTATTGCCTACAGCTGCAAGAAACTTTTACTTCAGTGTGTAGAACTGCATGATCAAAAAAATTACTCTATCGGTTTTAGGCACCTACTGTACCATATTTTTAAACAGAGCTCACCACATTTAAGGATGTAAGCTCACCAGACAAAAAATAAATCATTTCAGTTCTCATGCACAGATGAATCGTTAAGCCTTTACAGATGTCACAGCAACCGAGTCACGTGCTCAACCAAATGCGCAGTGCTGCTACGTGAACATAAGGCAGCAGTGATCAGAGAGGCATTTGTGTTTCAGGACGACATAGGATGTAAACGGGGTCATTATGCGTATGTGACGACGCCAAAAAAAGGGGTAATCGTGTTTGGCCGTGCTCATGACCATACTGTGTGTTTTTTGACGTTTTTTGGTTGACTATTCAACGTGTCTACAATCAGTGGTGTAACACCTGGTCACGGAACACGGCGTCAGAAATGTGTTTGGGAACAGATCCTGATTGAGAGGGACATGTGAATAAAAATCGCTTCCGCATCCGACAGGAATTGCAGAAACTAGTGAATGAAGGTCAATCCAAACTTATTGACAAGAGAACATTACGACGGGAACTGCATGCAATGAACCTTTGAGGTCGGTCAGCCATTGCTCACACAGGCACTTAAACATGGCAACAGCCAAGTTCATCAGGCTGGAGTAATATGTGGCTGGCATCTTGAACACTCCCCCACCCCACTGCATCTCATGAGGCCTGCAGAATCAGATGACTTGAACCCCATAAGACATCACCATCACCGCAATTTGGTGGAATTGCGCGATGAAATCCTCAGTAAGTGGCTTAACCTGGATGTGATACACCTGCAGAACCCTGTAGACTCACTTTCTAACAGAATCCAGGCGGTTATCAAGACCAGGGGCGAAGTGCACAGGATTAAGTGATGCTTGTAATGATTTCTGTAGGGGTGACTAATTTTTTTAATGGATAGCTTACTCACTGCTTGATAATTATCTTCACATAATAAATGTGACAATAACAAACAATCCAGCAGACAGAGCACGTTTTTCTGTGTATGTAAAACAAATTTGGTAGATACACAGTATTTTCATAAGTGTAGCAAATGTTTTAGAACTGCACACACGTTCATTTTTATTCCAAAAGTGTTGTTCGGCAAAATTATTTTTACCTCAAAAGTGGAGTTCATAGTGAAAAAACTAATTATGACAAATTATTTCTAGACGATGGCAGCATAAAAAGGAGTAGGAAAATTTGTGACAGGTATGATTTTCTTATTAATAGGCTGACTACAATCTTTTGGAAAATTTTAGTTTTTTGTGCTTTAGGACTCATTGCTCCATCAGTTCAGTAGCGCTTTGTTAACTATGAGTCCCAGCAATATGAAACCACATATGATTTTAAAGTTTTTCACAAAATTAACCTTTGTTGTCATAGTAAGCAACGAATACAAAAATTGGGAAACAGTGAACAATAAATTCTTTTAAGAACGTGTTGTCACCTTGGAATCGTTGGAACATACAGTTTTCTACCACCCACCATTTCGTTTGATCCATTTGCAAACACATTCGCCTTTTTCCTAGACACAGCCCCGCAACTTCAAACTACACACATCAAAAAAGTTTTGCATCACCTCGTTTCCGAGAGTTCCGGAACCTGTACAAAGAATTGGAATAGAGATGAAACTAAATATTACCTCTGCCATTTCCATTGCTCATAAAAACCACCCATTGCATGTTGTATCACCATACAGCGAGATCTTCAGAGGTGGTGGTCCAGATTGCCGTACACACCAGTACCTCTAATACCCAATAGCTCGTCCTCTAGCTTTGATGCATGCCTGTATGCGTCGTGGCATACTATCCACAAGTTCATCAGGGGACTGTAGGTCCAAATTGTCCCACTCCTCAACGGAGATTCGGCGTAGTTCCCTCAGAGTGGTTGGTGGGTCACGTCGTCCATAAACAGCCCTTTTCAATCTATCCCAGGCATGTGCGATAAGGTTCATGTCTAGAGAAAATGCAGGCCACTTTAAGTCGAGCGATGTGGTTCTCCTGAAGGAAATCTTTCACAATATGTGCACGATAGGGGAGCAAATTATTGTGAATCAAGACGAATGCCTAACCAATATGGTTGCACTATCGGTCGGAGAGTGGCATTCACATATCGTACAGCCGTTACGGCACCTCGGCACCTTCCGTGACCGCCAGCGACGTACTTCGACCCCACAGAATGCCACCTCAAAGCAGCAAGGAACCTCCACATTGCTGCACTCGCTGGACAGTGTGTCTAAGGCGTTCAGCCCGACCGAGTTACCTCCAAACAAGTCTCCGACGATTGTCTGGTTGAAGGCATACGCGACACTCGTCGGTAAAGAGAACGTGATGCCAATCCTGAGCGGTCCAGTCAGAGGTTTTTGGGCCCATTTGTACCGCGCTTCATGGTGTCGTGGTTGAAAAGATGTACCTCGCCACGGATGTTGGGAGTGAAGTTGCGCATCATGCAGCCTATTGCGCACGGTTTAAGTCGTAACACGACGTCCTGGGGCAGCTCGAAAAGCATTATTCAACATGGTGGCGTTGCTGCCAGGGTTCCTCTGAGCCATAATCCGTAGGTAGCGCTCATCCACTGCAGTAGTAGCCCTTGGGCGGCCTGAGCGGGGCATGTCATCGACAGTTCCTGTCTCTCTGTATCTCCTACGTGTCCGAACAACATCGCTTTGTTTCACTCTGAGACGCCTGGGCACTTCCCTTGTTGAGGACCCTTCCTGGCACAAAGTAACAATGCGGACGCGATCGAACCGCGGTATTGAGCGTCCAGGCACGGTTGAACTATAGGCGACACGAATCATGTACCTCCCTCCTGGTGGAATGACTGGAACGGATCGGCTGTCGGACCTCCTCCGTCTAATAAGCACTGCTCGTGCATGGTTGTTTACACTTGTGGGCGAGTTTAGTGACATCTCTGAAGAGTCAAAAGGACTGTGTCTGTGAATATCCACAGTCAACGTCTATCTTCAGGAGTTCTGGGAACTGGGATGAGGCAAAACATATTTGATGTCTGTACATACTGCCCAAGTGATTTCATTTCGAAACCACTCATAAAATCAGTAAAACAAACTCAAGTCTATGTTACAATACCTTCAGATATATTTACTTTCGCTGTCAGTGATCTCCTCAGTATGGCCGATATACCCCGCATGTCACAATCCCCTACAGCCCTCTAGCACAATCTCCGCACTGACTGGTACTGTACACATTATAAATGACTGCTACAATGCACTACATTTATAATAGTGCCTCAGTGTACGATTAGGTGCCTGTGTCTTGCAACGGCATTGGTGGTTTCATGCTAAAGACACTTGTATTTCCAAAAACAATAATAACAAAATGGTTGTGTTTGGCAGAAACCACTGGTAATCGGAAGGTTAAGCTGTGTTCCTGGCACGACACTTTACAGTGCCGTCAGTGTATTTTGACGTTTCGGCCTCGCGATCTGCTATGCATCTTCAGGAGTCGGATGACTCGTGTCTGTTGTGCGGGCTGCAGAACGAGAAGCGATAGGCCTGCAGAGCCGGCAGGTGGGCGGGTGGGTAGAAGACGGAGAAGCCACGGTGCCGTGCCGCGCCCGGCCGGGGAAGAACCGTCGCAGAGACAAATGACTGTCGCCCTGCTGCCGACGCGGACAAATGAAGTCCGCCGCGCCCCGTTTTAAAGGGCCGAGCGGAGGAGAGCCGCGCTGGCTGGCTGCGAGGGATAGGGCTGCCGCTAGGGCCTCTGGTAGGGCTAGGGATCGATGCGTAACGCAGCCGCCGTCGCCGCTGCAGCGCCGCGCCAGGCGGGGCGGGGAAGTCCCGGATAATTGTTGGGCGGGCATTAGCGCGCCGCGCCCTTTGTTTGCGTTCGAGCCGCTGCGCACCCCTTCGCAGCATCTCTGGCTACGCGCGCGTCTGAGCCGCAGTCGTGGAAACCACTTGTTAACCGAGGAGCAGCGGCTGCGTCCGCTGGCGGATTTTCGTCTCACAAATTTTGCCGTCGTTTCATCCTTTCACTCGTCAAATGCATCCGAGATTCGCTGCCCAGCTAAATTCAATAGTTTCACCACGGGCTGACTACTATCGGCTATCGCTTATGTTCAGCTCACACTGAGACAATACAGTATGTGATACAACACATTGCAGTACAGGTAGCGTGACACGACGGTTATCGGTGTGACACTCGTGTTCCCACTGTGATGATACGATATGCAATACGATACACGATGCGACTCCCCATACTACAAACAACAAGAGACAACACGAATTCTGACTCAGCTGCAATCATGATCTCTTCTAAAGCGACGTAACTGTGGCTTACCTTTAGTTAAACTGAATAAGAAAAGGAAACACTGGCTGCACCTGTACAATGCTACAAATATCAGTTTCTCATGAGCTCTCCCAGCATACATTCAAATTCTACAGCGTGTGCCCAGACAATTTCCACTGTTGCGAGCAACAAGTAACAGTTACACTGATAAAGCAGAATGCAAAATTTCTGCTTACTACTTCTTCTACTGAGATACTACTCATTACAATAAGAGAAGTTGGTGAAACTATGTGAATGACGTTAAAAATGCTACCATGAAAGTTCATTTTTAGTGATATCACTTAGTATGGTACTTTATTCACCGTGGAACATATACAGGGTGTAACAGAAATAAATGCAGATATTTTTATTGGAGACTGAGGTCAGTGTACTGAACAACATTACATCAGTATTTTATTTGCAGACTAATAATTACAGCTATTAAAAGTAGTATGTTTTTAGATTGGTTAGTATCTCCAGGTATATGTGGCAAGAAAAAGCTGTTAATGCTTATTTTCCCCTACCAGTAAGTCGCGTGTTGAACTGTGGACACCTGGGTGCAAATTGGTTAGTCTATACTGACAGGTGTTCAAAATGGCTCTGAGCACTATGGGACTTAACTTCTGAGGTCACCAGTCCCCTAGAACTTAGAACTATTTAAATCTAACTAACCTAAGGACATCACACACACCCATGCCCGAGGCAGGATTCGAACCTGCGACCGTAGCGGTCGCACGGATGCAGACTGTGTAAGTAGGCTGTTTATGTTTTCTCTATGTAAGTAGGCTGTTTATGTTTTCTCTATGTAAGTAGGCTGTTTATGTTTTCTCTATGTAAGTAGGCTGTTTATGTTTTCTCTATGTAAGTAGGCTGTTTATGTTTTCTTATTGGCAACGTTACGTAGCGCTCAATATGAAAATCACTGGCTGTGCTGTGTGCAGTCTGTGGCTAGTTTGCATTGTTGTCTGCCATTGTAGTGTTAGGCAGCGGCAGCTGGCTGTGAACAGCGCGTAGCGTTGCGCAGTTGGAGGTGAGCCGCCAGCAGTGGTGGATGTGGGGAGAGAGATGGCGAAGTTTTGAAATTTGTCATGAACTGATATATATATTATGACTTGTGATGATATTAAGGTAAATACATTGTTTGTTCTCTATTAATATCTTTCATTTGCTAACTATCCCTATCAGTAGTTAGTGCCTTTAGTAGTTTGAATCTTTTATTTAGCTGGCAGTAGTGGCGCTCGCTGTATTGCAGTAGCTTGAGCAGCGGAGATTTTTGTGAGGTAAGTGATTTGCGAAAGGTATAGTTTAACGTTAGTCAGGGCCATTCTTTAGTAGGGAATTTTGAAAGTCAGATTGCGTTGCGCAAACAAAATATTGTGTATCAGTTTAAGCACAGTCCTGTAAAATTGTTCAAAAGGGGACGTTTCATATGTCGACCCTTAGCCTAGGATACCTCACTGGAATCTTCTGATTTTTTTTTCTTGTAGTTTGTGTATTTAGTGTAGCTTTTGTTTATTGCTAGCGCGTAATTATAGAGAGAATCTCCTTTGTAGTTGTAGCCTTTCATTGTTGTACAGTAAAACAGTTGTGGCATGCATGTAGATTTGCACCAAGTATTTCGCAGCTGCGCTGGTAATTAACTAGATATTATTTTCAGTGCTATTTTAATGTGTTCTCTTATTTTTTATCTTCAAATTGTGTTTTTCTGTGTTATCGTGTGAAATATTGTGACAATTATGGCGTGTGAAAAACGTAACACTAGGCTCCAAAGTAAACTGAGAAATGACAGTGAAGACGAAGGCAGTGTGTTAGCGCCGCAGAGTAATGAATTAACAGACATTCAAAGTAGTAATTTGGTAACTGTTCATAGGGAAATGGAGCAGGCGGCAAACAATGGCACGGACAGTGAAACAATTAGTGAAGAGGGAAGCATTATCGATCGATCGGTCGGCAACAGCTCGCCTCAGGAATCCGAAATGACAGGACACAATTTCGCAAATACTGTAGATTCAGGTTTTGGGTTATCACCGTTTTCTCAAATAAGTCAAGACGCATTTTCTGCTTGTCAAAATGTGAATGTTGCCGGTGCAAATGCACTGTCGAAAAGCGTAGAGAAACAGATTCCAGACACTAATACATTATTATTGCAATTAATGCAACAAATGGAACAAAATCAGAGACAAATGGGACAAAATCTTAAAAAGTTAGACACAGTGGAACAAAATCTCAAAAAGTTAGACACAATGGAACAAAATCAGAGACAAACACAGCAAAAGCTTCAAAAGTTAGACACAATGGAACAAAATCTTCAAAAGTTAGACACTACACTTGAACAAACACGTGAAGATTTAACCACTGAGTTACATAACATTGAATCGAAATGTCAAAAAGTCTGTAATGACGTAAAAACACAAATTTGTGAGCATTTTCAACCTATTTTTTCGCGGCATGAAAATGCATTACAGAATCACGAAGCAGCCATAAAAGAACTGCAAGCCATTGTTCATGAAAATCATGAGACCTTGTGGGCTAAAATTGACTCAGTTGCATCTACCGATTCGGTTACGCAACTTGCAAAAACTCAGGAAAACTTAAAGGACACAGTAGATACTCTGAAACTTGGTTCAGAAAAACACACTGAGGAAATGTGTTCACTATCGGAGAAAGTAGCCGAACTTTCGGATCAGGTCACTAACTTATCTACAAAGGTAGATGATGATCTGAATGACACAAGACCTGTAGCCTTCACTGACACTGAAGAGTGCGAACAAATTAGGAAATTCAAACAAAATCAGAATCAGATTAATACACAACACCAAAGAGAAATCCGGGAAGTACAAGATCAGCTGACACAGGTAATACAAGAATTACGTATTTCAGAGGATACTCGCGCCCCAATACGGGAAGAGGGACTTAGAAATACGGAACAACCACAAAATAATAACACAGGGCATTTCGGAAGTTATGAAAGAAATTGGCAATGTGCACCGAATTTTGAGATGGAACGGCCGACACGACCTAACAATGACCGATATGCGACTCGCCGACATGATGATTTTGACTATAAGCTGTTCATTACTACCCGTAAATTCAAAACATTTAAGAATTCTGGCAACGACATTCATCCACAAGCATGGCTCCATCAATTCTCTCATTGTTTTCCTCCCAACTGGTCGTTGGAACACAGATTAGAATTTATGTGTGGCTACTTAGAGAATGAACCAGCTGTAAGAATGCGATCGGTAATTCACGATTGCCACAGTGAAGGAGAGTTTTACCATGCCTTCCTCTCAGCATATTGGTCTCAAGCCACACAAGACCGTGTAAAACATAGCATCATAATGATGAAACGTTTCGAACAATCTGAATTTTCCAGTCTTATGAAATATTTTGAAGACATGTTGCATAAGAATCAGTATCTTTCAAGCCCATACAGCCCCTCAGAACTCATCCGCATTTGCTTAATCAAACTGCCTGAACATTTACGACATATTATTCTGGCAGGACGTTGCAAAGACGACATTGAAGCATTTCAGGGACTCTTACAAGATGTAGAAATTGACACTGACAATCGCGGAACGCGAAACCAGGAACACAGCAATTACAGGTCACATCCGTCGCAATTCCGCGATGAAAGAAGTAATAACTGGACACGACAAGGCTATTCTCACAACACAAATCGTGACCAAAACAGACACCACCCGTGTGACAACCGTTGGCAGAGTAGTAATAGTTACAGAGAAAGATCGCATTTCCGTAGTAATGAATATGACAGAGATAACCACAGAAAAAGACAATATGGGAACCAAAACAATTATTACCAGGGGAGACAGAATAACTTCCGACGCAACAGTTCAGCGCGCAGTTACGACTCAGGGAGAAATTCTCCACCACATGACCGACAAACAAGAAACTATGTAAACTACCGACAAAACGACAGACGTGAATTTCATCAGAACTGGCGGGATTCTAACAGAGCTGGGCCCTCTCGGCAAGGCGAATTCGTAGAAGTTAGGTCTCCTAATCCCAATAACGACGCGCGCCAACAAAGAGACAGACAATGACTCGCACAGCAGGCAGCCGCGTGCGCCAGGTGGCTCAGAGAAAAATAACATAGACGCTAACCTTGAGAAAAATTCCAGCATTCCTTACCGACGTATACAACATGATAATTGCATTCAAATCAAACTGTGAGTACTAGGATGAGTAAAGGTTTACGCCACATTTCACATGTAAAACCATTTATTGAGAGATAATCTGCTTTTTAACTTTGTCTTTGCTATAAAACGTTTCACTTCACGTTACTAGTATGCTTAAGAAACTGTTAACATACAACAATGTTTGAAGTACAATATCCAGTCTAGAACCTAGGGAACATTTTAAACAGAAATTACGAATGCATTGTTATAGTGAACAGACGACACAGTATTGTATTTGTACATTCTTGCTTGTTTGTTGCACGATTACGTAATGACTATAAGGCTCACATACTTAGAACATTTACCAGTACTGCTAATGAGATTTTAATGCAACATTTTGGTTTATTTGAAAATACATTCTGAATTTAAAGTGCTTTCTGAGAGATACCAGATGACACAGAGGTTAGTTTATGTAACAGCTACACGATTTTTATCACGACGCTACTAAGGAGTGACAATTTACAATGTTGCTTTTGCGGTGTTTCTGTTTTATATCCGCACAGTTTTTCTGAATTTCTTCTGGAAAGCAAAACATGTTTTAGTAGTAAGCTACAATGTGAGGCCCTTTTCTTAGCACAACAATACTTTACAGTATAGTATTTTCTTGATCACAGTAATGTGCATAATAATTATGATATCTATACACAAAGCATTTCACTTTTGTTTCTGATGGGGTAAGTACATTGACTTCTGCAGAACTTAGCTTTCGGAGGACGATAATTACGACACTTCCACAGAATTATCTTACAGCAAGACGCACATTTAGCGCTACAGGACACGCATTTGAGTGATTAATTTTGTACTTAAAACATTTATTTTTAAAGATTTTTGAATTACAAAGAAAGTTTTCTATGATACATTTCATTCCATTGCTGTAGTCTGTAACACCTGAGGGTATAATTACATTAATCCTCAGGGGGGTACACGCCTACTTTGTGTACCATGTGTGTGGCAACCACAAGGAACCCTAGCTAATATGGTATTTGCTTATACAACTTTACACATCGGTACCATATTTCTCTAACACACAAATTACACAGCTATCTGATTATTTAACTGAGAGAGACAAACATTTATTTTACTACATCAGTGACACATGTTTACGCAATTATACAGTTGGATAACTTCACACTTATGAAACTGTATTTTGTCTGTACTTTGTGAAATGTTCATATTTTTCGGAACCATTGTGATACTATGAGAGCTTTGAATGATGTATTACTATGCTGTTGAGGTATGTTTATGATAAATAAGCTGATGCTATATGAGGAATGTTTATTATGCTACGTATTTCTTATGATGAAATACTGAAGAAGTGTCGACGAATAAGGTAAGGAATAATGAGTAGTGATTAGGGACTCTGATTTGTGGAAAAGGTTGTTGGAAACCAAGAATCGTACTTTAAGAGTTATGAAATGTGTGACTGTATCACAATGCTGACGAATATTTTTTTTGGACACTTATATTTATAGGATTTTGTTTCTACAGATTTGCAACGCTAATTCTTGACCTGTGAATTATGTGAGACTGTTACCGTAGCGGAAGCTGGTGTCGTAAATATTTCCGTAAGAAAGTTAAGTGACCACCTGCACATAATGCGTCGCGGGCACCCACCTGGGCGACAGCCGCCCGAAAAAAAAAAAGCCATTAGCCTTTCCGGAAGCACAGGTAGAAAAAAAAAAAGGGAAGGCCATTATCCTCGGTATTGACATTTCCTTGTTGAAAGTATAATGTGGAGCTCGTAATTTATGATATTTACTGAAATGCCTAATGAAATGACGAGAAATATTCGTACATCTGCACACCTGATTACGACAAGCGTCTTTCTACGAGAGTTGAGAGAATTTCTACTAACTTATGAAATGTCACATGACTATTGAATGATATTTTTATGCTTTGGTTTGCGTAATTGCTTATTTCATTTGATACCTGTTTTTCAGCTGTGTTGCAGCATTGCTTTTATAAAATGAAATGCATTCGCTAATGTGAACACTTTCTGTCAACAGATCTATTAAATAATTATTTTATGATCCACATTCTTTAAAAAAAAGGAGCACTTGGAAAGGAAAGAACAATAAGAAGGAACTAGTAACTGCATTCATAATTTTCTTTTCAAGTAATTGGTAACTTTTTGGTAGAATAACTTCTTGTGGTGCACCACTTTAATTACTTAGACATTAAGATGTGATTATACATTTGCCTTATCTGCATTGTTATCTGTAGTGTACTATTTTTTCTGCTTGCGCTATGTCATGTTTAGGTATAAGTTGCTGCTGTTTGCCAGGCATAGTGTTATTGAATTTGACTTTTGCTCATTTATGCTGCTAGCTTTGCCAATTTGCATTTTTTGCATTGCTGTTTGTGTTGATTTGTTATGTGATGCTGCATTGCCTCGTCCCTTAGTTTAGCATCTGAGCTCAGTAGATTTAAGTTAGCTTAAGAGGGGGTAGCCTCTAAGAGAATGAGTTGCGATGAATTGGAAGAAATGCGTTGAGAAAACAGGTTTAGGTAGGATTTTCTTGGAAATAAATGTTGAGGTAAGAAATGTGTGAACATATAAATACAGAAAGCATGCTTAGATAGAATTTTTTTTGGTGGAAACAAAGGATGAAATAAGAGGAAAGATATATGAAGTTTTGGGTTGGACTGCAGTACCACATGTTACGCTGAAAACGAACCCTATCCTTTCCCTTTTGTGTTATCCCAGTACGTGTTTGTGTACCCTTGAGTATTTGTTTTCTTCCTGTCTCTGTGTACTGTTTCATAGAATTTTTTTTCTCTTCTAATACTAAGCTATATTCACTAGGAGGAGGAATACTGTTATCCTCAAATATAAGTTGCATTAATAATATGTTATTTTCTTTGTAAAGTTGTTTACAATTCTGTTCTGTTTCAATGTTCATGTGTGAAATTAATGTTTCGAAAACTATTCTCATTATTTTATGTATGTACTTATGCCACTATTTTTGTAACACTGATGTATATGTCTATTTCTATTCTTTTGTAAAGCCTGTACTACAAATGTTATCTGTATTATTATGTTTTTAATGATGTATTTTGTACCTTTGTAATTGTATTCTCATGTTATAATATTGTAATTGACACCAGTTCATCAAATTAAGTAACTTGTAAGCATTCCTTTCACTGCACACGTTTCTGTTGGTCATAGTATGTGGACAATATGTGAGAAGTAGGGACTGTTAGTGTTTGCACGTGTGTTAATAATTCTGCAAGGGACTGGATAACAGCATTGCTGGTTCTAAGGACAATTCCAAAAACTTTGTGAGTGCACAAGTGGTGGTTTATGGACTTGCTATATTATCCGCAAGACTCTTCAATGGTGATTGTGCACCTGCACAGTCACAACAGATGGCTGCTGGCCATCTCTACAAGGACTACAGTGGGTCTGCATCTTTGATGACCCACCAATACCATTATCTCTGCAAGGACTACAGTGGGTCTGCATCTATGATGACCCACCAACGCCATTATTTCTACAAGGACTGCAGTGGGTCTACACCTCTGGTGGCCCACCAATACCGTAATCTCTACCAGGACTACAGTGGGTCTGCTCTGTGATGACCTACCTACCAATATTCATCAAAACTTCGACTGACTCTGCTGTGGGTTTGCTCTGTTGTGGACCAATACTTGTCTGCATGTCGAGAGTCAGCACTGTCTTTCCGTTGGAAGGACAACACTACTTCTTCAAGACTGCATGGAAATCCACTACTTCTATGTGCATTTTCTTTTACTGCTTGGACTTTGAGAAAAACTCTGCATTTTTACTGTGATGCACATGTGGACTGTCTTTATGGACTGTGAGAAATTTTGATCTTTTGACCAACATAATATTAATAAGTGTGCGCATTTTATATCTTTGTTACGGTAATTATGAAAAATTTTATCAAATCATTATTGGGCACTGCCCAACAAAATTTGTAAAATTTTTTGTGGGGAGCATGGGGGCTATGTAAGTAGGCTGTTTATGTTTTCTCTATGTAAGTAGGCTGTTTATGTTTTCTCTATGTAAGTAGGCTGTTTATGTTTTCTCTATGTAAGTAGGCTGTTTATGTTTTCTTATTGGCAACGTTACGTAGCGCTCAATATGAAAATCACTGGCTGTGCTGTGTGCAGTCTGTGGCTAGTTTGCATTGTTGTCTGCCATTGTAGTGTTAGGCAGCGGCAGCTGGCTGTGAACAGCGCGTAGCGTTGCGCAGTTGGAGGTGAGCCGCCAGCAGTGGTGGATGTGGGGAGAGAGATGGCGAAGTTTTGAAATTTGTCATGAACTGATATATATATTATGACTTGTGATGATATTAAGGTAAATACATTGTTTGTTCTCTATTAATATCTTTCATTTGCTAACTATCCCTATCAGTAGTTAGTGCCTTTAGTAGTTTGAATCTTTTATTTAGCTGGCAGTAGTGGCGCTCGCTGTATTGCAGTAGCTTGAGCAGCGGAGATTTTTGTGAGGTAAGTGATTTGCGAAAGGTATAGTTTAACGTTAGTCAGGGCCATTCTTTAGTAGGGAATTTTGAAAGTCAGATTGCGTTGCGCAAACAAAATATTGTGTATCAGTTTAAGCACAGTCCTGTAAAATTGTTCAAAAGGGACGTTTCAACTGTAGCGCCTAGAATCGCTCGGCCACTCCGGTCGGCACTGAGAGGTGTAGTCCACTTAGCAGTGCAGTTACAGCCATGCAGAAAACATCAGACTGTAGATTATGTGACATGTTTGTGGGAAGACTGTTTGACACAGAGGAAAAACAGCCAGCACACTAAAGTGTGTACATATTAGGCTACCACTTACAGAAATATCTGCACTTATAACCATTACTACAGCTATGATAGTATTTCTACAGCTGTTCAGTTTCGTAAAGTGGAATACAATTCAGCTTGAGGGATAGGCTATCCAGAAGAAATGTTGCTGGATTTGAAGATGGCTCAGTCACCATCGACAGTGTATCAGTGGATGGTGGACTCTGCATAGAGGTACACAATGTGTCTGAAGGAATGGAAGATCACATGATGGAAATAAAAATCCCCGCATGCCCTCCTCAGCTTCATACAGCTGCAAAGGTTTCAAAATATGTTCGTTCTTTTATTTTACTCCAATGTATCACAGTAAGTATGGTCGGTAGCGAAAAGAAAACAGTTCATTATAAAGCTGTGATTTCAGACTATGAGGCGTGGGAATTTTTTTTTTTTTTTTTTACGAATTGTTTCCTCAAATTCTAATGGCAAAGACTGTATAGCGAAACTCGAAACAATGGTCCTTAATTTGTTTACGCAGAAAGCGAAAATTTTAGCGTGGAACAACTGTGGATAAGGCTGTAGCTTTCCTTCATCTGTGACTCGAAATTTCACAAGTTGCTTGGAGCAACCAGACCTCCGTGTTGCGCTGGGCAATCCGACAGAGATACGTGTCGGTGTTGTATCACTGACGTCCCTCTGTGAACCACTGAAGTCGCTTCCACTGTGTCTCTACATGCTCCACCAGTGAGAGTTGCTTCTGCGCCATGTTGCGCGCCGTATCATAACAACTCACCATGCCGTGCACTCCGCAAATTTCTTGAATTATGGCATTCTCTCAGACAGCATATATTGACGTCAGTGTGTCATTTATCAAACACCTAATATTCACCCGTAATCAATGTACAGGTCCCTGTACAATGAGTCAAGTTTCCTAACTCCTTGAACAAGCAACTACAAGTTCACTACAGGTGTACACCTTTTGTACAATCAGTGATGAATTACCCAGAAAATCATACGATGTAACATTGATTACTGCAAATATACAACATATGTTGTATATTTTGATTTGTTTTTGAAACTAGAAATTGTGTGAAGAGCATAAATTCGTAAGTGTCCCTTTTTTGTTCAGTAACATGCCCATCCCCCCCCCCCCCCCCCCACGCACACACACAATTTTTATTAAGATGTACGGCTACAACAGCATTTATCCAATTGTGACTCCAAAACACATACTACACCAGTCTTTGGTGTTACTCTACTTCTTATATACTACAGCACTTTTTTTTCTAAGTTAAAGCAGAAGGAGGCGACCACATTTTACTTCCTAGAAAAGTATTTTTTTCTGTGCTTCCTTTGTAACTGGATTTATAACAGCACTTATTAGCTGCAAATGGCACCAATGTAAGATGTGTGTTGACTCAAGTTTCCGAACTGTCTAATGATACGGCGTATCAATCGGAAACTAATAAGGACATTTTTTCAATCACGTAAGCCAATACCAGTCTAAGGCTAGCTTTTTTATATACACCATCAACAATTTCCACCACGTGATGGCCACAATCTCTTAATCATGTCCGTATTTGAATAAATGGCAGAACGGTATCAACTCTGATGTATGTTAAAAGTAGATGTTTCACAAATTCTGGGAATAGGAATGGACCCAACACTGAAACCTATGGGACTCCAATCCTGATTTCTTGCGAATCACTAAAAACGTCTCTACCATAACACTACTGTCCATCTGACGGTAGGCAGCGGGTATATCAAGTCAACCACTCGACAAAACCTTTCTAGTATTCACAACGACCGCATACATCCAACGGGTCACTGATTTTGAAAATATTTCACACAATTGTAGGACATACTTGGAGATAAGAAATGCTGCTCTTTTAAGCTGCTAACTAGCTAAGGCGGCAGAGCGCAGGTCTATTACTAAAGGGTTCCAATCTCGTTATTTTCATTTTTTTAATGTTTTACCAAACGCTTGTATCAGTATAATTACTCATGGCTCTTCGGAAAGGAAGAATAACGGCAATACCACAGCGGCAAGACCTGAATATTTTATATGCTTAACGATAAATTATAAACTGGGCAGAATAGAAGTATTTGAGAGCCCAATGTCTGGAAAACAAAGTGCGTGGTAGGTAAATATGGATGAGAAAAACCGAAATATACAAAAATATCAGAAGTAATAGCAAAGCGAAGGTTACTCTTCCTTCGAGGTAAAAGGGTTGGCCAAGAATGTGGAAACGCATGCTTGAACATAACTGGAGATGCTAGCCAAGTCTGCAAGTTGCGCTGTCGTATTTGACTACGATCGGCACCTGTGGAACGTCCACAATACGCTGCAAGTGTCGGCTGTGATCAGAAGAGTGTTGTCTGTACCGTCAGAGCTAAGTGAATTAGAACGTGGACGGGTGGCTTCCGTAGCCATCGCACTGATCGAAAATTTATACTGCATACAGCGAAAATGGGAGAACAGTCACAAGCCACAACGTGGCCGAAAGTGTGTATTGGGAGATCGCGATTCTACGGAGTACTGCTCGCTCTGATGTCATAATGTACCGATATTGTACTCCTTACTTAAAGCTGCCTTCTGAAACATTCGGAGCCGGCGATCATTTTCTCTGAGGGAGCTTGTAGCGTTGTCTTGCCATATAATGACAACAATGCCCCAGCGCTAGTGCTTCTGCACCGTCGTGACGTGTGGAGCATCAGAATCACCAAACCAGCTTCTTTAGAGCTAACTCTGGCTACCTTTAATACCATTTGGCTGGGAAATGAGTGTCCTAGGTGGGGTCCGGAAGTACGGATTTTTTCACAACCGTGTGGCTTCTTTTCTGACTCCCCATCCTCCCCCCTCGAGAACAGGAAATTCAAGTTGATTAAAGCAAAATTAGTCAGACCGAACTAAAATTTGGTAACTCGCTTCAGTATTCCATGGAAATACAATCCTGGAAATGGAAAAAAGAACACATTGACACCGGTGTGTCAGACCCACCATACTTGCTCCGGACACTGCGAGAGGGCTGTACAAGCAATGATCACACGCACGGCACAGCGGACACACCAGGAACCGCGGTGTTGGCCGTCGAATGGCGCTAGCTGCGCAGCATTTGTGCACCGCCGCCATCAGTGTCAGCCAGTTTGCCGTGGCATACAGAGCTCCATCGCAGTCTTTAACACCGGTAGCATGCCGCGACAGCGTGGACGTGAACCGTATGTGCAGTTGACGGACTTTGAGCGGTGGCGTATAGTGGGCATGCGGGAGGCCGGGTGGACGTACCGCCGAATTGCTCAACACGTGGGGTGTGAGGTCTCCACAGTACATCGATGTTGTCGCCAGTGGTCGGCGGAAGGTGCACGTGCCCGTCGACCTGGGACCGGACCGCAGCGACGCACGGATGCACGCCAAGACCGTAGGATCCTACGCAGTGCCGTAGGGGACCGCACCGCCACTTCCCAGCAAATTAGGGACACTGTTGCTCCTGGGGTATCGGCGAGGACCATTCGCAACCGTCTCCATGAAGCTGGGCTACGGTCCCGCACACCGTTAGGCCGTCTTCCGCTCACGCCCCAACATCGTGCAGCCCGCCTCCAGTGGTGTCGCGACAGGCGTGAATGGAGGGACGAATGGAACGTGTCGTCTTCAGCGATGAGAGTCGCTTCTGCCTTGGTGCCAATGATGGTCGTATGCGTGTTTGGCGCCGTGCAGGTGAGCGCCACAATCAGGACTGCATACGACCGAGGCACACAGGGCCAACACCCGGCATCATGGTGTGGGGAGCGATCTCCTACACTGGCCGTACACCACTGGTGATCGTCGAGGGGACACTGAATAGTGCACGGTACATCCAAACCGTCATCGAACCCATCGTTCTACCATTCCTAGACCGGCAAGGGAACTTTCTGTTCCAACAGGACAATGCACGTCCGCATGTATCCCGTGCCACCCCACGTGCTCTAGAAGGTGTAAGTCAACTACCCTGGCCAGCAAGAACTCCGGATCTGTCCCCCATTGAGCATGTTTGGGACTGGATGAAGCGTCGTCTCACGCGGTCTGCACGTCCAGCACGAACGCTGGTCCAACTGAGGCGCCAGGTGGAAATGGCATGGCAAGCCGTTCCACAGGACTACATCCAGCATCTCTACGATCGTCTCCATGGGAGAATAGCAGCCTGCATTGCTGCGAACGGTGGATATACACTGTACTAGTGCCGACATTGTGCATGCTCTGTTGCCTGTGTCTATGTGCCTGTGGTTCTGTCAGTGTGATCATGTGATGTATCTGACCCCAGGAATATGTCAATAAAGTTTCCCCTTCCTGGGACAATGAATTCACGGTGTTCTTATTTCAATTTCCAGGAGTGTATTATTAGATTGAATTAAATGTTCAAATGTGTGTGTTATCTTATGGGTCTTAACTGCTAAGGTCATCAGTCCCTAAGCTTACACACTACTTAACCTAAATTATCCATGGACAAACACACACACCCATGCCCGAGGGAGGACTCGAACCTCCGCCGGGACCAGCCGCACAGTCCCTGACTGTAGCGCCTTAGACCGCTCTGCTAATCCCGCGCGGCATTGAATTAAAAAGCGCAGCAAAGAAAACTAAAGCTTTGTTATCGTGTGTTTATGTGCTGTGTTCGTCAACATAGACATACACAAGGCCAATTACGAAACTTCGGAACACAAACAGTCGAGGGCCCCACTGGAAACGCTGTTATACTATAGCATAATATCGCAACGGCAGAATAAGGAAGCATACTATTCTAAGCAAAGTGGACTTGCTTTAATGCAGGATAATGGGCTTCATAATTGAAATAAACAATGCGCCACCAACGGTGACGTAGCCAACGTAATCGGCGTCTGAGGTACGACAGTTTGCTGCCCCCCAACCTCCCCACCCCACCATCCCCGGCCCCCGAATTTGCTGTAATAATAATACATTTTCCGAATTATCATGTTCCTCTTGGACACCGTCTGGCGTCCTTCTAGCCTTCACGTGGGGCATGATAGGCCTTCCTCTCCATCCCCACCACCACCACCACCACCACCACCACCACCACCACCACCACGTCAGCGATTGAAATGAGGATAACTACACCAAACTACTGTTCAGTGTATTACTTTGGTATGCGTACGAAATAATGTAATACTATTGTGCAGCTATTGTGAAGTTTATCGTATACGTAACTAACTGAAACGGTATTTAAATCTTTATTGTCAGAGGAAGAATATTAAGCGGCAGAAACCGACACGTAGACGTTTCTTTAGATATGTTTTTGCTTCAAAACATCAAGGTTTTAGATATGGGATAATCTTTTATATGCACATCATACACTCCTGGAAATGGAAAAAAGAACACATTGACACCGGTGTGTCAGACCCACCATAGTTGCTCCGGACACTGCGAGAGGGCTGTACAAGCAATGATCACACGCACGGCACAGCGGACACACCAGGAATCGCGGTGTTGGCCGTCGAATGGCGCTAGCTGCGCAGCATTTGTGCACCGCCGCCGTCAGTGTCAGACAGTTTGCCGTGGCACACGGAGCTCCATCGCAGTCTTTAACACTGGTAGCATGCCGCGACAGCGTGGACGTGAACCGTATGTGCAGTTGACGGACTTTGAGCGAGGGCGTATAGTGGGCATGCGGGAGGCCGGGTGGACGTACCGCCGAATTGCTCAACACGTGGGGTGTGAGGTCTCCACAGTACATCGATGTTGTCGCCAGTGGTCGGCGGAAGGTGCACGTGCCCGTCGACCTGGGACCGGACCGCAGCGACGCACGGATGCACGCCAAGACCGTAGGATCCTACGCAGTGCCGTAGGGGACCGCACCGCCACTTCCCAGCAAATTAGGGACACTGTTGCTCCTGGGGTATCGGCGAGGACCATTCGCAACCGTCTCCATGAAGCTGGGCTACGGTCCCGCACACCGTTAGGCCGTCTTCCGCTCACGCCCCAACATCGTGCAGCCCGCCTCCAGTGGTGTCGCGACAGGCGTGAATGGAGGGACGAATGGAGACGTGTCGTCTTCAGCGATGAGAGTCGCTTCTGCCTTGGTGCCAATGATGGTCGTATGCGTGTTTGGCGCCGTGCAGGTGAGCGCCACAATCAGGACTGCATACGACCGAGGCACACACGGCCAACACCCGGCATCATGGTGTGGGGAGCGATCTCCTACACTGGCCGTACACCACTGGTGATCGTCGAGGGGGCACTGAATAGTGCACGGTACATCCAAACCGTCATCGAACCCATCGTTCTACCATTCCTAGACCGGCAAGGGAACTTGCTGTTCCAACAGGACAATGCACGCCCGCATGCATCCCGTGCCACCCAACGTGCTCTAGAAGGTGTAAGTCAACTACCCTGGCCAGCAAGATCTCCGGATCTGTCCCCTATTGAGCATGTTTGGGACTGGATGAAGCGTCGTCTCACACGGTCTGCACGTCCAGCACGAACGCTGGTCCAACTGAGGCGCCAGGTGGAAATGGCATGGCAAGCCGTTCCACAGGACTACATCCAGCATCTCTACGATCGTCTCCATGGGAGAATAGCAGCCTGCATTGCTGCGAACGGTGGATATACACTGTACTAGTGCCGACATTGTGCATGCTCTGTTGTCTGTGTCTATGTGCCTGTGGTTCTGTCAGTGTGATCATGTGATGTATCTGACCCCAGGAATATGTCAATAAAGTTTCCCCTTCCTGGGACAATGAATTCACGGTGTTCTTATTTCAATTTCCAGGAGTGTAGAAACCAAATCTTGAATTGTTATATCTGCATTCGTGGTGCTATTTCACCCAGAAATCTTTTATCTAATAACACACTCAAGGCAAGCCTCTAACTTTTTCTTGTTATGCTAGTCTCTCCTTATATTAAAGGCATTAAAACGTTCGTCATATAGGGGTGACACATAATTAAATTTACCTTGCTGGATTTTCATATACGTCGCTCCTCCACTTAAATACCTCACACAATATAATTATTCTAGAAATATAACTGCACAACAATGCACCTTGCTGTACGAGGAGCGTTCAAAAATAAATGCAACATATTTTTTTTATTGGACAGTTTCGATTAAAAATTGCGGAATTTGTTGTGGAACATGGTGCAATATTCCTGCTTCAAGCTCTATAGTTTCATAAAGTTCCGATAGTTGTCGCCGCTATATGTAGAATTCAAAATGGGATCTGGTACGGAGTCGCGTCCCAAGCAGCGAGGTGTCGTTGTGTTTCTTTTGTCAGTAACCTAGAACGTATAGTTATTCATCGGCGCTTCCAGAATGTCTCTGGAAGGCAGTGAACAATAGCACGGTGGACCGTTGGGCGAGGCGGCTGTCGTCGTCGCAAGAAGGTCCCGTAAATCTCTCCGATCTCCCGTGGGCCTGCAGTTTTGGAACGTGCGGACACACTCCTTCGAGGTGGTGACGCATCACAATCAACTGGACGTCTATGTTGGTAGTGTTGACACGCGTCCTTCTGTATGTGCCGACTGGGTCCCTCGCCGCCTAACAGAAGACCAGAAAGAGCAACGAAGGATCATCTTTTTGGCCCAATGGAGGACGCACTCTGCAGGTAAGGAGTACGTGGATGATGATGAGGTTATTGGTGCAGCAAGATGTTGGCTCCGATGTCGACCAGTAGAGTGGTACGATGCTTGCCTGCTAGCCCTCCCAGGAAGATGGTGTAAAGGCGTCACACTGTATGGAGATTATGTTGAAAAATATGGTTTTGTAACCAAAAGGGTGGGGAGTGGTATGATTATTGGTATCCTCAATAAAACCGATCAGCTTTTGGAAAAAAAAAAAATCATGCTCGAATTATCGAACGTCCCCTGTATTTCAGATTGTTTCTGCCTATTTTGATAGATACAATTAGCTTATTTCGTTTTGGGGAGCTGGTAACACTTTACAGGAGTCCAGGAGAGTCATTATTGCCTGCAGCGCACAGTGATCTGGGGCAGCCGTGCCGTCGGTAAATACACTGAAGAACCAAAGAAACTGGTACACTGCCCCCGCGAGCACGTAGAAGTGCCGCAACACGACGTGGCATGGACTCGACTAATATCTGAAGTACTGCTGGAGGGAACTGACGCCATGAACCCTGCAAGGCTGTCCATAAATTCGTAAGAGTACGAGGGGGTGGAGATCTCTTCTGAACACCACGTTGCGAGGCATCCCAGATATGATGATAATGTTCATGTCTGGGGAGTTTGGCGGCCTTCGGAAGTGTTGAAACTCAGAAGAGTGTTCCTAGAGCCAGTCTGTAACAATTCTGGAGGTGTAGGATGTCACACTGTCCTGCTGAAATTGCCAAAGTCCGTCGGAATGCACAATGGACATGAATGGATTCAGGTGATCATACAGGATGCTTACGTACGTGTCACCTGTTATGGTCTTATCTTGGCGTAACAGGGGTCTCGTATCACTTTAACTGCACACGTCCCACACCATTACAGAGCCTACACAAGCTTGAACAGTTCCCTGCTCACATACAGGGCCCTTGGATTTGTCAGGTTGTCTCCATGCCCGTGCACGACCATTCGCTCGATACAATTTGAAACCAGACTCGTCCGACCAGGCAACATGTTTCCAGTCATCAACAGTCGAATATCGGTGTTGACGGGCATAGACGAGGCGTTAAGCTTTGTGTAATGCAGTCATCAAAGGTACTCGAGTGGACCTTCGGCTCCGAAAGCCCATATCGGTGATGTTTCCTTTAATGGTTCACACGTTGACATTTGATGGTCCAGCATTGATATCTGCAGTAGTTTGCAGGAGGGTTCAACTTGTACAGCGATGTCGGAGATTTGATGTTTATCGGATTCGTGTTATTCACGGTACAGTAGTGAAGTGGTCGTTCGGGAAATCCCCACTTCACCGCTACCTCGGAGATGCTGTGTCCCATCCCTCGTGCGCTGACTGTAAAACCACGTTCAAAGACGCACAAATCTTGATAACCTGCCGTTGTAGCAGCAGTAACTGATTTAATAACTTCGTCAGACACTTGTTGTCTTGTATAGGCGTTGCCGACCGTAGCGCAGTATTCTTCCTGTTTACATGTCTTTGTATTTGAATGCACGTGACTATACCAGTTTCTTTAACGCCTCAGTGTACATTATAGGATGAAGAATTTGCTAAAAAGACAATAAAGGGTTAAAAGTGTTACGTCGAATCGTAGAAGGTAAGTGCTCCGGCAATTCAATTATTTCGCGGTAAGATGAGTGGGATTGGTTACGACATTTGAGGCTGAAACAGCACCGTATTTGCCAATCATTAATTTTTATGGAGAAACATATTGATAGTAGAGATGTAACTGAAAGGGCTTCTGTGATGAGTGATTACCTGTTTGATTAGTGTGGAAACGCAACGTACCAGCGGCTATTTCAGTGTGAATAGGAGACAAACATAACTGTTAATACGCGAGTGTATGACGTCAGACATCGTTAGGGAAGTGTGTTACGCGCTAAAGGTACAATAAAGCTGAATAATATGATTTTTACTGTTATAATTTCGAAGTGACACATACTGTTATTAATTCAAAGTGACGTTTTCCGTTTTCCAACTGAATAACTTAAATATTTCAAATGCATAAGATAGACATTTTCGTCTGAAACACACTCTCGGGTTTAATTTGTAACGAAGCGTTTTTCCAATGTGAAGATCCCATTCTTGAGTCCAGGACACCGATAGCATCAAAAAATTAATCCAACAATAAATAGGAAAGACATAGAGGAGCCTTATAGCCCGATAGTCATTGAAGGGAACTGTGACGAAAAAGGAAGAAGAAGACAGCTGCGGAAGTCACTGCAGAACTGAAAGTCGCACTCGCGAATTCTGTCAGCACAAACACAAGACGAAGGGCATTCCAGAAGCAGCGAAATGCAGGGCGAGCTGGAATTATAAAACCACCCATCAGTGATGCAAATGCTCGCAACAGGTAGACATGGTGCCGAAGCCATAAAATATGCACTATGGAGTAAGGGAAGAATCTGATCTAATCGGATGAGTATTATTCCACACTGTTTGCAACTTCTGAACCAGTGTGGAAAATGGGCGGGGGTTCGGTGATGACTCGTGCCGCCAAATCGTGGTATTGCTTGCGCCACACGGTTATTCAACGACATCGCAGTACTGCCAAGGACTGTGTGACAATTTTGAAACGTCCCCTTAGAAAAATTATTGAATTACTGTGCTGGTAAATCCCTTACGTTATTTGATTTTCAAACAGCTGAGCAGAACTGAACGTACTCAGACAATTCGCTCTTTACCTATTCTGATCAACACTTAACTGACGCACAATATTTTTAGCGCAACGCAATCTGACTTTCAAAAATCCCTACAAAAGAATGGCCCTGACTTACCTCACAAAAATCTTCGTTACTCGAACTACTGCAACACAGCGAGCGCCAATACTGCCAGCTAAATAAAAGATTCTAACTACTGAAGCCACTAACTACTGATATGCATATAGTTAGCAAATGAAAATTTTGATAGAGAACAAACAATGTATTTACCTTAACAGTGTTCAAAAGTCATTATATATATATATATACACTCCTGGAAATTGAAATAAGAACACCGTGAATTCGTTGTCCCAGGAAGGGGAAACTTTATTGACACATTCCTGGGGTCAGATACATCACATGATCACACTGACAGAACCACAGGCACATAGACACAGGCAACAGAGCATGCACAATGTCGGCACTAGTACAGTGTATATCCACCTTTCGCAGCAATGCAGGCTGCTACTCTCCCATGGAGACGATCGTAGAGATGCTGGATGTAGTCCTGTGGAACGGCTTGCCATGCCATTTCCACCTGGCGCCTCAGTTGGACCAGCGTTCGTGCTGGACGTGCAGACCGCGTGAGACGACGCTTCATCCAGTCCCAAACATGCTCAATGGGGGACAGATCCGGAGATCTTGCTGGCCAGGGTAGTTGACTTACACCTTCTAGAGCACGTTGGGTGGCACGGGATACATGCGGACGTGCATTGTCCTGTTGGAACAGCAAGTTCCCTTGCCGGTCTAGGAATGGTAGAACGATGGGTTCGATGACGGTTTGGATGTACCGTGCACTATTCAGTGTCCCCTCGACGATCACCAGTGGTGTACGGCCAGTGTAGGAGATCGCTCCCCACACCATGATGCCGGGTGTTGGCCCTGTGTGCCTCGGTCGTATGCAGTCCTGATTGTGGCGCTCACCTGCACGGCGCCAAACACGCATACGACCATCATTGGCACCAAGGCAGAAGCGACTCTCATCGCTGAAGACGACACGTCTCCATTCGTCCCTCCATTCACGCCTGTCGCGACACCACTGGAGGCGGGCTGCACGATGTTGGGGCGTGAGCGGAAGACGGCCTAACGGTGTGCAGGACCGTAGCCCAGCTTCATGGAGACGGTTGCGAATGGTCCTCGCCGATACCCCAGGAGCAACAGTGTCCCTAATTTGCTGGGAAGTGGCGGTGCGGTCCCCTATGGCACTGCGTAGGATCCTACGGTCTTGGCGTGCATCCGTGCGTCGCTGCGGTCCGGTCCCAGGTCGACGGGCACGTGCACCTTCCGCCAACCACTGGCGACAACATCGATGTACTGTGGAGACCTCACGCCCCACGTGTTGAGCAATTCGGCGGTACGTCCACCCGGCCTCCCGCATGCCCACTATACGCCCTCGCTCAAAGTCCGTCAACTGCACATACGGTTCACGTCCACGCTGTCGCGGCATGCTACCAGTGTTAAAGACTGCGATGGAGCTCCGTATGCCACGGCAAACTGGCTGACACTGACGGCGGCGGTGCACAAATGCTGCGCAGCTAGCGCCATTCGACGGCCAACACCGCGGTTCCTGGTGTGTCCGCTGTGCCGTGCGTGTGATCATTGCTTGTACAGCCCTCTCGCAGTGTCCGGAGCAAGTATGGTGGGTCTGACACACCGGTGTCAATGTGTTCTTTTTTCCATTTCCAGGAGTGTATATATATATATATATATATATATATATATATATATATATACAGGGTGATTCAAAAAGAATACCACAACTTTAAAAATGTGTATTTAATGAAAGAAACATAATATAACCTTCTGTTATACATCATTACAAAGAGTATTTAAAAAGGTTTTTTTTCACTCAAAAACAAGTTCAGAGATGTTCAATATGGCCCCCTCCAGACACACGAGCAATATCAATCCGATACTCCAACTCGTTCCACACACTCTGTAGCATATCAGGCGTAACAGTTTGGATAGCTGCTGTTATTTCTCGTTTCAAATCATCAATGGTGGCTGGGAGAGGTGGCCGAAACACCATATCCTTAACATACCCCCATAAGAAAAAATCGCAGGGGCTAAGATCAGGGCTTCTAGGAGGCCAGTGATGAAGTGCTCTGTCACGGGCTGCCTGGCGGCCGATCCATCGCCTCGGGTAGTTGACGTTCAGGTAGCTACGGACAGATAAGTGCCAATGTGGTGGCACTCCATCCTGCTGAAATATGAATTGTTGTGCTTCTTGTTCGAGCTGAGGGAACAGCCAATTCTCTAACATCTCCAGATACTGTAGTCCAGTTACAGTAGCACCTTCGAAGAAAAAGGGACCAAAACCTTTATTGGCTGAAATGGCGAACAAATGTACAACTAAATGAAACTTTATAGCTCCCTTAATTCGCCGACAGATAGTGCTTAGCTCTGCCTTTTGTCGTTGCAGAGTTTTAAATTCCTAAAGTTGTGGTATTCTTTTTGAATCACCGTATATATATATATATATATATATATATATATATATATATATATATATATAATCAGTTCATGACATCCAGTCTCACAAATTTACTGTCTCTGATGGACACACGTCCAGATCATCCGCTCTCAAAACTCCGCCATCTCTCTCCCCACATCCACCACTGCTGGCGGCTCACCTCCAACTGCGCAACGCTACGCGCTGTTAACAGTCAACTGCCCAACACTGCAATAGAGAATATTTCAGCAATGCCAACCAGCCACAGACTGCACACAGCACAGCCAGTGATTTTCCTACAGAGCGCTACGTGGCGTTACCAATATAAAAACCTGAACAGCCTACTTACAATTTATACTGGTCAGAACTACCTCCTGGTACAATATTTGTTGTCCAATGGGCACGCTTTGTCCCAACTGGACAGGTCCCCTGTCCACACATCTCGTATTTGCCAAGACTGGTTTCGTGCGCACGAGGATGAACCGTCGCACCTCCCCTGGCCACGACGGTCACCAGATCTCAATATTATTGAGTCTTTCTGGTCTGCTTTAGATTGAAGAGTGTGTGATCGCTATCCTCTGACTGAACTTGTCATTATTTTGTAGGAAGTGTGGTCTAAGATTCCCTTGAAAACCGTATAGGAAGCGTATTTATCCATTCCTAGAAGACTGCAACTTCTTTTGAATGCCAATGGTTTTCCTACACCGAATCAGTTACGGTAACGTTTTGTGTTTTTGATGTTTCCGTATCTTTGTCCACACAAATGAATAAGAATCAACTCACGAAACAAAAATCCTCATATTTATGGAAAACTAAGACATTAAGAGCATGTATCAGAGAAACTTGACTCTCAGGAGACCGTCCATCCGGTGACCGTGGCTGCGTTAGTCGCTTGGAGAGAAGTCGGCTGGAGGCTGATGTATTGAATCGCGACGCAATTTGTGTGTTCCATCGTCATTACGAGGGTGCGAGGGTTACAATTAACTGTCAGTTTTGCGTCGGAAACAACAAACTTGACTCCCAGGAGAAGGCAGAAAACACCATCAAAGAATTGGAAATAACAGAAAGAATCCTTTCTAAGCACAAAAAAATTAAAAGTATGTCAAGGCAGAAGAAATACGATATCAGGAACAACATAGACAGAAGGAAGGATAGGACACGGGGTCAGGGATTTTCTCTGCCTCGTGATGACTGGGTGTTGTGTGATGTCCTTATTTAGGTTTAACTAGTTCTAAATTCTAGGGGACTGATGACCATAGATGTTAAGTCCCATAGTGCTCAGAGCCATTTGAACCAAGGATAAGACATGGGAAGACGATGAAGCGGTACTGTAATAAGAGGAAACAAGAAAGAAAGAAGCGCTACTGACGTTGTTACGTAACCACAGTTCATCTGAACAAAAATAAAGAAAGTCATAACTATAGTGGTTCATTCTTGGCCAGGTATTATCAAGCTATAATAAGGAATGGTGACACATTTGTGTCTGCGTTGATACGTATACTCTTATAGCTATGAGCCAAGAACTATCACCACTTTTGCATCTCCCATACCGTAAAACCCATTTTTCTTACTGTAAGCTCCATGGTTTCCACATTAATGGATCAGGTAGATGGACAAAAAAAAACTTCTGTAAATATGGGCTCCAAAACGCGTATCTTAAGCGCCATGAGGAATTCTTCGTCCTCGCTGCTGCAGAACAAATCTCTTCTACTGAACAAGTGCTCATAGCTCTTAAGACATACAGTTTAGAGCCAATATTTACCATTTTGTCTTCATTTGGTCCATACTACCACATCCGAAAGTTGCCTTTCTCAAAATATTGGAAACCAAAGTGTCGGTGCATGTACTGCGGTGTCAGAGGTATCGGGACGATTTTCACTTATAACTTTCGGCTCGGTCCTTTCCGGACTGGTGTCCGATACCTCAGACTGATACAGTTACGCTTCGCCGTCATTCCTGAAAGTTTGCATCATCATCATCACGCAATCACACCACGGAAACTTTTCCTTTTGTAAACGAAGATACCGATACCCGCCGGTATCGTAGTATTTGCAATGATCATGACGTGACTATATTACACACTGCATTGGTGAAACGGGACAGTGAACATCGAAGAACAGCTCAACACAGTACAAGCCAAAGCAGCTCTCAGTTCTAACAAGCCAGCGAAATTTTTCACCAGACCTACCAACTGCGCAGCGTCATAATCAGAACAAAAAAAGTTATTGCGTCATGAATAAACCAGGTGAAGCGCCGCTGGCGATATGCTCCAGCCAATGGCGACTCCCAGACGCGCGAGGTCACGCAAATGAATTCCCGTACGTGCCAGCGGCGACACGGCGCAGCTCCGTCCCAAAGCCCGCGCGGTTGGCTGCCCTGCTGTTTTATTCATAGGAGAGGGGGTGGGGGGAATTCCCCCGGCGCCTGCGCGCTCGTCGGCGACAGCGCCGATACGTATGCGGGTCACCTGGATTCTGCAGCCGATCTGCCATCTGGCAGCGGAAGAGCGCCCTAGTGACGTCATATCTCCTGCACAACGACGGGTCTGTATCCACTGTGCTTTCTGTCCCGAGACCCCACCCTCAGCCTCCTCTGCACTCCTCAGCTCATCTCGGATCTCGGCTGTCTCCGCCGCAGTTCACTCAACTGAAAACTCGAGTCTGTTGTCGGATACAAGCCGACTCTACCAGCAGTGAAAGAACAGGGAGTACGCGAGTTAGCGAGCAAACTGAGGTCTCACAGTAGTATTCTTTATTCGTATCAGAGGTACACTAAAATGAACACACATACAATACGTACACCCGGCCGCGGTGGCCGAGCAGTTCTAGGCGCTTCAGCCCGGAACTGCGCGACTGCTACGGTCGCAGGTTCGAATCCTGCCTCGGGCATGGATGTGTGTGATGTCCTTAGGTTGGTTAGGTTTAAGTAGTTCTAAGTTCTAGGGGACTGACGACCTCAGATGTTAAGTCCCATAGTGCTCAGAGCCATTTGAACCATACAATACATACAAAGAAAACTATACAGTATTCACCCAGAATTGGGCAAATTTGATAGAATTGGGTGCTGCAGACGCTAAGTCTTTCATGCTACAGCTGGTTGGGCATGAGTTACATTTGAAGAGATGCCGGGTTGTCTGAAATTCGCCGCATTTGCACAGTATTGTGTGGGCAGTTGGAAGTTCCATTCAAGGAGATTGTCCCTCGATCCTGCGACGTCGGACCCTAGTCTGTTCAAGGACTTCCAAATGACCCATTTCTGCATGCGGCAGGGATTCTTGTGGTGCCATTCAGTTTGACAGGCGTTGGCATCTTTCTTTCCACTTGGTGAGTCGGGTAGGTGCAGCTGATCCTTCTAAGGGCTGTGAGGTTGTTAGGAAACACTTCCTGGACTTCAGTGTTGGCTTGGCAGTTGATGTCCAAAGAGTGGATGTGAGGCCACTGTATTTCATTTATGTCTCTCGATGTTAGCGGCGACGACTCTAATGATGTCCAATGGAGCAACCCCAGAGAGACGTTGAATTTTGTCCATGGCGGTTGGTCTTAGGCAGCCTGTAACAATCCTACAGCTGTCATTTAAGGCTACATCAACCTGCTTTGCATGTACTGAATTGTACCACACTGTGCTAGCATACTCATCTGCAGAAGAGCATAAGGCAAGAGCAGTTGTTCTTCATGTTTGTGGATGTGTACCCCAGTTCGATCCCGCCCGTTTCCGATGAAGGCAGTTTCTGGAGGATACTTCCTGCTCAAGCTTCAGACAATGTTCCTTGTAGGTCAGTGTACAGTCGAGAGTGACACCCAAGTAACTAGTCACAGTAGTGACACTGCATACACAGCTCTCGGGCATCATCATTATTATTTACCAATGTGTTGACCGATCACTCAGCAGCGTTTACACGTACGTAAATATGTCGACGTATGCAATTAAGGATGTATATGCACCGTCCAAACACATTAATGCGACCACCGCCTATTGTGCATATCAACGTGGAATAACCACCCACAGACACGTTACTATTATAAGGAGCAGAAACTCGTTGGTATTTAAAACAGCTTCCAGGCGTCTCAGACTGGATAAACAGAGACTCAATAATAGCAGATCTGGTGCCTATGGTGGCCAGGGGAGATGCCATAATTTAGGCTGGTGCTCACAAAACCAGTGTTGGACGATGCTAGCTGTGTGAACAAGGGCCCTGTCGTCTTGCAACAAAGCATCCACACTGCAGAACAAATATTGTACCATGAGAGGTATCGTATCACTAAACATTGTCACAGAATACTTGACAATAATCCGACCTTGCACAGTTGCCATCAGGCCATGGAATACCACGACATGGCAGCCAAATAATGATCGAACCCCCCAGTGTTTCAGTCTTAAAAGCAAAATTTGTCCAGAAGTTGGAAACAGTGTGAAACAGGAATCATCCGACCAAATGAGATTCTTCCTTTGCTAGAAGTCCAGGTTTTCATTTCGGCAGTACGTTTTTCTACTACTGGCATTCGCTTCGATAATGAGCGGGATTCTATTTATCCGTGCAATTCCCTGACTATGGAGCTACCTTCCTATTGTTTTGGTGCTGGCATGGTTCGCGAGTGCGACAGTTACGTATACAGTGACTTTCACAGCTGTCGTCGTTTTATTTTTCGTCATAACCTTCTTCAATCACCATCTGTCACGATCAGTCAACACTCATTTTCGTCCTCGTTTTCACACAGCGCACATTATGTTTTCCGGCTATTCCAGTGTACGGTACAAGTCTTCAATGTGGCGCCTCTTGAAACAAACACTTTGGCTTCCTTGGTTACGAAAACACCCACCATTGGAGCAGCAACAACTTGTCCACATTGTAATATGTTCAGCTCAAAAATAACGCACTCGCAACTACACAGACCCCTATTCCGATAACGGCTGACAGCTGCAATGTATTGAGGACATTCCACAGGTGACGTTCGTGGCCAATACAACAGCGCACCCACTCCTGGCCTTGTGCCATCCGCATTGTCTTGTTAAAAATGCCAGTGCCGCCAGGAAACATGATCGTCATGAACGGGTGTACATGGTCTACAGCCAGTATACGATACTGCTTGGCTGTCATAGTGCACTGCACGACTCCATTGGACCCATGGAATGTTCCCCGCCACCAGCTGGTCTCCATCCCACAGTACGGATATGATGGAGCTGTTCCCCTGGAAGATGACGGATTCGCGCCCTCCCATCGGCATGATGAAAAAGGTATCGGGGTTCGTCAGACCACACAACGCTCTTCCACTGCGCCAGTGTGCAGTGCGGATGGTAAGGTGCCTATTTCAGTCGTAGTTGCCCGTGTCGTCCTGTTAACATTGGCACATGCAAGGGTCGTCGGCTGCGGAGGCCCATCGTCCGGAGTGTTTGGTGCACGGTGTGTTTGGACACACTTGTACTGTGTCCAGCATTAAAGCCTGATGTTATTTCCGCCACAGTTCGCCGCCTGTCCTGTTTTACCAGTCTGCCCTGCGCACGACGTCCGACATCTGTAATGAGGGGTGGGCACCAACCCCAAGACGTCTGGGCGCGGTTTCACCGTGGTTTCGTCACTCACCACAGCACACCTCGAACACCAGACAAGTCGTGCAGTTTCCGAAATGTGCAGTGCCACTACAATCTGCCTTCGGTAAAACTCAAATAGATCGCCCGCCCTCCTGATTCTACGCACGGGCAGCCGCTCAATCACACGACATGCACCACGCGTGTGTCTAACAGTCATTCCTGCCACGCGTCACTGCTATCAAATGGTTCAAATGGCTCTGAGCACTATGCGACTTAACTTCTGAGGTCATCAGTCCCCTAGAACTTAGAACTACTTAAACCTAACTAACCTAAGGACATCACACACATCCATGCCCAAAGCGACCGTAGCGGTCGCGCGGTTCCAGACTGTAGCGCCTAGAACCGCTCGGTCACTCCGACCGGCCTCGCTGCTATCGTCTTGAAGGGTTTATATTGATAGTAGGTCGGTGGTCATAAAGTTCTGGCTGATCAATGTATACATAATGTGTATGTAACAGACGTGTATATGTATGTGCAAAAAATTTCGAAAACTTCTGTAAATTTATTAAACAAGAATACACCATTTCGCTTACGAACTTTAGAAGTATGTATGTTTTTCGTCTGAAGTGTGAACAGTAGTACAGGAGTTTTTCCAGACATCAGTCTTCGTGTTATGGAACAAATTTGCAACGGTACACGCTTCATCACGCAATTTTCGTCTTAGAACTTCCTCAGCCCGACAAAACACAGCTTCGTTAGAGGCCGACTACCGGCCATTTTCGCCATGTTAGTATTGCACTTCAGACAGCATGATCGTGCACTCAACGTCAGTATTAGGCCCCCACACGCGTTAGCAACCATCAACAAGTAGGCGAGCAGGAAGCGACCGCAGCACCGCCGTTCTCAGAGTCGCCATGCTCGAGAAACAACAGTGCGAACCAAGGATGGCGGTACGTCACTGACGTAACAGCGGCGCCTTGGTATCCAAAGTGTGCAACGCTCGACATCTGCTTCGTACTCACTCCGTGACCAATCCCTAGTGTCGCGATCTTTGACTTCCAGAAGGTATTCGATCCATTTGCGCTCTCCCACCTAACTGGTAAGATACGAGCGTACAAAATGTCAGACCAGCCTCGAGATTGGATTTAAGATTTCCGAGCAAACACAACGCATCATGTTACTCTCAGTGGATAGAAATGTTTAGACGTAAAAATAACTTTGGGCGTACCCCAACGGAGTGTTATTGAGTAATTACATTTTGCAATCTATCTACACGTTGGCAGTTATTGAACTATGTGAGCCGGCCGTTGTGGCCGAGCGGTTCTAGGAGCCTCAATCCAGAACCGCGCTGCTGCTACGGTCGCAGGTTCGAATCCTGGATCGGGCATGGATGTGTGTGATGTCCTTAGGTTAGTTAGGTTCAAGTAGTTCTAAGTTCTAGGGGACTGATGACCTCAGATGCTAAGTCCCATAGTGCTCACAGCCATTTTGAACTATATGAAAGAAACGTAAATTAGTTGCAAACAACTGTGTACACACACTTTATTCACCGTGTGAATGTCACTACAGATATTCGGATTTAGGTTCAAATGGCTCTGAGCACTATGCGACTTAACTTCTGAGGTCATCAGTCGCCTAGAACTTAGAACTAATTAAACCGAACTAACCTAAGGACATCACACACATCCATGCCCGAGGCAGGATTCGAACCTGCGACCGTAGCGGTCACGCGGTTCCAGACTGAAGCGCCTTTACCCGCACGGCCACACCGGCCGGCCGGATTTAGGTTATGGCACGTTACATATGCTTGCCATCATTGGAGATGATGTGGCGCAGACGAATAGCGAAATTCTGCTTGACCCGCTGAAGTGTGGGAGCATCAGCGCTGTCTATGACCTCCTGAATGGCTGATTTCAGCTCAGCAATGGTTTTTTGTTTGAAACGTCCCCTTTGAACAATTTATATATGACTGTGCTTAACCTGACACACAATATTTTGTTAGCGCAACGCAATCTGACCTTCAAAATTCCCTACAAAAGAATGGCCCTGACTGACATTAAACTATACCTTTCACAAATCACTTACCTCACAAAAATCTTCGCTGCTCAAGCTACTGCAATACAGCGAGCGCCACTACTGCCAGCTAAATAAAAGATTCAAACTATGGAAGGCACTAACTACTGATAGGGATAGTTAGCAAATGAAAGATATTAATAGAGAACAAACAATGTATTTACCTTGATATCATCATATATAAATATAGCAGTTCATGACAAATTTCAAAACTCTGCCATCTCTCTCCCCACATCCACCACTGCTGGCGGCTCACCTCCAACTGCGCAACGCTACGCGCTGTTCACAGCCAGCTGCCTAACACTACAATGGCGAGAATTACAACAATGCAAAGCAGCCACAGACTGCACACAGCACAGCCAGTGATTTTCCTATTGAGCGCTACGTAACGTTGCCAATAAGAAAACATAAACAGCCTACTTACATAGAGAAAACATAAACAGCCTACTTACATAGCCCCCATGCTCCCCACAAAAAATTTTTACAAATGGTGTTGGGCACTGGCCAATACAGATTTGACAAAAATTTTTCACAATTACAGTAACAAAGATATCAAATGCACACACTTATTGATACAATGTTGGTCAAAAGCTAAAAATTTCTCACAGTCCATAAAGACAGTCTACATTGTTCATCACAGTAAAAATGCAGAGTTTTTCTCAAAGTCTGAGCAGTAAAAGAAAATGCACATAGAAGTAGTGGACTTCGATGCAGTCTTGAAGAAGTAGTGTTGTCCTTCCAACGGAAAGACAGTGCTGACTCTTGACATGCATACAGGTAATGGGCCACAACAGAGCAAACCCACAGCAGAGTCAGTCGAAATTTTGAAGAGTATTGGTAGGTAGGTCATCACAGAGCAGACCCACTGTAGCCCTGGTAGAGATTACGGTATTGGTGAGCCACCAGAGGTGCAGACCCACTGCAGTCCTTGTAGAGAAGGCCAGCAGCCATCTGTTGCGATTGTGCAGGTGCACATTCACCATCAAAGAGTCTTGCGGAGAATATAGCAAGTCCATAAACCACCACTTGTGCACTCACAAAGTTTTTGGAATTGTCCTTAGAACCAGGAATGCTGTTATCCAGTCCCTTGCTGAATTATTAACACACGTGCAAACACTAACAGTCCCTACTTCTCACATATTGTCCATATACTATGACCAACAGAAACGTGTGCAGTGAAATGTAACTTACAAGTTAATAATATCATGAACTGGTGACAATTACAATTTTATAAATTTACAACATGAAAATACAATTACAAAGGTACAAAATACATCATTGAAGAACATAATAATACAGATAACATTTGTAGCACAGGCTTTACAAAAGAATAGAAATAGACATATACGTCAGTGTTACAGGAATTATGACATAAGTACATACATAAAAGATCAGAATAACTTTCGAAACATCAACTTCACACATGAGCATTAAACAGAACGGAATTAATAATGTCTAACATCTTTACAAAGTAAATAACATATTATTAATGCAAATTATATTTGAGGATAACAGTATTCCTCATCATAGTGAATGTAGCTTAATATTAAAAGAAGAAAAAATTCTATGAAACTACACAGAGACAGGAAGAAAACAAATACTCAAGGGTACACAAACACATAGTGGGATAACACCAACAGGAAAGGACAGGGTTCGTTTTCAGTGTAACATGTGGTACTGCAGTCCAACCTAAAACTTCATATATCTTTCCTCTTATTTCATCCTTTGTTTCCACCAAAAAAAATTCTATCTAAGCATGCTTTCTGTATTTATATGTTCACACATTTCTTACCTCAACATTTATTTCCAAGAAAATCCTACCTAAACCTGTTTTCTCAATGCATTTCTTCCAATTCATCGCAACTCATTCTCTTAGAGGCTACCCCCTCTTAAGCTAACTTAAATCTACTGAGCTCAGATGCTAAACTAAGGGACGAGGCAATGCAGCAGCACAAAATAAATTATCACAAACAGCAATGACAAAAAAATGCCAATTTGCAAAGCAAGCAGCAGCAAATCTAAATTAACAGATAAAATGCAAAATTACAACTAATATGAGCCAATGTGCAGCAACATGAAAAATCAATGAGTAGTAAAATTGGCTTAGCAGAGTAACACAAAGTCAAATTCAGTAACACTATGCCTGGCAAACAGCAGTAACTTATACCTAAACATGACATAGCTCAAGCAGAAAAAATATTACAGTAAAAACAACAATGCAGATAAGGGAAATGTATATTCACATCTTAATGTCTATGTAATTAGAGTGGTGCGCCACAACAACTGATTGTAAAAAGAAATATTACCATGTACTTGAAAAGAAAATTATGTGTTACTGTTACTAGTTCCTTCTTATTGTTCTTTCCTTTCCAAGTGCTCCTTTTTTAAAGAATGTGGATCATAAAATAATTATTTAATAGATCTGTCGACAGAAAGTGTTCACATTAGCAAATGCATTTCATTTTATAAAAGCAATGCTGCAACACAGCTGGAAAACAGGTATCAAATGAAATAAGCAATTACGCAAACCAAAGCATAAAAACATCATTCAATAGTCGTTGGCATTTCGTAAGTCAGTAGCTCTCAACTCTCGTAGAAAGACACTTGTCATTATAATGGCCTCCCCCTTTTTTTTTTTCTACCTGTGCCGCTGAAAAGGGCTCGCAATAATGGCTTTTTCTCCAGGCGTCTGACACAGCTGGGTGCCCGCGACGCATTACGTGCAGGTGGTCACTTAACTTTCGTACGGAAATATTTACGACAGCAGTTTCTGCTACCGTGGCAGTCTCATATAAAAATATTTCACAGGTCAAGAATTAGCGTTGCAAATCTGTAGAAACAAAATCCTATAAATATAAGTGTCCAAAAAAAATATTCGTCAGCATTGTGATACAGTCACACATTTCATAACTCTTAAAGTACGTTTCTTGGTTTCCAACATCCTTTTCATAAATCAGAGTCCCTAAACACTACTCATTATTCCTTACCTCATTATACATATACATATTCGTCGACACTTCTTCAATATTTCATCGTGAGAAATACGTAGCATAATAAACATTCCTCAACAACATAATACACATCGTCGTCGTAATAATAACATCATAACACTTCAGTCAAATCTCAAAATCGTCGTAACTTCCTCCAATAATTTCTAAGCCTAAAAAAATTCTCTGCTCATTTCAAAAGTGTCATCTGCCTCAAACGTACTTTAAAAATCATAATCCCTTTACCAAATACATCATTCAAAGCTCTCATAGTATCACACTGGTTCCGAAAAAATATGAACAGTTTACAAAGTACAGACAAAATACAGTTTCATAAGTGTGAAGTTACCCAACTGTGTAATTACGTAAACATCTGTCACTGATATAGTAAAAATAAATGTTTGTCTCTCTCAGTTAAATGATCAGATAGCTGTGTAAATTGTGTGTTAGAGAAATATGGTACCGATGTGTAAAGTTGCATAAGCAAATACCATATTAGCTAGGGTTCCTTGTGCTTGCCAAACACATGGTACACAAAGTAGGCGTGTACCCCCCTGAGGATTAATGTAATTACACCCTCAGGTGCTACAGATTATTGCAATGGAATGAAATGTATCACGGAAAAACTTTGTATCATTGTATTTCAAATATCTTTGAAAATAAATGTTTTTAGTACAAAATTGATCACTCAAATACGTGTCCTGTAGCGCTAAATATGCGTCTTGCTGTAAAATAATCTCTGGGAAGTGTCGTAGTTATTGTCCACCGAAAGCTAAGTTCTGCAAAAGTCAATGTACTTACCTCATGATACACAAAAGTGAAATGCTTTGCGTATAGATAACTTAGATATTACGCTTATTGCCGTGATGAGGAAAGTACTGTGCTATAACATATTGTTGTGCTACAGAAAAGGCTGTCTCCTTGTAGCTATACCACAAAAGTTACTACTAAAACCTGTTTTACTTTCCAGAAGAATTCAGAAAAACTGTGCAGATATAAAACAGATACACCGCAAAAGCAACATTGTAAATTGTCACTCATTAGTAGCGTCGTGATAAAATCGTGTAACTGTCACATAAACTAACTATTGTCTCATCTGGTATCTCACAGAAAGTACTTTAAATCCGGAATGTATTTTCAGGTAAACCAAAATGTTGCATTAAAATCTCATTAGCAGTACTGGTAAATGTTCTAATCGTGCAACTAACAAGCAAGAATGTACAGACACAATTACACTGTGTCGTCTGTTCGCAATAACAATGCATTCGTAATTTCTGTTTAGATAATTTCTCTTGGTTCTTGGCTGGATATTTAACTTCAAACATTGTTGCATGGTAACAGTTTCTAAAACATACTAGTAACGTGAAGTGAAAAGTTATATGGCAAAGACAAAGTTAAAAAGCAGATTATCTTTCAATAAACGGTTTTACATGTGAAATGTGGTGTAAACCTTTACTCTTTCTAGTACGCAGAGTTTCAACTGAAAAGCAATTGTCATGTTTTATATGTCGGTAAGGAATGTTAAATCTTTTTTCAAGGTTAGCGTCTGTGTTATTTTTCTCTGAGCCAGCCGGCGCAGGTGGCTGCCTGCGGTGCGAGTCATTGTCTGTTCCTTTGTTGGCGCGCGTCGTTATTGGGATTAGGAGATCTAACTTCTACAAATTCACCGTGACGAGAGGGCCCTGCTCTGTTTGAATCCCGCCAGTTCTGATGCAATTCAGGTCTGTCGTTACGATCATATCGTCTGTCGTCATTTCGGTAGAATCCGTAGTTTCTTCCTTGTCGGTCACGTGGTGGAGAATTTCTCCCTGAATCGTAACTCCGCGCTGAACTGTTGCGTCTGAAGTTATTCTGTCTCCCTTGATAATAATAGTTCTGATTACCATATTGTCTGTTTCTATGGTTATCTCTGTCATATTCATTACTACGGAAATGCGATCTTTCTCTGTAACTATTATTCTGCCACCGGTTGTCATAAGGGTGGTGTCTGTTTTGGTCACGATTTGTGTTGTAAGAATAGACTTGTCGTGTCCAGTTATTGTTTCTGTCGTCACGGAATTGTGACGGATGTGACCTGTAGTGATTGCTTTCCTGTTTTCGCATCCTGCGACTGTCTGTGTCAATTTCTAATTCTTGTAACAGTCCCTGAAAAGCTTCAATGTCGTCTTTGCAACGTCCTGCTAAAATAATATGTCGTAAATGTACAGGCAATTTGTGTAAGCAAATGCGGATGAGTTCTGAGGGGCTGTATGGGTTTGTCAGGTACTGATTCTTGTGCAACATGTCTTCAAAATATTTCACAAGACTGGAAAATTCAGACTGTTCAAAGTGTTTCATCATCATGATGCTATGTTTTACACGGTCTTGTGTGGCTTGAGACCAATATGCTGAGAGGAAGGCATGGTAAAACTCTCCTTCACTGTGGCAATCGTGAATTACCGATCGCATTCTTACAGCTGGTTCATTCTCCAAGTAGCCACACATAAATTCTAATCTGTGCTCTAATGACCAGTTGGGAGGAAAACAATGAGAGAATTGATGGAGCCATGCTTGTGGATGAATGTCGTTGCCAGAATTCTTAAATGTTTTGAATTTACGTGTAGTAATGAACAGCTTATAGTCAAAGTCATCATGTCGGCAAGTCGCATGTCGGTCATTGTTACGTCGTTTCGGCGGTTCCATCTCAAAATCCAATGCGCCTTGCCAATTTCTTTCATAATTTCCGAAGTGTCCTGTGTTATTATTTTGTGTTTGTTCCGTATTTCTATGTCCCTCTTCCCGTATTGGAGCGCGAGTGTCCTCTGAAATACGTAATTCTTGTACTACCTGTGTTAGCTGATCTTGTACTTCCCGGATTTCTCTTTGGTGTTGCGTATCAATTTGATTCAGATTTTGCTTCAGTTTCCTAATTTGTTCGCTCTCTTCTGTGTTATTAAAGACTACCGGTTTTGTGTCATTCAGATTATCATCTACCTTCGTAGATAAATTATTTAGCTGATCCGAAAGTTCAACTACTTTCTCTGATAATGAACTAATTTCCTCCATGTGTCTTTCTACTGTGTCCTTTAAGTTTTCCTGAGTTTTTGCAAGTTGCGTAACCGAATCGGTAGATGCAACTGAGTCAATTTTAGCTTGCAAGGTCTCATGATTTTCATGAACAATAATTTGCAGTTCTTTTATGGCTGCTTCGTGATTCTGTAATGCATTTTCATGCCGCGAAAAAATAGGTTGAAAATGCTCACAAATTTGTGTTTTTACGTCGTTACAGACTTTTTGACATTTCGATTCGATTTTATGTAACTCAGTAGTTAAATCTTCACGTGTTTGTTCAAGTGTGGTGTCTAACTTTTGAAGATTTTGTTCCATTGTGTCTAACTTTTTAAGATTTTGTTCCACTGTGTCTAACTTTTTAAGATTTTGTCCCATTTGTTTCTGATTTTGTTCAAGTGTTGTGTCTAACTTTTGTAGCTTTTGTCCCATTTGTTGCATTAACTGTAATAACAATGCACTGGTGTCTGAAACATGTTCCTCAGTGCTTTTCGGCAGTGAATTTGCACCGGCAACATTGACATTTTGACATGCAGAAAATGTGTCTTGACTTATTTGAGAAAACGGCGAGAACCCAAAACCTGAGTCTACAGTATTCGCAAAATTGTGTCCTGTCATTCCCGATTCCTCAGGCAAGCTGTTGCCGACCGATCGATCGATAATGCGTCCCTCTTCACTAATTGTTTCACTGTCCACGCCATTGTTTGCTGCCCGCTCCATTTCCCTATGCACGATTACCAAATTACTACTTTGAACATCAGTTAATTCATTACTCGGTGGCGCTAACACACTGCTTTCATTTTCACTGTCATTTCTCAGTTTACTTTGGAGCCTAGTATTACGTTTTTCACACGCCATTATTGTCACAGTATTTCACACGACAACACAGAAAAACACAATTTGAAGATCAAAAATAAGAGAACACATTAACATAGCACTGAAAATAATATTTAGTTAATTGCAAGCGCAGCTGCGAAAAACTTGCTGCAAATCTACATGCATGCCACAACTGTTTTACTGTACAACAATGAAAGACTGCAACTACAAAGGAAATTCTCTCTATAATTACGCGCTAGCAATAAACAAAATCTACACTAATTACACAAACTACAAGAAAAATCAGAAGATTCCAGTGAGGTATCCTCGGCTAAGGGTCGACATATGAAACGTCCCCTTTGAAGAAATTATACATGACTGTGCTTAACCTGACACACAATATTTTGTTAGCGCAACGCAATCTGACCTTCAAAATTCCCTACAAAAGAATGGCCCTGACTAACATTAAACTATACCTTTCACAAATCACTTACCTCACAAAAATCTTCGCTGCTCAAGCTACTGCAATACAGCGAGCGCCACTACTGCCAGCTAAATAAAAGATTCAAACTATGGAAGGCACTAACTACTGATAGGGATAGTTAGCAAATGAAAGATATTAATAGAGAACAAACAATGTATTTACCTTGATATCATAATATATAAATATAGCAGTTCATGACAAATTTCAAAACTCCGCCATCTCTCTCCCCACATCCACCACTGCTGGCGGCTCACCTCCAACTGCGCAACGCTACGCGCTGTTCACAGCCAGCTGCCTAACACTACAATGGCGAGAATTACAACAATGCAAAGCAGCCACAGACTGCACACAGCACAGCCAGTGATTTTCCTATTGAGCGCTACGTAACGTTGCCAATAAGAAAACATAAACAGCCTACTTACATAGAGAAAACATAAACAGCCTACTTACATGTTTATTGCTGTACACAATCCACTCCTTTTTGTCGGGTTATATTAAAATATCTTTAATATGGCCCCACAAAAAGGAGTGACTTGTGTTCAGATCCGGAGAATATGGCGGCTGATCGAGGCCCATGTCAGGGGCCTCTGGGTACCTCAGAGGCAGAATGTGGCTCCCAAAGTGTTCCTCCAAGGCATAAAACATTTTCCTGCTTCGATGGTGTCGAGCTCCGTCTTGCCTGAACCACATCTTGTCGAAATCAGGGTGACTTTGCATGTTGTTGTTGTTGTTGTTGTTGTTGTTGTTGTCTTCAGTCCCGAGGCTGGTTTTGATACAGGTCTCCATGCCATTCTATCCTGTGCAAGCTTCTTCATCTCCTGCAACCTACATCCTTCTGAATCTGCTTAGTGTATTCATCTCGTGGTCTCCCTCTACGATTTTACCCTCCACGCTGCCCTCCAATACTAAATTGGTGACCTCTTGATGCCTCAGCACATGCCCTACCAACCGATCCCTTCTTCCAGTCAAGTTGTGCCACAAACTGCTCTTCTCCCCAATTCTATTCAGTACCTCCTCATTAGTTATGTGATCTACCCATCTAATCTTCAGCATTCTTCTGTAGCACATTTCGTAAGCTTCTATTCTCTTCTTGTTTGTAGTAGCTTACCCGCACTCCGATTTTTTTATTCATTATTAAACCTACCCCTCCATTACCCCTATTTGACTTTGTATTTATAACCCTGTATTCACCTGACCAGAATTCTTGTTCCTTCTGCCACCGAAGTTCACTTCAACCTATCCATTTCCCTTTTTAAATTTTTTAACCTACCTGCCCGATTAAGGGATCTGACATTCCACGCTCCGATCCGTAGAACGTCAGTTTTCTTTCTCCTGATGTCCTCTTGAGTAGTCCTCGCCCGGAGATCCGAGTGGGGGACTATTTTACCTCCGGAATATTTTACCCAAGAGGACGCCATCATCATTTAACCATACAGTAAACCTGCATGCCCTCGGGAAAAATTACGGCTGTACTTGTCCCCTTGCTTTCAGCCGTTCCCAGTACCAGCACAGCAAGGCAGTTTTGGTTAGTGTTACAAGGCCAGATCAGTCAATCATCCAGACTGTTGCCCTTGCAACTACTGAAAAGGCTGCTGCCCCTCTTCAGGAACCACACGTTTGTCTGCCCTCTCAACACTCTCAACAGATGCCCCTCCGCTGTGGTTGCACCTACGGTACGGCTATCTGTATCGCTGAGGCACGAAAGCCTCCCCACCAACGGCAAGGTCCATGGTTCATGGGGGGGGGGGGGGGAGCACTTTGTATAAGGGAGAGAAAATAATCTTCTAAGATCTTCACTTACCGTTCGGTTGTTACCGTGGCGTCAAGGAGTGCCGCACCGCTTATCCCGTGACAGGACATTGCACACCATACTGTCACCAGTTGAGGGTGAAGAGAATTCTCGACTGCGAAATGTGTATTCTCAGTCCCACAGATGCGCCAATTTCGCTTAGCCCGCTTAGCCCGCGGCCAAACCTGCAATTTGAACGTCGTAACGCAAATCGTTGAGAAATTACGACTATTTCATTTCAAATAGCTCGATAATTGTCACCCTGTAAATGACTTAGTGGACAACGTCGTACGTTCCATTACGGTTTTCGTGGGTTATGCCGTCCTACACTTAGGAATCACGACGCTAGGAAATTGTGGCAAAACGCAGAAGATCGGCATAAGATCGGCCGTTGTTGTGTAAACTGGCAGTCGATCCTGAACATAAAACAAATATAGCGTATTGCTCGTAAATAGATAGAAATAACCAATACTTTACCATTACATTACTGCAGAATAATCGCTGGAAAGAGTCACACCCATTAGACGCCAAGCAAAAGGCGTGGAGAAGCGATTTAAGTGGAAAGACCTCATAAACTAATCACAGATGAGGCAGATACCAGACTGACTCATTGCAAAAATCCACCCTCGAAGGATGGACCTTACAGAACCATCGTTAGACCAGTCCTTGAATACTGTTCGTCAGCCTGCGATCCATACGAGATGGGATTGAGAGAGAAAATAGAGAAGTTCGCAACAAAAGTACTATGTATGCGTTAGTAAGTGTGGAAGCGTCAAGATGATGTCCTGCCAACTGCAGTGGCAGACACTGCAAGACAGGCATCAGGGTGCAGTGTACTGTTAAAGTTCAGAGAGTGTATTTTCCTAAAAGAGTCAACCAATATATTACTTCCTCCAACGTACATTTCGCGGGTAGGCCATGAAGGTAAAATTAGAGAAATTCGAGCTCACACGGAGATTTACTAACCGTATTCTTCCCACACACCATTCGCTTCTGGAAGAGAAAAGGGGGTAATGACTGCGGTACACAAAGGCCCCACGTCCAACGCAGCGTAAGCAGGCTTGTGGAGTTTTGTGTGTGAATCAATATACGTAAATAAGGGGAAATCCACAGTGCACCAGAGCTTTGCAGAAGACTCGCCGAAATAAATGGTTGTCAAAGGGAAAAAAATCCCTCACATTCCCCTTTCCTTCAGAAAAGGAAGATGACAAGTGGAGACGAGGAGTCTGTGTTGAAATGAAACGCAGTACGGTGATAGAAAAAGGAAAGAAGCGAGAGAATCAGGGACGGTGAGAAATGGGAGGCTAAAGCATCTGCGGCGACAGAGGAGGGGTAGAGCGCGGGGCGAGGGGTGTCCGCTGGCAGAGCGCGTGGCGGAGGGTACCTGCGGGGGTCACGTTGCGTTTTAATTACGCGCTCCTCCCTCCGCGGGCCGACCCTGGGCACACACCAAACTCTACACACTACACGCACAGCCGCGGCCGCACCCTCCGGCGTAATTTCCCAGCGGGGGTCGGAGGAGGTGGAAGGGGGAGGGCTGGTCTCGCGCTGGAGGCGGTAGGCGGTGTTTGCCGGACCGGACTGGGACTCCGGTCAGCTAGGGGACCACAGCCGGGGAGACTGCCCGTCTAAGAGGTGCCGGCCAAAGCAGCAGCAGCAGCAGCAGCCTACTCCACTGGCCAAGCGTTAAGAAACTCACTCGGAATTAAAAAAAAAATGTTTTTACTACTTCTCGTCAGCTAAGAAGTTAATCTCTTTTTTTTTTTTGGCCCCAGTTTTCTGTACCATGATAAGTTTTGTCATAAAGTGATTTCTTTAGATACAAGAAATTTATCCAATCATATGTAATGGGATTAAAACTAATTTCGAAACTTCCTAGTACATTAAAACTGTATGCTGGACCGAGACTCGAACTCGGGACCTTTGCCTTTCTTGGGGAAGTGCTCTACCATCTGAGCTACCCAAGCACGACTCACGCCCCGTCCTCACAGCTTTTTCTTCCGCCAGTAGCTCGTCTGCTACTGAAACGTCCCTTTACAAAAATTAATGAATGTTACGTTATTTGATTTTCAAACAGCTGAGCAGAACTGAACGTACTCAGACATTACTCTCTTTACTTACTCTGATCAACACTAAACTGGCACACAATATTGTTAGCGCAACGCAATCTGACTTTCAAAAATCCCTACAAAAGAATGGCCCTGACTGACAATACCTATACCTTTCATGAATCACTTACAAAAATCTTCGTTACTCAAACTACTGCAATACAGCGAGCGCCAATACTGCCAGCTAAATAAAAGATTCTAACTACTGAAGGCACTAACTACTGATAGCTGATAGGCATACTTAACAAATGAAAGATTTTGATAAAGAACAATGTATTTACCTTAATAGTGTTCAAAAGTCGTTATATATATCAGTTCATGATATCCAGTCTTACAAATTTACTGTCTCTGATGGACACACGTCAAGATCATCCGCTGTCAAAACTCCGCCATCTCTCTCCCCACATCCACAACTGCTGGCGGCTCACCTCCAACTGCGCAACGCTACGCGCAGTTCACGTCCACCTGCCCAACACTACAACAACGAATATTCCAATAATGCCAACCAGCCACAGACAGCCGCCAGCGCAGTCAGTGATTTTGATATAGAGCACTACGTTGCGTTCCCAACATAAAAACCTAAACAGCCTACTTACACTACCCTCCTTACCCAAGCACGACTCACGACCCATCCTCACAGCTTTACTTCTGCCAGTACCTCGTCTCCTACCTTCTGAAAACTAGTTTCACTTTTTAAAAAAGGCCACAGAAAGACACCAAAGAGTAGGAAAACAAAAATTTATGTACACTTGTTTGGACACATTAACATCTAGCAGACATGTTAGATATGAAGGTTTTGGGGAGGATAATCGGGCGAGGGGTGAGAGGAAGGGAAGGTGGACGGCAACAAAAGAAAAAAAAGTGATACGGCATACATAAAAATACTTTGTAAAATAGTGAAACTAAGAGGTTACAAATACGAAACACACACAGTGCGCAGAATGATATTTTCACTCTGCAGTGGACTGTGCGCTGATATGAAACTTCCTGGCAGATTATAACTGTGTGTCGGACCGAGACTCGAACTCGGGAGCTTTGCCTTTCGCGGGCAAGTGCTCCTACCTTCATTCTGGAAACGTCCCCCAAGTTCTGCAAGGTTCGCATGAGAGCTTCTGTAAAGTTTGGAAGGTAGGAGACGAGATACTGGCGGAGGTAAAGTTGTGAGAACGGGGGGTGGTTCGTGCTTGGGTAGCTCAGATGGTAGAGCACTTGTCCGCAACACGCAAAGTTCCCGAGTTCGAAACTCGGTCCGGCACACAGTTTTTATCTGCGAGGAAGTTTCACACACAGTGCGGTTACAAAAGTCATGGGATACCTCCTAATATCACGCCGGATCTCCATTTCCCTCACTTGTTGCAGCAACTCGACGTCGCATTGCCTCACAAGTCGTTGGAAGTTCCCTGCAGAAATATTGACCCATACTACCTCTACAGGCGTCCACAATTGCAAAAGTGTTGCCGGTGCAGGATTTTGTGCACGGACTGACCTATCGACTATGTCACATAAACAATGGATGGAATTGATGTCGCTTGTACTGTGCAGAATGTTCATCAAACCCATCGCGAACAATTGTCGGCTCCGAGACATGGCGCATTGTCACCCACAAAAAATTTCATCGTTGTTTGCGAACTTCAAGTCCACGAATGGCTACAAATGGTCTCCATATATGGTGAGGTGCAACGTAGTTGGGAAGTCTCTGCAATGCTGTTCCAGTTTGGGAGGAATAGTAAGTGGGGTGAAAAGTGAATGGGAATTTGGACTGATGAGGGAGCCGTGCTAGGGTAGTAGTTGTAGTTGTGCAAAGCCACTAGCCGGCCGAAGTGGCCGTGCGGTTAAAGGCGCTGCAGTCTGGAACCGCAAGACCGCTACGGTCGCAGGTTCGAATCCTGCCTCGGGCATGGATGTTTGTGATGTCCTTCGGTTAGTTAGGTTTAACTAGTTCTAAGTTCTAGGGGACTAATGACCTCAGCAGTTGAGTCCCATAGTGCTCAGAGCCATTTGAACCATTTGCAAAGCCACTGTGGCAGGGTGGTGTAGTGGTTACTGAATCTCCCTAGTGAGCAGGAGAAATCGGTGCGAATCCTTTCGTCACTTCAGTACGCATATACAGGGTGGTCCATTGATCGTCACCGGGCCAAATATCTCACGAAATAAGCGTCAAACGAAAAAACTACAAAGAACGAAACTGGTATAAAATGGCTCTGAGCACTACGGGACTTAACTTCTGAGGCCATCAGTCCCCTAGAACTTAGAACTACTTAAACCTAACTAACCTAAGGACATCACACACGTCCATGCCCGAGGCAGTATTCGAGCCTGCGTCCGTAGCCGTAGCAGTAGCGGTAGCTGTAGCTCCTAGAACCCCTAGATCACACCGGCCGGCGAAACTTTTATAGCTTGAAGGGGGAAACCATATGGCGTTATGGTTGGCCCGCTGCATGGCGCTGCCATGGTCAAACGAATAACTGCGTTTTTTAAAGTAGGAACCGCCATTTTTATTGCATATTCGTGTAGCACGTACAGAAATATAAGTTGGACCACTTTTTCGCTTTGTGATAGACGGCGCTGTAATAGTCACAAACATATGGCTCACAATTTTAGACGAACAGTTGGTAACAGATAGGTTTTTTTAAATTAAAATGCAGAACGAAGGTACGTTTGAACATTTTATTTCGGTTGTTCCGATGTGATACATGTACCTTTGTGAACTTATCATTTCTGAGAACGCATGCTGTTACAGCGCGATTACCTTTAAATACCACATTAAAGCAATAAATGCTCAAAATGATGTCCGTCAACCTCAATGCATTTGGCAATACGTGTAACGACATTCCTCTCAACATCGAGTTGTTCGCCATCCGTAATGTTTGCACATGCATTGACAATGCGCTGACGCATGTTGTCAGGCGTTGTCGGTGGATCACGATAGCAAATATCTTTCAACTTCCCCCACAGAGAGAAATCCGGGGACGTCAGATCCGGTGAACGTGCGGGCCATAGTATGGTGCTTCGACGACCAATCCACCTGTCATGAAATATGCTATTGAATACCGCTTCAACTGCACATGAGCTATGTGCTGGGCATCCATCATGTTGGAAGTACAACGCCATTCTGTCATGCAGTGAAACATCTTGTAGTAACATCGGTAGAACATTACGTAGAAAATCAGCATGCATTGCACCACTTACATTGCCATCGTTAAAATGAGAGCCAATTATCCTTCCTCCCATAATGCCGCACCATACATTAACCCGCCAAGGTCGTTTATGTTACACTTCTCGCAGCCATCGTGGGTTTTCCGTTGCCCAATAGCGCATATTATGCCGCTTTACGTTACCGCTGTTGGTGAATGACGCTTCGTCGCTAAATAGAACGCGTGCAAAAATCTGTCATCGTCCCGTAATTTCTCTTGTGCCCAGTGGCAGAACTGTACACGACATTCAAAGTCGTCATGCAATTCCTGGTGCATAGAAATATCGTACGGGTGCTGTTGTGGACTGGCAAGACAGCCAATCCACAGTGACGGGTAACCGAAAGGCACGCGTTTAACTCACGCAGGCTGGCGTGGGGTCTGAAACAGCATACGTAATGAATGCTATAAAGAAAAGTACGTAGCTGCTGGAATACTTAACTTTAATCCACAATTGGTGAGCATTGGTCTTGTTAAGGTACATGCTTCATTAGATACATAGCAAAGGATAAATGGCGCCTTGCTAGGTCGTAGCAATTGACTTAGCTGAAGGCTATGCTAACTATCGTCTCGGCAAATGAGAGCGTAATTCTCAGTGAACCTTTCCTAGCAAAGTCGGCTGTACAACTGGGGCAAGTGCTAGTAAGTCTCTCTAGACCCGCCGTGTGGTGGCGCTCGGTCTGCAATTACTGACAGTGGCGACACGCGGGTCCGTCGTATACTAGCGGACCACGGCCGATTTAAAATGCTACCACCTAGCAAGTGTGGTGTCTGGCAGTGACACCACAGGTGCAATCGATGTTGACGTAGAATTCTCAACACCGACGTTTTTGAGTTTCCCGATTCTCGCGCAATTTGTCTGCTACCGACGTGCGGATTAGCCGTGACAGCAGCTAAACAACCTACTTGGGCATCATTATTTGTTGCAGATCGCGGTTGACGTTTCACATGTGACTGAACACTTCCTGTTTCCTTAAATAATGTAACTATCCGGCGAACGGTCCGGACACTTGGATGATGTCGTCCAGGATACCGAGCAGCATACATAGCACACGCCCGTTGGGCATTTTGATCACAATAGCCATACATCAACACGATATCGACCTTTTCCGAATTGGTAAACGGCCCATTTTAACACGGGTAATGTATCACGAAGCAAATACCGTCTGCACTGGGGGAATGTTACGTGTTACCACGTACTTATACGTTTGTGACTATTACAGAGACATCTGTCATAAAGGGAAAAAAGTGGTCCAACTAAAACATTCATATTTCTTTACGTACTACACGAATATGTAAAATGGGGGTTGCTATGTAAAAAAAAACAGAGTTGTTTATATCCGTTGGACCTATGGCAGCGCCACCTAGCGGGCCAACCATAGCGCCCTTCAAGATAGAGAAGTTTCGTTCTTAGTAGTATTTTCGTTTGACGCTTATTTCGTGAGATTTTTTTCCCGGTCACGATAAATGGACCAACCTGTACGTATCATAGATGTTCGGGAGTTGAAAATATCTCCAGAACCACATAGTTTCACTTATTTTGAGGGTTTTCCCCTAACCCCGCGGCGCGGCCTTGGGCACGCAGAAGCCACCCTTGGAAGACTGGAGCTCCCTCACAGACAGAGACCCCGTCTGGCGGGTGCCGCGTAGCGGCGTCACACGCTGACCCCATTCCACCCCCGGCCACCCCATACCCCTCCCCAGCGCCCTCCGCAGCTCCCAGCCACCCCATCGCCGGCGGCGATCGCGAGGGGTGGCTACCGGTGCGCGCCGGCGCTATATATTCCACTTAGGCCCGCACGTGACCTCGTTGCGCTCCCGGATTGCAGAGCGACTAACTAACGGGCCGCCCACGCGCCATCTGCATTCTTAACGAACCCCCCCGGCGCGGCGGTCCGGCGGCGGAATCCTCTCTTTGCGGCTCTGATCGCCGACCGCGTCTTTTCCCTCCAGTTTTTTGCACCCTCCTCCTGTTTTGCCAGAGATAAAGCGAGGCCGCACGCGGCACTGTGTTTTTTCCTTTTTGTTATTTTACTCGCTCTCTTCGGCACGAAACCGTCTATGCCGTCATCAGAATTCACAGCTGTTGCCCGGTGCCAATGATTGCACCGCTCCCTGTATCGGATTGCGTCATACAGCGCAACGATCGGTGGGAATAAATGTAAATGGATTCTGCATTCACCGAAATCAGAGTCTGATTGAGATGGGAGGATTTGTGTAGTACCGGACCTTCGAAATACCCTGTATATACTGTATGGCGATCGGATGACTTATTAAAATGTACAATGCGATTCTTCAAGGCCGAAGAGTTTGATTTTCGAACATTCTTTTAATTTTTCGTTGTTACATCCGTATCTTAGATAATTTCATGATCCTTGGATGATTTGCACGATTAACCTTCATGATGAGGAACAAAACCTTTTCCATTCACCCATTCACATTACAATTTTTTTTTTACACTACTGGCCATTAAAATTCCTACACCACGAAGGTGACGTGCTACAGACGTGGAACTTAACCGACAGGAAAAAAGATGCTGTGATATGCAAATGATTAGCTTCTCAGAGCATTCACACAAGGTTGGCGCCGGTGGCGACACCTACAACGTGCTGACATGAGGAAAGTTTCCAACCGATTTCTCATTCACAAACAGCAGTTGACCGGCGTTGCCTGGTGAAACGTTGTTGTGATGCCTCGTATTAGAAGGAGAAATGCGTACCATCACGTTTCCGACTCTGATTAAGGTCGGATTGTAGCCTATCGCGATTGCGGTTTATCATTTCGCGACATTGCTGCTCGCGATGGTCGAGATCCAATGACTGTTAGCAAAATATGGAATCGGTGGGTTCAGGAGGGTAATACGGAACGCCGTGCTGGATCCCAACGGCCTCGTATCCCTAGCAGTCGAGATGACAGGCATCTTATCCGCATGGCTATAACGGATCGTGCAGCCTCATCTCGATCCCTGAGTCAACAGATGGGGACGTTTGCAAGACAACAACCATCTGTACGAACAGTTCGGCGACGTTTGCAGCAGAATGTACTATCAGCTCGGAGACCGTGGCTACGGTTACCATTGACGCTGCATCACAGACAGGAGCGCTTGTGATGGTGTACTCGACGACGAACCTGGGTGCCCGAATGGCAAAACGTAATTTTTTATGAATCCAGGTTCTGATTACAGCATCATGATGGTCGCATCCGTGTTTGGCGATATCGCGGTGAACGCACATTGGAAGCGTGTATTCGTCTTCGCCATACTGGCGTATCACCCGGCATGATGGTATAGGCTGCCATTGGTTACACGTCTCGGTCAGCTCTTGTTCGCATTGACGGCACTTTGAACAGTGGACATCACATTTCAGATGTGTTACGACCCGTGGCTCTACACTTCATTTGATCCCTGCGAAACCCTACATTTCAGCAGGATAATGCACGACCGCATGTTGCGGGTCCTGTACGGGTCTTTCTGGATACAGAAAATGTTCGACTGCTGCCCTGGCCAGCACATTCTCCAGATCTCTCACCAATTGAAAACGTCTGGTCAATGGTGGCCGAGCAACTGGCTCGTGACAATACGCCAGTCACTACTCTTGATGAACTGTGGTATCGTGTTGAAGCTGCATGGGCAGCTGTAGCTGTACACACCATCCAAGCTCTGTTTGACTCAATGCCCAGGCGTATCAAGGCCGTTATTAGGGTCAGAGGTGGTTGTTCTGGGTACTGATTTCGCAGGATCTATGCACTCAAAGAGCTTGAAAATGTAATCACATGTCAATAATATATTTGTCCAATGAATACCCGTTTATCATCTGCATTGCTTCATGGTGTAGCAATTTTAATGGCCAGTAGTGTAATACACCTATGTTGGTTAGTAACCTTTTCCACATTACAACAACACACATTCCTGTACGGAATAGGAGTTGACAAGGAGAAACCTTTCCAGTTTGTTTCCAAAATTTTAGGTTTGCTGTCTGTCAGACAATTTATATGACTGGGTAAGTTACTAAAAACTTGGTTGCAACTCTAACACGTTTTATGCTAAAAACAACCGTAATGTGGAGTAATGAATGTCATTTTTCATTGTGGTATTGCAATTACAAACTTCATTGTTTCTTTTGAACTGTAGTGGATTACTTACAAGAAACATCGTGAGGGAATAAATAGACTGTGAAGCAGTAGTCAGAATACGCAACTCCTTAAACAGGTGTCAGCACGATGATCGTGGATGAGCACCTCACATTACTCACTTTTGCACAATGAAGACTTTCTTTATTAAAAATTAGTTATCCCAGAACATTACTCCGTGCGAGATCATTGAAAGAAAATGTGCAAAATTAGTCAACTTACTTTTTCTAGGTGCAAATGTGAATTCCAAAATGTGCATTGTTCATTTTAAATTCTCCTTAATGGGACCACGCAAAATTTCAACACATCTATCTTTTTTTTTTTTTAATTTTCTCGCCATATTCTACACTCACCAACGCTGTAATATCTCCAGATGTGCCGAACAAAATATGCTATGTCTGTCTAAAAATGAGAGTGAGACCTTTCGCGGAAAACCTGTCAATGATACTTTTAAGAACATTTTTTACCATTTCTTCAGTTGTTGTCTGTGTGCTTGGGTTGATTACAACAGTAGTGTCATCCGGAAAAAACTATTTCTGCTTGTTGTGTGGTCCTGTTAGACAGAAGATTGTTTACTTGTATAGGGAACCTAGGCTCTGTAAACCCGAAGTCTGTTTACTTCTGGTTGTTGTTATTGTTGTTGTTGCTTTCAGTCTGCAGACTGGCTTAATGCAACTCTCCGTGGAACTCTATCCTGTGAAAGCCCTTCATCTTTGCGTAGTTGCCGCAACGTACATCCATCTGTACGTGTTTCTTGTATTCAGTTCTTGGTCTCCCTCTGTAATTCTTCCCCTTCACTTCCCTCCATCACCACTGACGCTGCCTTCATGTCTCTGAAAGTGTCTTATAATCCGATTCCTTCTCTTAGTAAAGTTGATTTAGTACCCCCTCATAGTCAGCGTTTTCCCATAAGTTTAATAAACGCAATACATACATACAACAGAGAATATAGTCATCAAAAATATGTTCTCCTTCACTATTTACAATAGTCTGCCAACGCTAGGGTAACTTTCCGATTGCGCGAGTTTAGAAATCACGTGGTTTTGAGGCGGAGAACTCGTCATGACATGTTCGGAGCGCGTTTTAGTCCGAAAAGGACGTTCCTTGAAGGTTGTTTGAGCTATAGATGTATTAACAATGGCGTGTGAGCCAAGTTCCTCTTCTGTCTTAATTATTTCACTATATGGACGGCTTCAGGTAGCTTGACTGCAAAAGGCTACGTACTGATTTGTACACATCACTCCACAATTGTTTTAACGGGAATGTTTATGCATTAAGAATGAAGACATTTTCTGTCTTACCTTAGTGGAGACATTGGACATTGCAAGGCAACTTCAGCCATGAGCAGCATTCTCCTGACAAGGTACTCACCTGAAAGAAAGAAAAAATACAGTTAGTAAAGTTTGCAAATTAGTCCTGGATGCTGCTAGGAATATTTTTTTGTAGTTATTGGGTTGATGCGTAAGTTCCCTGCGTTCATCCTTTAAATTTAATAAACACAACGGATACACATAACAGAGACTTCAGTCATCAATAATACGGTGTCCATAAAATCTCTTTACGACTTCAAAATTTTATTACAACGGCAGTTGTTGAAATATTTTAACATTTCTTTTATTGTAATCATTGTTTATAAAAGCTTTTTGACAGTGTTTAATAGACGTCTATATGGGCGCCTTTAGTTGCACGAAGCACATGAAGACGGTACTCGATTTCGTGCTATATTCGCTGTGGCAATGGCATTACGAATCCTTTGCTTCAAGTCAGCAATGTCCCGTATCTGTGTTTCATACACGATATCTTTTACATACCCCCATAAAAAAGGTCAAAGGGAGTGATATCTGGCGAACGCGTTGGGCAAGGAATTGGCCCATCCCTCCCAGTCCATCTGCCTGGAAATGTTTCATTGAGGAACCGACGAACATGCAGTCCCCAATGTGGTGGTGCACCATTTTGCTGGAAAATTATAGTTGGTTGTAAGTGAATCAATTGTGGTGCTAAATATTCGGTCAGAAGGTCGAGGTAAACATCTGCAGTAATTGTTGAGTCGTTGAAGAAAAATGGACCAATTATTCGGTTGCACATGATTCCACGCCACACATTCACCTTTGGACTATCCGGGTGAAGCTCCCTAGTCACATGGGTGTGTTCCGATGCCCAGATTCTCACATTGTGTCTGTTTAATGTCGCAGAAACATGAAAAGTTGCCTCGCCACTGAAACAAACTCGCTTGAGGAATGCTTCGTCCTACGAAAGGCGTTCCAGCATGTTGAGTGAAACCTCTGTCCGTTTTGGCTTGTCATTTGGCTCAAGTGTCTGTAACAGTTGCACTTTGTAAGCGTACAACCGTAAGTTCTTGTGGAGGACGTTATGTACAGTTGAACGTGGTAGTGGCAGCAGTGCGAATGGACTTCGTAGGTGAACGAGTGAAGACGTTTTCCTCGGATGTTCTTGGTCGCCCGCTCCTTCCTTTATCCAACACTGTCCCTGTCTCCATAAATTTTTTGTGGATGGAAACTACTCAGGCTGTGGACTTCAAAGTATTCAGCAGAAAAGCAAGGTCCCTGCTCCGAAAACTAGGAGCAGCCAGCCGTATCACTCGAGAAGAAAACCCCACAACACCCAACAAAATTGCTTTGCTCATTGTTAAAACATCTAAAGGGGTAAACCAAAGAGAGGCAACACGCATTAAACGCGAGCTGGTAGTTGGAGCTAGACGCATGGGACTTTCCATTTTGTAAATCATGGGGAATTCAATATTTCGAGTCCAGAGTGTTGAGTGTGTGTTGGCAATACCAAATTTCAGACACGGACAACGCAGTGGCCGACGGCCTTCACTTAACACCGACAGCAGAAGCGATTGCGTAGAGATGTCAGTGTTGACACACAAGCAACGTTGCGAGAAATGACAGCAGAAATAAATGTGGGACGTACGTCGAACGCCTCCGATAGGACAGTTCGGTGAAATTTGGCATTAATGGGCTATGGCAGCGGACGAACGAAGCGACTGCCTCTGCTAACAGCACGACATCGCCTCCAACGCCTCTTTTGGGCTCTTGACCGTATCGGTTGGGTCCTAGAGGACTGAAACACCGTGAACTGGTCAGATTTCAGTTGGTAAGAGTCTGGCGATATACCATCTGACTTTCGGAAAAGCATCATCCACACAATTCCGAAGACGGCAAGAGCTGACAAGTGCGAGAATTATCGCACAATCAGCTTAACAGTTCATGCATCGAAGCTGCTTACAAGTATAATATACAGAAGAATGGAAAAGAAAATTGAGAATGCGCTAGGTGACGATCAGTTTGGCTTTGGGATAAGAAAAGGGACGAGAGAGGCAGTTCTGACGTTACGGCTGATAATGGAAGCAAGGCTAAAGAAAAATCAAGACACTTTCATAGGATTTGTCGACCTGGAAAAAGCGTTCGACAATATAAAATAGTGCAAGCTGTTCGAGATTCTGAAAAAAGTAGGGGTAAGCTATAGGGAGAGACGGGTCATATACAATATGTACAACAACCAAGAGGGAATAATAAGAGTGGACGATCAAGAACGAAGTGCTCGTATTAAGAAGGGTGTAAGACAAGGCTGTAGCCTCTCGCCCCTACTCTTCAATCTGTACATCGAGGAAGCAATGATGGAAATAAAAGAAAGGTTCAGGAGTGGAATTAAAATACAAGGTGAAACGATATCAATGATACGATTCGGTGATAACATTGCTATCCTGAGTGAAAATGAAGAAGAATTAAATGATCTGCGGAACGGAATGAACAGTCTAATGAGTACGCAGTATGGTTTGAGAGTAAATCGGAGAAAGACGAAGGTAATGAGAAGTGGTAGAAATGAGAACAGCGAGAAACTTAACATCAGGATTGATGGTCACGAAGTCAATGAAGTTAAGGAATTCTGTTACCTAGGCAGTAAAATAACCAATGACGGACGGAGCAAGGAGGACATCAAAAGCAGACTCGCTAAGGCAAAAAAGGCTCTTCTGGCCAAGAGAAGTCTACTAATATCAAATACCGGCCTTAATTTGAGGAAGAAATTTCTGAGGATGTACGTCTTGAGTACAGCATTGTATGGTAGTGAAACATGGACTGTGGGAAAACCGGAACAGAAGAGAATCGAAGAATCTGAGATGTGGTGCTATAGACGAATGTTGAAAATTAGGTGGGCTGATAAGGTAAGGAATGAGGAGGTTCTACGCTGAATCGGCGAGGAAAGGAATATGTGGAAAACACTAATAAGGAGAAGGGACAGGATGATAGGACATCTGCTAAGACATGAGGGAATGACTTCCATGGTACTAGAGGGAGCTGTAGAGGGCAAAAACTGTAGAGGAAGACAGAGATTGGAATACGTCAAGCAAATAATTGAGGACGTAGGTTGCAAGTGCTACTCTGAGATGAAGAGGTTAGCACAGGAAAGGAATTCGTGGCGGGCCGCATCAAAGCAGTCAGTAGACTGATGTAAAAAAAAAAAAAAAAAAAAAAAAAAAAAAAAAAAAAAGAGCTGACTGGTAGGGTTCAAGTGTGGCGCAGACCCCACGAAGCCAATGACCCAAGTCGTCAACAAGACAAGGCACTGTGGAAGCTCCATAGTGGTGTGAACCTATCATTGACTGAAAATTGTTACGTCCGGCTACGGGAAACCATTTGCAGCCATTCATGGAGTTCATGTTCACAAACAATGGTGGATGAGAAATGCGCGATATCAACTGATTACTGTTGTTCGCGATAGGTATGAGGAACGCTCTGGACATACGACAACCCTGGTCGCTCGCAATGAATGCCTACGAACATTTTTGCGACATAATCGAGAGACCAGTTCGTACACAAACTCCTGCGCTAGCACTGCTTTCGCAGTTATGGACAGCTATAGAGGCAACATGGATCAGTATTTGTGCAAGGGACTTCTAACGACTTGAGTCCATGCCAAGCCGAGTTCCTGCAGTAAGAGGGCAGGAGATGGTCCGACACGACTTTTGTCACATCACTGTGTACACATTTATATCAACAAATTACAGAAATTGACGTCCCATTGTTAAAAAAATAAAAAGAAATTAAAGAGCTGTGAATGTACGTACTTTTCAGAGTATGTAACACTAAAAATTATATTAATAAATTTCTCTCTTTCAGAAACGCTCTTTTTACTATTTCTCAGTCAATCAGTTGTCAGTTATTTTGCTGCCCGACATGGTTTCAGACTTAAAAAGTGTGAGAATGGTACGCGAAAAGAATGGCTGTCGCTAAACTTTCGTATCACCTGTAATTTTTATTAATAGTAAAATGAACGTACGCATTTTATCTTCGTTACAACCACGTTATGCCTTTTCGGGTGGTCACACTCAATTACCTTACTGAAATTCCTGCGAAGTGTTAGAATCAGTTTCCATGTGTGCGTTAGAATGCACAGCACCTGCATACGAAGGATTGGAATCAGATTACAACGGCACACGGATTTTATTAACTGCGTCAGTACATTTTAGTGTTGGCTGTATAATGTGTTTTGCTGTTCGCTTCAGCAACGCACGAGGAGTTTGTATTTTATTTGAAACCACAGTAACGAAGTTGACATATACAGGCTATCCGGCAAATTCATGTGTCCCTCCTGACTTTCTACGATTTGCGTAGTAAATAGTTGTTTTATTGGTATCTGTACCCGGAAGTGTGCCCCAACTTCGTGTAACGTGTTCAACACGAAACAGATTTGAAATTGAAAGGATTTAAAGTGGCGTTTGTGAATGAATTGTTCGACAACGACATGAGAGAGCGAGTTGCAGCCTGCCGTACGCAGTTCCACATGCTGTGTCTCCCTCAAGAGTGTTACTTACTGTTGAACTTGCAATATATTGTAGTTCCACACAGAACTAAAGTGATTTTGCGATCTAAGGAGCTCCCATTACGTGCAAGAGCTGGTAAGGAACCCGCGTAATGTTATGGCAGGAACTGCGATATTATCACTATACTTGCTCGGACTGTATCTGTTTGAAGATTGCCTGAATGGAAATTGTCATTTGAACATGTTTCAAAAATTAGTCCTACGATTAGCTATTTGAGAACGCCGAATTTCCTCGGCGAACAATTTGGTGGCCGCTGGTTTGCTCACAGATTTCGAACCGCTGAAAAGCCCAGACCTTAGCACGCCCGACAACTGCTACGAGTCTCCGAAAGATGTCAAGTAGGTCATGAAGATGCATAGATGTCTGTGTAAGGTGTGAGAAAGTAGGTGCAGACTTGTTGGGCGCCGAGTCTTTGTATATACACTCCTGGAAATTGAAATAAGAACACCGTGAATTCATTGTCCCAGGAAGGGGAAACTTTATTGACACATTCCTGGGGTTAGATACATCACATGATCACACTGACAGAACCACAGGCACATAGAAACAGGCAACAGAGCATGCACAATGTCGGCACTAGTACAGTGTATATCCACCTTTCGCAGCAATGCAGGCTGCTATTCTCCCATGGAGACGATCGTAGAGATGCTGGATGTAGTCCTGTGGAACGGCTTGCCATGCCATTTCCACCTGGCGCCTCAGTTAGACCAGCGTTCGTGCTGGACGTGCAGACCGCGTGAGACGACGCTTCATCCAGTCCCAAACATGCTCAATGGGGGACAGATCCGGAGATCTTGCTGGCCAGGGTAGTTGACTTACACCTTCTAGAGCACGTTGGGTGGCACGGGATACATGCGGACGTGCATTGTCCTGTTGGAACAGCAAGTTCCCTTGCCGGTCTAGGAATGGTAGAACGATGGGTTCGATGACGGTTTGGATGTACCGTGCACTATTCAGTGTCCCCTCGACGATCACCAGTGGTGTACGGCCAGTGTAGGAGATCGCTCCCCACACCATGATGCCGGGTGTTGGCCCTGTGTGCCTCGGTCGTATGCAGTCCTGATTGTGGCGCTCACCTGCACGGCGCCAAACACGCATACGACCATCATTGGCACCAAGGCAGAAGCGACTCTCATCGCTGAAGACGACACGTCTCCATTCGTCCCTCCATTCACGCCTGTCACGACACCACTGGAGGCGGGCTGCACGATGTTGGGGCGTGAGCGGAAGACGGCCTAACGGTGTGCGGGACCGTAGCCCAGCTTCATGGAGACGGTTGCGAATGGTCCTCGCGATACCCCAGGAGTAACAGTGTCCCTAATTTGCTGGGAAGTGGCGGTGCGGTCCCCTACGGCACTGCGTAGGATCCTACGGTCTTGGCGTGCATCCGTGCGTCGCTGCGGTCCGGTCCCAGGTCGACGGGCACGTGCACCTTCCGCCGACCACTGGCGACAACATCGATGTACTGTGGAGACCTCACGCCCCACGTGTTGAGCAATTCGGCGGTACGTCCACCCGGCCTCCCGCATGCCCACTATACGCCCTCGCTCAAAGTCCGTCAACTGCACATACGGTTCACGTCCACGCTGTCGTGGCATGCTACCAGTGTTAAAGACTGCGATGGAGCTCCGTATGCCACGGCAAACTGGCTGACACTGACGGCGGCGGTGCACAAATGCTGCGCAGCTAGCGCCATTCGATGGCCAACACCGCGGTTCCTGGTGTGTCCGCTGTGCCGTGCGTGTGATCATTGCTTGTACAGCCCTCTCGCAGTGTCCGGAGCAAGTATGGTGGGTCTGACACACCGGTGTCAATGTGTTCTTTTTTCCATTTCCAGGAGTGTATGTACTTCGATACAAGGAGTTCTATCACATTAATATGACCACCTCCTATATTCGAGATCAACATGCAATAACCACACACACAAGGCAGGTGGTAGCATTACAAGTAGAGGGTACAGAAAGCATGCCTGGGGGACACGGAAAAATGGGCAATCGTTGTCGTCCGTGGGTGATGTCATTGAGTAAGTCACAACACACGTATGCATCAATCCTTGGGGACCAAGTCGACTTCTACATGAAGTTTGTCCTCGGCATCATGGCATCTACCAACAGGACGACATAACGTGTCACACACAACTCGCAGTGTACACGAGTGGTTCGAAGAGCACCAGATGAGCTTTCGATACTCCCATAGACACCTACACTTTGTGATCAAAAATATCCGGACACTTAGCTGAAAATGACTTACAAGTATGTGGCGCCCTCCATCGGTATTGCTTGAATTCAATATGGTGTTGCCCCACCATTAGCCTTGATGACAGATTCCACTTTCGCGGCATACGTTCAGTCAAGTGCTGGAATATTTCTTGGGGAATGGTAGCCCGTTATTCACGGAGTGCTGTACTGAAGAGAGGTATCGATGTCAGTTGGTGAGGCCTGGCACGAAGTCGGCGTTCCAAAACATGCCAAAGGTGTTACATAGCGTTCAGGTCAGGGCTCTGTGCAGGCTAGTCCATTAGACGGATGTTATTTTGTAACCACTCCGCCACAGGCCGTGCATTAGGAACAGGTACTTGATCGTGTTGAAAGATACAATTGTTTTTCAATAGGTGCTTAAAACATCAATGTATGCCTGTGCTGTGATAGTGCACGCAAAACAACGAGGGATGCATGCCCCCTCCATGAAAAACACGGCCACACCACAACACCACAGCCTCCGAATTTTACAGTTGGCACTACACACGCTGGCAGATGTTCACCAGGCATTCGCCATACCCACACCCTGCCATCGGACCGCCACATTGTGTATCGTGATTCATCACGCCGCGCAACGTTTTTCCACTGTTCAGTGTCCAATGTTGACGCTCCTTACACAAAGCGAGGCTTCGTTTGGCATTTACCGGCGTGATGTGTGGCTTATGAGCAGCAGCTCGACCTTGAAATCCAAGTTTTCTCACCTCCCGCCTAACTGTCATAGTACTTGCAGTGGATTCTGATGCAGTTTGGAATTCCTGTGTGATGGTCTGGATAGATGTCTGCCTACTACACATTACGAGCCTCTTCAACTGTCAGTGGTCTCTGTCAGTCAACATACGAGATCGGCCTGTATACTTTTGTGCTGCACGTGTCCCTTCACGTTTCTACCTTTCCATCACAACGGAAACAGTGGACCGAGTGCTGTTTAGGAGTGTGGAAATCTCGCGTTCAGACGTATGACACAAGTGACACCAAATTACCTGACCACGTTCGAAGTCCTTGAGTTCCGCGGAGCGTCCCATTCTCCTGTCTCACGAAGTCTAATGACTGCTGAGGTCGCTGATATGAGATAGCTTGCAGTAGGTGGCAGCACAATGCACCTATCATGGGAAACGTATGTTGCTGGAGGCGTCCGGATAATTATCACATAATGTGTCTCCCCAGACTTAAACACAATCGAGAATCTGTGGAACCATCTCGATCTGTACGCGCTATGCATATTCAACAGAGGAACCTAGAGCAGCTTGATACGGCACCAGAATCGGCATAGCCTCCTCTTCCCTGTTAGTATCTTACAGAATCTCACTGACTGTATATGTCTCGCAGCGGTCCTCGATGGCAAAACATGCTCACATTAATGTGCGTGGACAGTGTATAATACACCGGGTGATTCAAAAAGAATGCCACAACTTTAGGAATTTAAAACTCTGCAACGACAAAAGGCAGAGCTAAGCACTATCTGTCGGCGAATTAAGGGAGCTATAAAGTTTCATTTAGTTGTACATTTGTTCGCTTGAGGCGCTGTTGACTAGGCGTCAGCGCCAGTTGATGCTAAGATGGCGACCGCTCAACAGAAAGCTTTTTGTGTTATTGAGTACGGCAGAAGCCCTGATCTTACCCCCTGCGATATTTTCTTATGGGGGTATGTTAAGGATATGGTGTTTCGGCCACCTCTCCCAGCCACCATTGATGATTTGAAACGAGAAATAACAGCAGCTATCCAAACTGTTACGCCTGATATGCTACAGAGAGTGTGGAACGAGTTGGAGTATCGGGTTGATATTGCTCGAGTGTCTGGAGGGGGCCATATTGAACATCTCTGAACTTGTTTTGAGTGAAAAAAACCTTTTTAAATACTCTTTGTAATGATGTATAACAGAAGGCTATATTATGTTTCTTTCATTAAATACACATTTTTAAAGTTGTGGTATTCTTTTTGAATCACCCTGTACTGTTTACTGCCAGAATGAGATTTTCACTCTGCAGCTGAGTGTGCGCTGATATGAAACTTCCTGACAGATTGAAACTGTGTGCTGGGCCGAGACTCGAACTCGGGACCTTTGCCTTCTGCGGGCAAGTGCTCTACCAAAAGAGCTACCCACGCACGTCTCATGCCCCGTCCTCACAGCTTTACTTCTGCCAGTACCTCGTCTGCTACCTTCCAAACTTTACAGAAGCTCTCCTGCGAACCTTGCAGAACTAGCAGCCCTGAAAGAGAGTTTGGAAGGTAGGAGACGAGGTACTGGCAGAAGTAAGGCTATGAGGACGGGGCTTGAGTCGTGCTTGGGTAGCTCAGTTGGTGGAGCACTTGCCCTCGAAAGGCAAAGGTCCCGAGTTCGAGGCTAGGTCCGGCACACAGTTTTAATCTGGCGGGAAGTTTCATACTATTTACTGTTTTGTGTTCCAGATACAAGGATTTATCATACATTGTTTGCTGTTGTAAAAACGTTAATAAGCCTAAAAATAATTGGTAGATCGAGGGTAAGTAAAGAATTTTTCATACAGGCTCTTGTCGGTGTGCAATACAACGTGTCTGTCTTTTCGCATGAACGGCCGTTCGGACTTACACTGCAGCCGGACCCCTGTGAATATTGCGCTCCTCTGGAGGGAACACACGTTTCAGAGTACCGGAGAATGTCTGGAAGAGATACGTGAAGAGCAAAGGCTTGGCGCAGAGACTCGCTACGTTTTGCCCGTCCGCCGTGGCGCCGGAAGGGCCCAAGAAATCGCTGCTCGGCGCTTTGCGAGGAGAGAAATATTGCTGCGCAGGTCTTGGCGGCGTTCCAGCTCCGCGGCCGGCCCTCAGGTGAACGATGCTCCAAGCGGCGCCGTGCGATAAGCGGCCAGACGAGGATATATATATATATATATATATATATATATATATATATATATATATATGTGTGTGTGTGTGTGTGTGTGTGTGTAGGGGGGAGGGGACAACGAAGGGATGTGGGAGGGGTGCGTGTCCTTGGAAGTGAAGGACAGCGGCTCCTCAGGTGCGGCAGCGGGGGTTGGCGGTAGGCATGGTGGTGAGGGTGGGGGTGGGAATGCGGGGGCCAGCGGCTGACAGCGCGATGTATTGTCCCCGCGCCGCCCCTCAGCCGACGCCGCGATACAGGAGCGTGACCACCCCACCCCCACTCTTGTCCTGTGAGGCGGGAGGGGGGGAAGGGTGGAAACGGGGAAGGAAGAGGAAAAGGGCAAAGCAGGTCGGGAACGGGGGAGAGATGAGATTTATTTTATTTTGTTGAGGGGGGCGGGCGCAGGAATATGAGATTCCGTCCCGGTGGCTGATAAACGGATCCCGCGCCGGTGGTGGGCGTGCGTTCTAGTGGGGTCGGCGCGGGGGAGGAGAAGAGGGACGGGTGGGGAAACTGGAGAGGTGAGTGGGGGAGGAGACACGGTCGCCAGGTAATCTCGGGAATTTCAAGCCCCCTCTCCCCCCACACAGCTCTCGAGTAGGTGGACAGCGGAATACGGACAGACGCGGAATTGATACTGCAAGCTCGTGGTCAAGCAGCCACGAGTGCCAAGATTGTTCTTTCGGCGTCTTATCGTCGTCTGAGCATTACGTCCCTGAAGAGCGTTTTCAGGGACTAGTTTGACCGAAATAGAATCATGGGAAACATACCAGTTGACACCTGTTCCTCAGGAAGCTGCGACAAGTATTAAAAGGACTGTATTTATTTATTCTGAACCTGTACTCTTGCGTGCCTAAAGAGGATCATGCAACACCTTCCATGCATTTAATGTCCTCGAAATAACGGCATTCTTTTATGATTTCTCAGCTCCAATATGAGAGGCAGTCATATCATTTTTAAACGTTACGAGGATACTATAAAGATACGTAATTATTTTTTGATTCGTTTGGACGTACATTACCGTTGTGGTGCTCACTACCACAGTACGTCCCTAGAGTGGAAACGAAACGGTACATCACATGTCTACCTAACTTTATGTCGTCCAGGTTGGACTTCTATAAGCAATTGCGACTGTTTACGTCACTAAAAGTTCAAGTAGAACTATTATCTCTATGAGTTTGTCCTTTATTTCATCACACGAAGCGTTCCGAGAGTATACACTCTCACCTTCAGGTAGAACAATGATATTATGTTACACTTTTGCTAGCTAGGTACAGCCAGTTTTTGTTGTGGTTTCATTTTACTGCAAAGACGTATAACAGGCAATTTGCTGGCGTAATATGGCACTAAACATTATAAATTTTGAACGGCGATAGAGCTACTTACGATCTGTTCCAGCGCACAGAACCTTGCGCTTCATCATAAATATGCATTTTAACCTAATTTCCAGTTCATAAAAATTTTCATTCACAATAGGAAACACGGACAGAAAACACTAAACGAAAAGGCTGAGGCACTGACAATGAGTAGCTTGGCAGATACACTAAATGATGAACTGTAACTCTTTCCAGTTTCTACTTCCTGAGTGACCTGAATGAAGAATAATTCCCAAAGCACTGTACAGAAACAGTAAGAATTAGACTACGCTGATTCTAAGTCTGTGAGGTTTACTTTTTTTAACAATTGTGTTCTTCCTGTCATGTATTGGCAATAGTAATACAGTTAACAAGTTGTTCTAAGAAATGGAACTATTTTATAATTGTTATATGTATCTATGCTCCATTATGTAAGTTAGTAATTAATAATCTCTAAGACAAGTTATAATCTTTGGTTTGTTTATGATGATGTTCCGTGTTCTGTGAGACAAGTTAAAAATGTATTTTGGTGATGAACCACAGGGCTCTGTGCACTCGAACAAATCGTAAATTTATAATTTTATTGCCATATTACGCTAACAAATTGCCTGTTACACATTGTTGTAGTAAAATGAAACCACGAGAAACAACCGGCTGCATCCAGATAGCAAAAATGAAACACAACATCATTGTTCCACCTGACGATGAGACTGTAAACTCTCGAAACGTGAGCTGAAATAGAAGAGTGACTAATGCAGATCATTGTTCTGTTTAAATTTTTATTTGCATTTCAGCTTAGTCACTGGACTGACACACGCTATGTCCGAACTCGTACGGGACTTTGTAGATTAATCTGCCACGAGTAATGAGTATGATGGGCAAACATCTATTAGGCGCACTACGAATGTAGTGTTGTGGACATGTTGGGAATGTGGATCTCACGGGGAGCGTGCAAGGTATAAGTCCCTGCAGACGCACTATCCTCTGTGCCCGCGGTGGCTCAGATGGATAGAGCGTCTGCCATGTAAGCAGGAGATCCCGGGTTCGAGTCCCGGTCGGGGCACACATTTTCAGCATGTCCCCAATGAAGTGTATCAACGCCTGCTTGCAGCTAGGGTGTCTATTTAATTATCATTTCATAACTGGACTGAATAATTTTATGCTAACTCCTTTAATGTACTGCTACGGTACTGTGGCTCCGTTATTTCATTGAGTAGTAGAACTATGGACATGTGCCTGTATAAACTGATTTCGTAACTATATTTTTCTGAGCCGATAAGTAAAATATTTTGTGTACCCCTCGGAACACGGTACAGCTGAATCCTTCACTTCAAGTGTGTAAAAAATTCTTTTAATTCATGAACAATTTGGAACTTGAAAAAACAAATTACCAAAACACAATCTCAAATGGAACTGATAAGTTGCTTTTGCGGATATCACATATCCTGCAACTAGTGGCAGAATTATCTCAACCTACAGCCACATGGAAGAACATCAGGATAAAAACTTGTCTCCTCCACCACACAGATTCCCTGAGAGCGTGATCTCTGCTCCATTGAGAGGAAAAAGATGTTCCACAGGCTTCCCTCCTCCCCCCCCCCCCCCCCCCCGGCTTACCTCCCCCCCTCCCCTGCCATATTCAGATGAAACCACACACTGACGATCAGATTCAGCAGAGCTCAAAAAATGGCTCTGAGCGCTATGGGACTCAACATCTTAGGTCATAAGTCCCCTAGAACTTAGAACTACTTAAACCTAACTAACCTAAGAACATCACACACACCCATGCCCGAGGCAGGATTCGAACCTGCGACCGTAGCAGTCCCGCGGTTCCGGACTGCAGCGGCAGAGCCGCTAGACCACCGCGGCCGGCTCAGCAGAGCTACTGAGTTGCTTTATTGCCTACAACATTTCTGCCGCTGTACCAAAAATTCCAAAGCAACGTCTACTGGATTAACATCGGACGACTTAGGAGGCACTTAGAGGTGTGATAGCATTCCTAAGCGCCCGTCAAATCAGCAATATATGCGGGGTAGCGCTCTGAACATGGCTTGTTGTCACCTTTGAAAACGGCAGTGTCGACAGCATTCTCGTCATTAAGACATACACTGAAGCGCCGAACAAACTGGCATAGGTGTGCGTATTCAGATACAGAGATATGTGAACAGGGGGAGTACGGCGCTGCGGTCGACAACGCCTATATAAAACAACTGTCTGGCATAGTTGCTAGATCAGTTACTGCTGCTACAATGGCAGGTTACCAAGATTTAAGCGAGTCTGAACGTGGTGTTATAGTCGGCCCTCGAAGGATGGGACATAGCATCTCTGACGCAGCGATGAAGTGGGGATTTTCCCGTACGACCATTTCGTTTCATGAGCGTACCGTGAATCTTAGGAATCCGGTAAAACATCAAATCTCCCACATCGCTGCGGCCGGGAAAAGATCCTGCAAGAACGAAACCAATGACCAGTGAAGAGAATCGTTCAATGTGACAGAGGGGCAACCATTCACCAAATTCTGCAGATTTCAATGCTGGAATATCAACAAGTGTCAGCATGTTAACCATTCAACGAAACATCATCGATATCGGCCGAAAGGTCACTCCCGTACCCTTGATGCCTGCACGACACAAAACTTTACGCCTCGCCTGGGCCCGTCAGCACCGACATTGGACTGTTGATGAGTGGAAACATGTTGCCTGGTCGGCCGAGTCTCGTTTCCAATTTTATCGAGTGGATGGACGTGTACGGGCGTGGAGCCAACCTCATACATCCATGGGCCCCGCAGGGCAGCTGGTGGAGGCTGTGTAATGGTGTGTGGCGTTTCCAGTTGGAGTGATATGGAACTGCTGATACGTCTGGATACGATTCCGACAGGTGACACGTACAGTAACGGAAATAAGTATTCGTATACTAGAGCGTGGAAAAGTGAACTGTCTTTATTGACGATACGAAACCAAAAACACGAATCGGATATGCACTATACACATTGGCCAGTCGCCAATGCAGCTATGTTGGTATATAGAACGAGAATGAACAAGCCTTTGCAAAACAAAATACAAAAACGTCTGCCAAGTTCTCTACTGCGCTGGGAATTAAGTATTCATACACCAACAGAAAATGACACTTCTAACAAAGCCAGAACATGTTTAATACTTCGTATTCATACCCTTCCGATGTATTACTTCTCGCAACCTCCGTGGCATGGAATGGACCAATTTTCTTGTAGTTTCCGAAGTGATGCTCTCGCATTCTCGAAGGAGTGCCTCTTTCAAAGAGGCCTTACATCGGATGACGTGTTTTCTCACTCGTGGTTCCAGCTCACTCCACAAGTGTTCGATGGGATTCAGGTCCGGACTCTGAGCTGGTGTTCTGAGAGTGTGTGGAGTGTTGTAGAGCAACCACAGCCGGACAATTTGTGCCGTATGTTTGGGATCATTGTCCTGTTGGCAGTAATAATTTCTAGGAAGACCCAAGGCGTCAACACTCTGTTGTAGGTTCTGTTTGAAAATGTTCATATACACAAATCTGTCCACGGTACCTTCCACAAACACTAATCAAACACTAATTTTCCGACACCGGAGGCTGACGTACAGCCCCATACCATCACTCCACCACCTGCGTGCTTCACCGTGGGTTGAATGTTGTTTCGGTTGAGGTCTGTATTCGGTCTACCCCAGACGAAGATCCTACCATCATTGTGCACGATATTAAATTTGCTTTCGTCACTAAACAACACAGTATTCCATAAGTCTGCTGTCTTGGATACATGCTGTTTCTCGAATTCCATCCGCCACTTCCTGTTCTTTTTGCTGATGTAGGGCTTTCGTATCTGGACCCTGGCTCTGTAGCTCGAACGATTGAGAATGGTACGAAGTGCCCTATGAGTGACGTCCATTCGGAAGTGGTCAGCCATGTACACATGCGGATAGTGCCGACGCTGTCGTTTTCGGGTTTTTCTTGATGATTCTTAGTAGCATTCTGGTCTCTCTTGTTGCAAGCTTCTGTGGACGACCGTGTCGCTCACTTTTTATTACTACATGTCTGTCCTTATATCGCTTAATGATAGATTGCACAGTCTCTCTGCTTCGTCCTATGATGTTCGCAATTTCGGTATACAACTTGTGTTGAAGGTATTGGGCGAGGTTCCTCAATGGTCGTTTCCTTCACCTTGCGGCCCATTCTGCTGTTCCACGATACCCACGTCCGACGTGCTGTTGTTTCACGGCCGCCACACGACTACACGAGTGTGCTACGCACTCCGGGGCTGCGTCAGCCGTTTGTTTGGTTGAAAGTACTCCGCTGTATGAATACATTTTGCCCTGTCGTAGACCGTGCGCAGTGTAACATATTTCATTTTCCCCCTAATAGATTCATGGCATACGGGAAGCTTCATTACCAAGAACATGGTTATCTGACGCTACATCATCGTACTTATTCGTATCGGCGCTGTGGGTGATTTACTATCCCAACACACCATCGTAGCCGCCAGTGTGGCCGAGTGGTTCTAGTCGCTTCAACCTGGAACCGCGAATCCTGCCGCGGGCATAGATGTGTGTGATGTCCTTAGGTTAGTTAGGTTTAAGTAGTTCTAAGTTCTAGGGGACTGTGACCTCAGATGTTAAGTCCTATGGTGCTCAGAGCCATTTGAACGCCATCGTAGTTTGTCACCACTCATTTCCATGACTGTACGTAAGCAACCTGTCTGATCACCTGCATCCATTCATGTATACTGTCCATTTCCGACGAAGTTGGACAATTCTAGCAAGACAATGCAACTGCGCCAGACACCTGTTTTATATAGGCGTTGCCGACCGCAGCGTCGTATTCTGCGTGTTTACATATCTCTGTACTTGAAGACGCGTGCCTGTACCGGTTTCTTAGACGCTTCAGTGTATATATTTGAATACAGCGTACAGACACGTCAATGAGCAGGTCGAGAGTTCATAATAATAATAATAATAATAATAATAATAATAATAATAATAATGACCACATTACCAAGTCACTGTTGCTATTCAGATTCTTTCGATGATGCACGTCTTCAGCCTGGACCATTTCTGTTTCTATTTTGCTTCTTTTTTCTCAATGCAGTACACCTTCTTCTTGTCTTCATGCTTTATCTGATTCAGTTTCTGATGGGCTATGCACTGGGCGTATTACCACTATATGTCAGGCGGATATGGGAGGGAGGAGGGGGAGGGGGGTGTCTCCGATGTGGAGTTTCCGCTGTGAGAAGTTAGTGATTCCTTTCTGGTTCAACAGTGCCACCTGTGAAGCACTACTCCAGTACTATCGATCCCCTGCAGGTCTTCACACAGGACAGCACTGCCACGAGCGAGCCTTACCACTCACTCACTCGCGTTCCTTCCACCACCCATTAATCCAGTTACGGACTACAAGAGCAGAGCACGCAGAGAGAGCCGCCGCCTTGTGGCCCACAACTCGCGGCCCCGCCTATCGGCTCATCGCGGCCCGCGGCGCGGCTGACACGCCTCCAGGCTGAGTGCGCTGGACCGGAAGCGGCAGCGGCGACGCCAGCGCTCCCAGCGGACGCCTCCGTCATCAGCCAGCCGCCGGCTGGAGTCTGCCGGAGGCTGGCTGGAGTCTGCCGGATATTTCCCTGGAGGCCGGGCTCTCGGCTGCGCCACATGCACGCGGCGCGGCGTTTCAAACAGCGCCTCCGCTTATCTCGTCAGGCCGCGCCGCAGTCTTACGCCGGCCGCGCTCTGATAAAGCGACGCGCAGCGCACCGCGGGGCCGGCGGCTGGAGCCACAGCCAGCCGCTGCCGTCTCTCGTAGTTTTGTCCACCCACGTCCAGCAGTTCTGTACGTCGCTGCTCCACCACACCTCTTGGAGAATTAGGGAGCGTCCTTTTGTGGAATATATACACTACTGGCCATTGAAATTGCTACACCAAGAAGAAATGTAGATGATAAACGGGTATTGATTGGAGAGATATACTAGAACTGACATGTATTTACATTTTCCATTGATCCTCAGAAATCAGAACCCAGAACAACCATCTCTGGCAGTAATAACGGCCTTGATACGCCTGGGCATTGAGTGAAACAGAGCTTGGATGGCGTGTACAGGTACAGCTGCACATGCAGTTTCAACACGATACCACCGATCATGCAGAGTAGTGACTGGCGTATTGTGACGAGCCAGTTGCTCGGCCACCATTGACCAGACGTTTTCAGTTGATGAGAGAACTGGAGAATGTGCTGGCCAGGGCAGAAGTCAAACATTTTCTGTATCCAGAAAGGCCCGTGCAGGACCTGCAACATGCGGACGTCATTATCCTACCGAAATGTAGAGTTTCGTAGGGATCGAATGAAGAGTAGGGCCACGGGTCGTAACAAATCTGAAATGAAACGTCCATTAATCAATGGCACCCCATACCATCACGCTGGGTGATACGCCAGTATGGCGATGACAAATACACGCTTCCAAAGTGCGTTCACCGCGATGTCACCAAACACGGATGCGACCATCATGATGCTGTAATCAGAACCTGGATTCATCCGAAAAAATGACGTTTTACCATTCGTGCACCCAGATTCGTCGCGAAGTACACTATCGCAGGCTCTCCTGTCTGTGATGCAGCGTCAAGGGTAACCGCAGCTACGGTCTCCGAGCTCATAGTCCATGCTTCTGCAAACGTCGTCGAACTATTCGTGCAGATGGTTGTCGTCTTGTGAACGTCCCCATCTGTTGACTCAGGGATCGAGACTTGGCTGCACGATCCGGTACAGCCATGCGGATAAGATGCCTGTCATCTCGACTGCTAGTGACACGAGGCCGTTGGGATCCAGAACGGCGTTCCGTATTACCCTCCTGAACCCACCGATTCCATATTCTGCTAACAGTCACTGGATCTCGACCAACGCGAGCAGCAATGTCGCGATACGATAAGCCGCAATCGCGGTAGGCTACAATCCGACCTTTATCAAAGTCGGAAACGTGATGGTGTGCATTTCTCCTCCTCACACGAGGCATCACAACAGCTTTTCACCAGGCAACGCCGGTCAACTGCTGTTTCCTTATGAGATATCGGTTGGAAACTTTCCTCATGTCAGCACGTTGTAGGTGTCGCCACCGGCGCCAACCTTGTGTGAATGCTCTGAAAAGCTAATCATTTGCATATCACAGCATCTTCTTCCTGGCGGTTAAATTTCGCGTCTGTAGCACGTCATCTTCGTGGTGTAGCATTTTTAATGGCCAGTAGTGTAATGAACGTCGCACTGTCTGTACTCGCCTGTAATTTTCTTTTTTTCATAAGTCAAACAAAAGAAATGTCGACATTAATTCTTTATCACTTCTAAAACCATGTTGTGACGTACCACGATCTGAGTGGAGAAAGTGTTTCCAGAATTGCTTCATGCACATGCGAAGGTGTGTCAGTTCGACAGGCCAATGTCTTGAGATACAATGAAACGAGATGTACCAATAAAAAGATTTAATTTCCTTGTTTTCGTGAGAATGTCGAAAGGTGAGTCTCGTATCAGATAGTAAGACCTCTGCTATCGCAGAGCAGCAGACTTTACGGCGTGTTCACCCAGCTGGGCCACCGCCGGCGCTTTGCGCGCGCTACTGCTGCCTGTGCTGATGTGGGCGCCAGGCCGAGATGGACCTCTTGAAGGATGAACTGCTACCCCGAACAAGCCGCCAGGGCTGCCAACCTTTTGCTAACTTCGGTCCCAGAAGTTGCCGGCGTGAGCCGAGGCGCCCTGGGAGGAGTGAGAGGGGTGGATCAGATCGCAGAGTGGTTTGGTGGAGGAGCGGGGGGAGGGGGGGGGGGAGACACGTGAGAAGAGGAGGCGGGGCCAGCGGTCTTCCATCAACGACACAACTTCTGCGGTGTAGCTGTCTGAACACCCACCTCCCGCTTTGCTCCTTTTTATTTCCACTGTCTGCGGAAGGGGTGAAGTCTCGCGGGGCATACGGTCCACAACAACTGCATCAGTGCGTTTCTATTCGTGGTGCTGGGATGCCATGAGTCTTCTGCGTTGTAATAAAATCTGGAAGAACAACAGAGCCCCTGGAAAACTAATTTTCTTGGTCGCCATAGAGGAACAGAAGCACCTCAAGGACATCCGTTTACAGATCGAAACATTACGACTACCACCTTAAGAGCTTATAGAATGAGATTTTCACTCTACAGTGGAGTGTGCGCTGATTTGAAACTTCCTGGCAGATTAAAACTGTGTGCCGGACCGAGACTCGAACTCGGGACCTTTGCCTTTCGCGGGCAAGTGCTCTATCGACTGAGCTACCTCACAGCTTTAATTCCGCCAGTACCTCGTCTCCTACCTTCCAAACTTCACAAAAGCTCTCCTGCATACCTTGCAGAACTAGCACTCCTGGAAGAAAGGATATCCCCCAGGCTGTGGCTAAGCCATGTCTCCGCAATATCCTTTCCTGCAGGCGTGCCAGTTTTGCACGGTATGCAGAGAGCCTCTGCGAAGTTTGGAAGGTGGGAGACGAGGTACTGGCGGAATTAAAGCTGTGAGGACGGGGCGTGAGTCGTGCTTGGGTAGCTCAGTCGATAGAGCACTTGCCCGCGAAAGGCAATGGTCCCGAGTTCGACTCTCGGTCCGGCACACAGTTTTACTCTGCCAGGAAGTTTCACCTTAAGAGCTTGCTGGACTACCTTTGAAAAGCGATACACATGCGATTTTGCGTGTCACGAATTCGACTGCTCTGTAGTGCGTTTGTGGAGGTAGGTGGCACCAGGTGTCTAGGCACAGGTTATGGTTTTCCCGTAAATTACGGTCCGCTGGTTTGTGGGCGCAGATCTGGCGTCTCACAAATGCTCCATTGGATTCATATCAGGCACATTTGGTTACCAAGACGCGAACGTCACGCTCCCCAAACCACTGAAGCACGCTTCTGGCCTTGTGTCGCGGACAGTTATCATGCTGGACGACGTTATCCCCGTCGGGAATGACATTAAACATGAATGGACGCAACTGATTCGCAATAATGTCCGTTCAGTCCACAGCTGTCACAGTGTCTTCGATTACTACCACAGGTCCAATGGGAGCACAGGTGTATGTCCCCCATTGCATCCGAGGTACACTGCATGTCTGTAGCAGCCGTTCTCCTCGATCATGGTGTTTCCAGACATGACCGTTATTGACGTGTAACATGAAACGTGATTTATGAATTTTGGCGATAAAGGTTTCCACAGATCCACAGCCCTGCTTCGATGATCACGTGCCCACTGGAATCGTAATTGATGGGGACATCGGGCCAACGAAGCAACACGTATGGAGTGATTTCCCTAAATCGTTTCAGGCAAATGCCGGGATGGTTCCTTTGAAAGGGCACGGCCGATTTCCTTCCCAATCCTTCCCTAACCCGAGCTTACGCCCCGTCCCTAATGACCTCGTTGTCGACTGGACGTTAAACACTAACCACCACCACCAACACGTATGGAGACATATGATGTGCGGCTCCATCTTGAATAGTCATCGCTGAACGGTGTGCTCCAAAACCGTTGTGCTTGCTCCAGAACAATAGCCTGTTTTCAGATCTGCCACAAATCGCCGTCTATCTTGCTTTACACAGCAGCCAAGCCTCCTACTTTCCGTTTCAGTGATAAGGCGTGAACGTCCAACACTTCGACGCTTACTCGTGGTTTCGGCGACCCCCAGTCACTTTGCATAGACGTTTACGACAGTAGCACGCGAAAAACTGACCAGTGTCACCGTTTCCGATACGTTCGTTCCCAGATGCAGGACCATAATAATCTGCCATTTCTCAGAGACGCTTATTTCAGTGGATTTCTTCATTTACGTCCCGATCTTCACTAGAATGATTCGTTGCTGGTACGCTTATGTACTTTTCTTATACCGTGCCACATGCTCGTAACGTCACAATTTGGTGTTAACTCTCGCTGCGATCAGTCGTCATAATGCTTTGCTTATCACCTATGTCTTGCGCCTTTATCATGTTGCACTACTAGAGCCAACGAAGAGCCGCCCGTCTCGTCACAAGGTGATTTATAAGCACGAGAGCATGACGGGAGTGCTCAACAGGTCCAGTGGAGGACGCTATAAGACAGGCGTTCTGCATAACGGGGACATCTGCTGATGAAATTACGAGAATTGGACACCATATTGTTTCGACTCGCATCCGTCACGCGAAATGACAAAGAAAAGAAAATCAGAGAAATTAGCTATCATTATTCCCAAGCACAATTCGCGAGTGGGACTGAGAAGAATGGGGAAAGTTATCAGTACCACAAGTACTCACTGCCACGCACCCTAAGGTGACCTGCTGAGAATGAAAGATAGTGGATGGATGCAAGAACCCCCCAACCACCACCACCACCACCACCACCACCACCACCACCACCACCACCACCTGTACTAAACGTCCAGAAATGTCTCAGTTTAGGCAATGAGTCCGTAGGGAATAGTATACAGGATTTCCACAATTCCTGTTACATACTTCTAGATGTTGCAGAAGGCACTTACAAGGGAACCTCGCCATCGCACCCCCCTCACATTTAGTTATAAGTTGGCACAATGGACAGGCCTTGAAAAACTGAACACAGATCAATCGAGAAAACAGGAAGAAGTTGTGTGGAACTATGAAAAAAATAAGCAATACATACAAACTGAGTAGTCCATGCGCAAGATATGCAACGTCAAGGACAGTGTTAGCTCAGGAGCGCCGTGGTCCCGTGGTTAGCATGAGCAGTTCCGGAACGAGACGACCTTGGTTCAAGTCTTCCCTCGAGTGAAAAGTTTATTTTTCTTTTTTTTGTTTTCAGACAATTATCAAAGTTCAGGCACTCACACATAATCAACTTCGCTCTCCAAAATTCCAGGATATGTTCAGATTTGCTTGGACATATGCAGGATTTGACGGTCTACACACGGAAAAATTTGAAAACGTTAAAAACATATGTTTCGACAGAGCACAGGGAAAACTGTGCGGCTGTGAAACTGTTGCATTCATTTGTTGCTGTTTATGTGTCAAACTCTTATGTTTTCATCACTTTTTTTGGGAGTGGTTATCACATTCACAAGAAAACCTAAATCGGGCAAGGTAGAAGAATCTTTTTACCTATTCGCCGATTGTACTAGTTAGGTGGGTCGACAACATATTCCTGTCATGTGGCGCACATGCCGTCACCAGTGTCGTATAGAATATACCGGACGTGTTTTCCTGTGGAGGAATCGGTTGACCTATGACCTTGCGATCAAATGTTTTCGGTTCCCATTGGAGAGGCACGTCCTTTCGTCTACTAATCACACGGTTTTGCGGTGCGGTCGCAAAACACAGACACTAAACTTATTACAGTGAACAGAGACGTCAATGAACGAACGGACAAATCATAACTTTGCGAAAACAAAGAAAGCAAACTTTTCACTCGAGGGAAGACTTGAACCAAGGACCTCTCGTTCTGCAGCTGCGCACGCTAACCACGGGACCACGGCGCTCCTGAGCTCATACCATCTCTGATGTTGCCTATCTTGCACATGGACTACTCAGATTGTATACAGGGTGATTCAAAAAGAATACCACAACTTTAAAAATGTGTATTTAATGAAAGAAACACAATATAACCTTCTGTTATACATCGTTACAAAGAGTATTTAAAAAGGTTTTTTTTCACTCAAAAACAAGTTCAGAGATGTTCAATATGGCCCCCTCCAGACACACGAGCAATATCAACCCGATACTCCAACTCGTTCCACACTCTCTGTAGCATTATCAGGCGTAACAGTTTGGATAGCTGCTGTTATTTCTCGTTTCAAATCATCAATGGTGGCTGGTAGAGGTGGCCGAAACACCATGTCCTTAACATATCCCCATAAGAAAAAATCGCAGGGGGTAAGATCAGGGCTGCTTGGAGGCCAGTGATGAAGTGCTCTGTCACGGGCTGCCTGGCGGCCGATCCATCGCCTCGGGTAGTTGACGTTCAGGTAGTTACGGACAGATAAGTGCCAATGTGGTGGCGCTCCATCCTGCTGAAATATGAATTGTTGTGCTTCTTGTTCGAGCTGAGGGAACAGCCAATTCTCTAACATCTCCAGATACTGTAGTCCAGTTACAGTAGCACCTTCGAAGAAAAAGGGACCAAAAACTTTAGTGGCTGAAATGGCGAACAAATGTACAACTAAATGAAACTTTATAGCTCCCTTAATTCGCCGACAGATAGTGCTTAGCTCTGCCTTTTGTCGTTGCAGAGTTTTCAATTCCTAAAGTTGTGGTATTCTTTTTGAATCACCCTGTATTTTGATTATTTTTTTCATAGTTCCACACAACTTCTTCCTGTTTTCTCGATTGATCTGTATTCAGTTTTATAAGGCCTATCCACTATGCCAACTTGTAACTAAATCTGAGAGGGGTGCGATGGGAAGGTTCCCTTGTTAGTAGATGAAGGTTTACATAGAATCCATATCCAATGACGCTACAGAGTGTAGAGTTATGGGAGTCGCTGGCTCTAAATCTGTGTATACACAGGATGATATCGTGCTGCTGCTGATGATGATAATACAAACTCTCAAGGATGACGGAGAAGGATAAATGAATCAATTTGAGATTAGGGTACCTGTAGTGGAAACGAACGAGTCTACAGTTGCAAGCGAAAATCATACTGACACCTCTGATGGTGGAATCTATGTCGCGGTACTATTGTTGCTAAGAAAGTAGGGTAAGCAACTTTCAGGGATGATAGTATTGACCAAGAAAAGAAAAACTGTTTAATAAACATGGGCTCTTAGTAAAGATGAACAAGTACTTATAGCTCTTTAGGCATGCATTTTAGAGTCCATGTTTATTACATATTTTTTTCTTGTCTTGGTCCACGTCCAAAAGTTGCAGCCCCTATACTCGCCTGTAGCACCACACCTCACCTCAAATGATTTGACATTCCAGTTTTCCGTTTTTCCCACAGTTTCACTGCCATTGTATTGAAGACCTAGAAAGGACGGGGAGGCTTCGTCCCCGCCGTAGCGCTCAGTGGTTCACAACCCCCCAATAGGCTGCAGCAGTCCGCTCATCCCACCGCCGCCCCACACCGAAACCACAGGCTATTGTGCGGTTGTCTAATTGAATCAGGTGAGGCTGAGGGGATTAGATTAGGAAATGAGACACACAAAGTAGTAGATGAGTTTTGCTATTTGGGTAGCAAAACAACTGAGGAATGTGGAAGTAGAGAGGATATGAAATGTAGACTGGCAATGGCAAGGAAAGCGTTTCTGAAGAAGATAAATTTGTTAACATCGAGTATAGATTTAAGTGTCAGGAAGTCGTTTCCGAAAGTATTTGTATGGAGTGTAGCCATGTATGGAAGTGAAACATGGACGATAAATAGTTTAGACAAGAAGAGAATAGAAGCTTTTGAAATGTAGTACCACAAAAGAATGCTGAAGATTAGATGGGTAGATCACATAACCAATGAGGAGGTATTGAATAGAGTTGGGGAGAAGAGAAGTTTGTGGCACAACTTGAGAAGAAGAAGGGACCGGTTGGTAGCACATGTTCTGAGGCATCAAGGGATCACCAATTTAGTATTGCAGGGCAGCGTGGAGGGTAAAAGATACAGGGAGACCAAGAAATGAGTACACTAAACAGATTGAGAAGCACGTAAGTTGCAGTAATTTCTCGGAGATGAAGGTTGCACAGGATAGAGTAGCACGGTGAGCTGCATCAAACCAGTCTTTGGACTGAAGACCACAACACAACAGCAATGTCATCAGCGAATCTTATCACTGATATCCTTTCACCCTGAATTTTAATCTGGCTCTTGTACTTTTGTTTTATTTCCGTCATTGCTTCTTCGATGTATAGACTGAACAGTAGGAGCGAAAGATTACAATCCTATCTTACACCTTTCTTAATCTGAGCACTTCGTTCTCGGTTTCTTATTGTCCCATCTTGGCTCTTGTACGATTGAATATTATCCACCTTTCGCCCTAGCTTACCCGTATTTTCGTCAGAATTTCGAACACACGATTTCACATTGCCGAACACTTTTTCGCGGTCGACAAATCCTATGAACGTGTTTTGATTTTTCTTCACTCTTGCATCCATGATCAACCGCAACCTCAGAATTGCCTCTCTAGTGCCTTTACCATTCCCGAATCCGAACTGCTCGTCATCTAAAACGGTCTCAGTTTCGTTTCCCATTCTTCTTTATATTGCTCTTGTCAGCAGCTTGGATGAATGAGTTGTTAAGCTGATTGTGTGATATTTCTCGGCTCTTGAAATCTTCTGAATTGTGTGCGTGATGTTTTTCTGACAGACGATTTATCGGCAGACTCCTACATTCTACGTATCAACGTGAGTAGTCGTTTTCTTGTAACTTCCCACAGTGGTTTTAGGAATCCTGGAAGTTTTAATATCGTCCAAATAAAAAAATTGTCTAGTTAATGTGGGTTACAAAGTGTACACATTAAAAGCTATGAGCACGTGTTCAACTTCGCTTCTGTTAAACGTCTCTCTTCAACTCCACAAATGCTCATAACTCTCAAGAAATGAGTTCTAGTTTCCTTGTTTGCTGGAAATTTTTTTCCATGTTTTGGTTCATACTACCAGCTCTGAAAATTTGTCGGTGCAGTTCCACTTCATCCTGTCTATTTCCTGTTGCTCGCCGTCCCTCTCTTCTGCATTCGCTGCACTGAACCCAACTGCGTGTGCGACCTATTGGTGTGATGCTCGCATGCCCCTCATGGCAATTATTATTACCTTTCCCACTGTTCGGTACTTGGCGATGAACTATATGTGCAATTACTCTGGCAATTAACATCTGTCAATAATGTTGTTGTTGTGTTGTTGTTGTTGTTGTTGTTGGTGGTGGTGGTGGTGGTGTAGCGGTCTTCAGTCAGAAGACTGTTTGATGCAGCAATCCACGTAAGGGTAGCCCGTGCAAGCCTCTTCATATCTGCATTGCACACCTACTGTGACGTACTCTTACGTCTACTTGAACCTGCTTACTGTATTCTAGCTATCTCCCTCAACACCCCCCCCCCCCTCCACACACACACACACACACACACACACACACACACACACACACACACACACACACACACAACTTCCCTCCAGTACCATACTGACGATTGCTTCACGCCTAGGGATAGCACCTATTCTCCTAACGACCTATTCCTACATTTAGTCAAGTTTCACCATAATTTTTTTGGCGCAATGCAGTTCAGTACCTTAGCATAGATATACCAAAATAATCCTTGCGCATTCTTCTGCAGCACCGCATTTCAGATGCTTATATTCTCTTCTTGCCTGCTGTTCCCTTCTCCTCTCAACTTTTTATCGTCCATGCTACACATCCACACAAGGCTACACTCCAGACGAATACCTACAGGAAAGACTTGCTAACACGACACAAAAATTGATATTCGATGTTGATAAATTTCTCTTTTTCAGAAATTTTTATATATTTACTGTTGTCAGAAGACTGATAAATATACACTCAATTACGTAAGTCTGAGTTACATATGCATAGATTATAAGAAAGTAAATTAACGAAAAGGAACTGAACAAATCTACGTTCAGATAAAATTTCTCTGAAGCTGATCTACACCTAGGGCAGTGTCACTAACAAGCAATAGATCATGTTCTGAGCATGAGTATGGCCAGAGATGGCACTGACATATATGTCCGACTCTTTGTTCCTTGCCAAAGTCTCTGTCCTCTGATGTGAGGACCCTGGACTTAGCCCAGCCGACACCAGTTCTTATTCGGTTAAGGAACCAACACACACCCCAGCCAAAGTTATTTCCAGCCAGAAGACGTTTACGGGGCTCCACCCTGTTATGACGTTTAGATTCCCACAATAAAAGTCATGTTTTGCTTTCAAATATTTCCAAAGGCTTCGATATATGGAGGGAACTTTTCCTTGATTCCAGGCTAGGTTAAAACTGTTGATAATCAAATAGTGAGTAAGCTTAACGTTCTCAACCTTCAGTCGCTCTTGATCAGCAGCAACTTCTCAACGAATGCTTGGAGCAGCAAAGGTACCAATACAGTGTATGTTCTGAACAGGGGTGGGTTTATGCATCTGATGATTAACTGCAAGCTTCGTTCAAGGCCGGGTTCACTATCTTCGCATGGCTTGATTTTTATCACATATGAGTCACATATTCTGCAGCAGAGTATTTCAGAGCCAGTGCTGTGGTTCACAGAACTTGTGGTTTTGCACCCCAATCTTTATCTATTAGACCGACATTATGCTTGATGTTGGAGCAGTCTGTTCTAAACGTGAGGGAGCAATACAGTGCCAGTACTAGATACCTTGCAGAGGACATCTACGTAATTTCCTTGAAGCCTCTCTATTCCTGAGGTGCAAAGCACAAAGTAGTATTTTTGTTGGGTTTGGCTGTAGGCGGTTAGCTGCCCAAATATCGAAACTCATCAACTACTTTTAATGACTCATTTCATAGTCTAATTCCCTCACAATCGGTTGATCTAATTCATGTACATTCCATTGCACTCCTGTTACTGCTGTTGCCGTTCATCTTGTAATCTCTTCTGGAGACACTTTGGATCACATTTAACTGATCTTCGAAGATCTCTGTCGTCTCTGATAGAATTAAAATGTTATCTGCAAAACTTGAAGTTTTTATTTATTTTTTCCTCCCTTAATTGTAATGCCTGGTTCCCTTGTCTCTTAGCTCCGACTGTGCATTGAACGACATCTAGAATAAGCTACAACAATACCTTGTCTTCTCAGCTTTCGTGCACTCCGCCTTTCACAACCGCAGTCTGGTTTACCTCCAAGTTGTTGTTAGCTTTACGTGGCCTGCATTTTATCCCAGCTATCTTCATATTGCTTTTATCTAACTTAGATGTGCTATACATGAGATATTTATTTATGGTCAGCGGAGTAACAATGTCTCCACAACTGTCGATATAAGGTCTCTCTCTCTCTTTTATCCGAAAGTTCCCCAAATTATTACGACTATTTCGTTCAGCAGAGACATGATTCCTTCCAAGGCGTAACTGCGCTTGTCTTTTTTCGCCCCACAGTAATTTCAATGTTTTCTTTTACTACAACGACTCGTGGCATTAGTTACGAGATGGAGGAGCAAAAAGTTTTGTGTGTGTGTGTGTGTGTGTGTGTGTGTGTGTGTGTGTATGTGTGTGTGTGTGTGTGTGTGTGTGTGTGTGTGTGTGTCTGTTTTTGAATTGGACCCGTCGTCGGAGATATTACGACTGTGCTGATGGTAGGGGGAAAGCAAAACTCAGGCACCAAGAGCCATAAAAATCTCTGCACGTCGGAGGCAATTGAGAGGAAAAATTCTGAACCGCCTCCCTCGAGCGGTGTAAAAATTTTGCTGGGGGTCCAGACACGAGCAGTTGTTGCCAACTTTAAGGAGCTACCAAATCAAGGATGTGTATTCTCAACTGTGCCGCTACTGAATAGCTAGAATATTTCCCGTGTTTGTTAGGATATTTTAATACAGTGGACGAAGACGCCTGCTAACATCCTCAATATTGTGATTCCTGCTGGTGCAGTGTTTGATTACCGAATCTGGGACAGTGTGTATGCCATACAAAGCTATCCTACTGTCCAATAATCACACCGCCGCTAAACTGGACAACATCTCAATTTATACTCCGTAAACCACCTTTCTACGTCTTACGGAGTTTGCTTGCTTTTGGTACCACTATAGTTTAGACCCATTCTTTATCTAGACGAAAAGGGAAGGGCAACAAATGGTAAGCCTCCCAAATTTCCTGCTTCTTCCCTATCACGATCATTTGACGCCATATACGTGGGACGCAGTACAGTAGTGTGCAAAACTTAGGGACGAAACTAACTTCCGCATCATGTGTCACTGTCAAGTAATATGGCTCAATGACGTTTGGAAAGAACTGCGATAGTACAGCACATTACACTACAGTACAGAAGGTAACTGAAAGAAATACGCAATGAGACGAACAGAAATCACACTTGTATTCAAAGACAATAATTACGCTGAAGGCATCGCGATTCGTGATGGTCCCCTCGACTTTAAAAACAGCGGGCTGTCGTCGTCCTCGTTGTTGTTGTTGTTGTTGTTGTTGTGAACTGGCTGTGTGGACACCACGAACGGCAGCGCACGTTCTGCAACGTGCTCCCGAGATGGCCACAGGTTGATAAGGAGGTCTTGTGATAGGACGCCCCCATTGCTCCACCAGCGTGGTTCACAACAGCCGGATGGTCGTTGGTGTATGTAAACGCGCTACAGTACGTCTCCCCAACACATCCCACACTTCCAGAATGAGATTTTCACTCTGCAGTGGAGTGTGCGCTGATATGAAACTTCCTGGCAGATTAAAACTGTGTGCCGGACCGAGACTCGAACTCAGGACCTTTGCCTTTAGCGGCCAAGTGCTCTACCGACTGAACTACGCAAGCACGAGGTACTAGTAGAATTGAAGAAAGGACGGGTCGTAAGTCGTGCTTGGGTAGCTCAGTCGGTACAGCACTTGCCCGCAAAAAGGCAAAGGTCCCGAGTTCGAGTTTCGGTCCGGCACACAGTTTTAATCTGCCAGAAAGTTTCACATCCCACACTTGTTCGACGGGATTTAAGTAGGGGGCGCAGGTAGACCAATCCACTCGGCGAATGTTTCGTTTCAAGAGCTCCTGAACCTAAGCTGTTCGATGCAGTCTCCCATTGCGATGCACAAAAACGAAGTGAGGGTCGAATGCACCGGTGAAAAGGCGCACATGGGGAGAAAGTGTCACAATAACTTGAGTGTACTGTGTTCAAAGATATGATGATCAGTACACCCATGAATCATTACGCCGACCACACTGTAAGATCTCGACCAGTGAAAGGATCAATTTTGACAAATTCTTAAAGGACATCATCTATACATCGTGATCTGCACGAGAAATCATGTACATATAGTTGTCTGTTCCTCTGTGTCAGATGATGGGTTATACACTCAAAAACCGGTTTTGGTAAGTAAAACATGTATAGTGCAGCTCATCGTGTATAGAAGACGTTCTTTAATAAATATCTGAAAGCTGAAGAACATCAAGTACTGAAGAATGAGATTTTCACTCTGCAGCGGAGTGTGCGCTGATATGAAACTTCCTGGCGGATTAAAAATGTGTGCCCGACCGAGACTCGCACTCGGGACCTTTGCCTTTCGCGGGCAAGTGCTCTACCAAGTTTGGAAGGTAGGAGACGAGATACTGGCAGAAGTAAAGCTGTGAGTACCCGGCGTGAGTCGTGCTTGGGTAGCTCAGTTGGTAGAGCACTTGCCCGCGAAAGGCAAAGGTCCCGAGTTCGAGTCTCGGTCGGGCACACAGTTTTAATCTGCCAGGAAGTTTCATCATGTACTGAAGATTTTCGACAACGTTCCTTGGTGTACCGCGTGTTCCAACTTATCATATGAGGGTACGGCCAAAACATTGTCGAACACGTCACGCCCGCCTTTGTGACCGAGCGGTTCTAGGCGCTTCAGTCTGCCTCGGGCGTGGATGTGTGTGATGTCCTTATGTTAGTTAGGTTTAAGTAGTTCTACGTTCTAGGTGACTGATGACCTCAGATGGTAAGTCCCATAGTGCACAGAGCCATTTGAACCATTTTTGAACACGTCACGTAATGTATTATGAAGCAGAAAATGGGTTTGTTTGCTGCCAGACAAGTATGCACACGGGTAGCATGGCGACCCCTGTAGCACCACGGGCCATCACTACGGTGACCGCTGGTGCTGCTTTCCTTGACGCGGCAGCAGAGAGAGAGAGGTGCGCCGACATTGGAGCGCTCAACAACAGCACTGCAAGAAGTCACCTGGTCAGACTGGCCACGATTCTGCGTCCCAGTTTAGCATTACGACACACCTCTCCTAGTCTGCAGGTACAGGTGAGAATGAACATTTCCAAGATTGCGCCCATCGTTGTTGTACGGGCAGTGCATCTTGGGGGTGAGGGTGCCATTTGGTACAGATTATCAGTTCTGGTTCAAATATCAAGCTTATTGGAAAGAAACAATTACATTTCTGACATATTGATGTCGGTTCCTGTGCTCTACCTTCGAGGTCTCCTTGACATATTTGAACAAGACAATGCAAGACTGACTGCTGCCCATGCTGTCCTGACATATCTCAATACAGAGGGTAGGGCGTTAAACTGATGTCACAGCCCACTGGTTGGCCATACAGGGTGTTACAAAAAGGTACGGCCAAACTCTCAGGAAACATTCCTCACACACAAAGAAAGAAAATATGTTATGTGGACATGTGTCCGGAAACGCTTAATTTCCATGTTAGAGCTCATTTTAGTTTCGTCAGTATGTACTGTACTTCCTCGATTCACCGCCAGTTGGCCCAATTGAAGGAAGGTAATGTTGACTTCGGTGCTTGTGTTGACATGCGACTCATTGCTCTACAGTACTAGCATCAAGCACATCAGTACGTAGCATCAACAGGTTAGTGTTCATCACGAACGTGGTTTTGCAGTCAGTGCAATGTTTACAAATGCGGAGGTGGCAGATGCCCATTTGATGTATGGATTAGCACGGGGCAATAGCCGTGGCGCGGTACGTTTGTATCGAGACAGATTTCCAGAACGAAGGTGTCCCGACAGGAAGACGTTCGAAGCAATTGATCGGCGTCTTAGGGAGCACGGAACTTTCCAGCGTATGACTCGCGACTGGGGAAGACCTAGAACGACGAGGACACCTGCAATGGACGAGGCAATTCTTCGTGCAGTTGACGATAACCCTAACGTCTGCGTCAGAGAAGTTGCTATTGTACAAGGTAACGTTGACCACGTCATTGTATGGAGAGTGCTACGGGAGAACCAGTTGTTTCCGTACCGTGTACAGCGTGTGCAGGCACTATCAGCAGCTGATTGGCCTCCACGGGTACACTTCTGCGAATGGTTCATCCAATAGTGTGTCGATCCTCATTTCAGTGCAAATGTTCTCTTTACGGATGAGTCTTCATTCCAACGTGATCAAATTGTAAATTTTCGCAGTCAACATGTGTGGGCTGACGAGAATCCGCACGCAATTGTGCAATCATGTCATCAACACAGATTTTCTGTGAACGTTTAGGCAGGCATTGTTGGTGATGTCTTGATTGGGCCCCATGTTCTTCCACCTACGCCCAATGGAGCACGTTATCATGATTTCATACGGGATACTCTACCTGTGCTGCTAGATCATGTGCCTTTACAAGTACGACACAACATGTGGTTCACACACGATGGAGCTCTTGCACATTTCAGTCGAAGTGTTCGTACGGTTCTCGACAACAGATTCGGTGACTTATGGACTGGTAGAGGCGGACCAATTCCATTGCCTCCACGCTCTCCTGACCTCAACCCTCTTGACTTTCATTTATGGGGGCATTTGAAAGCTCTTGTCTACGCAACCCCGGTACCAAATGTAGAGACTCTTCGTGCTCGTATTGTGGACGGCTGTGATACAATACGCCGTTCTCCAGGGCTGCATCAGCGCATCAGGGATTCCATGCATGTATCCTCGCTAACGGAGGACATTTTGAACATTTCCTGTAACAAACTGTTTGAAGTCACGCTGGTACGTTCTGTTGCTGTGTGTTTCCATTCCATGAATAATGTGATTTGAAGAGAAGTAAGAAAATGAGCTCTAACATGGAAAGTAAGCGTTTCCGGACACATGTCCACGTAACATCTTTTCTTTATTTGTGTGTGAGGAATGTTTCCTGAAAGTTTGGTCGTACCTTTTGTAACACCCTGTAATCTCTTCCGATGAAAACATCTGGTTGTTGGTGCAAGGAGACTAGCACACCCCCACTTAACAGTCACTGTGATGGATGAACTCCGGCATATGCTTGAAACATTATAGAATCCCACACACATATCTGATATTGAATTTCTGTTAGTGAGACCTATCAATTATGTCAGATATTGCAGCTCTGTGTGCAAAATTTTTCAGTCTTTATACTTCCAAATTACCTACGCATTTCACGTACTCATGTACCATACTGTATGTGTAATTACGTTGCAGTCCTTTCAATTTTAATGGCAAGCAGATTAAGACAACGTTAGGAGGCTTTAGGGAGTGTAGGAAGACGCAAACTACCTTGCTATGTCAGGACTTCGCCCTCTGATGTAGCAACCACTCACGCACCATCGTGCAGCAGGTAGCCTACATAGCAAGCGTCAGGGGCCAGTTACGTAGATGACAGTCCGGCCGGCAGGCGGCAGCAGGAGCGCCACGAGAGGTCGACCACACAGACCTACTTGCCTCCATGGGGTCAGTTGGCCAAAAATATGTCCGGCATTATCCTAGCGCCTCTACGGTATTCAGGCAGGCACCTGGGCAGTCCCAGTCCCAGACCTAGCCAGCCAGTTCTCTTGTCCAGGAGCTGATTGTGGTAGTGATTCATCAGACAGAGTCTCGCTTAGGAATCATCGAGCCTCCAGGTCCTCGATACCATCTACCTATCAGAAGCTGCTGCTGCTACATGGAGCAGTAAGTGGCATTGTTGGACATTGTCTCTTCCGCGTAGACTAGGTGGACAATGGTACTGCGCCACTGCTATGCCGCCTTAATGTACCATCTATTCATATCTGCATAGAGAACTTCATTTTGGTATACAGTATGTCCTTCGGCCAATCAACCTGACATTGTGACTTTTTCCGATGAGGAGAGTCGTCCACGCACTGTCATTTCACGTTTGGATGTAACTCCAACTCCTACAGCGAGACAAGTTCATGTGATATTAATAAACTTTACTTTCATTTGTTTTTTGTCTGACTTTAGCAAAACACCATTTTATCATCAATTTTTTTGGAACAAAAGGACAAATTTAAAAAGACGCAAAATCCCCAAGATTGGCGATTTTTTACAGAAGCTCGAAATTTAGCGCGGACTTCAATGAGAGATGCTTATAACAGTTTCCACAACGAAACTTTGTCTCGAAACCTGGCAGAAAATCCAAAAAGATTCTGGTCGTATGTGAAGTATGTTAGCGGCAAGAAACAATCAACGGCTTCTCTGCGAGATAGTAATGGACATACTATCTATGACAGTGCTTCCAAAGCAGAGTTACGAAACACAGCCTTCCGAAATGGCTTCACAATAGAAGACTAAGTAAATATTTGAGAATTAGAATCGAGAACAGCGGCCAACATGAGTAACGTATAAGTAAATATCCCTGGAGTAGTGAAGCAACTTAAATCACATAATAAAATCAAGTCTTCTGGTACTGACTGTATACCAATTAGGTTCCTTTCAGAGTATGCTGATGCATTCTAGGCACATATCATTAATGTCGATATGCAGGAGGATTCTGGAACATATATTGTATTCGAACATTATGAAGTATCTGGAAGAAAACGGTCTATTGACACACAGTCAACATGGGTTTAGAAAATATCGTTCTAGTGAAACACAACTATCTCTTTATTCACATGATGTGCTACTGACAAGGGATTTCAGGTCGATTCCTTATTTATGGAATTCCGGAAGGCTTTTGACACTGTACCAATGAAGTGGCTTATAGTGAAATTGCATGCTTATGGAATATCGTCTCAGTTATGTGACTGGATTTGTGATTTCCTGTCAGATAGATCAAAGTTCGTAGTAATAGACGGAAAGTCATGGAGTAAAACAGAAGTGACTTCTGGCGTTCCCCAAGGTAGTGCTATAGGCCCTTTGCTGTTTCTTATCTATAGAAACGATTTGGGAGACAATCTCAGCAGCCGTCTTCGGTTGTTTGCAGATGACGCTACCGTTTATCGATTAATAAAGTCATCAGAAGATCAAAACAAATTGCGAAACGATTTAGAAAAGATGTCTGAATGGTGCGAAAAGTGGCAGTTGACCCTAAATAACGAAACGTGTGAGGTCATCCACATGAGTGCTAAAAGGAACTCAAACTTCGGTTACACGATGTATCAGTCTAATCTAAAGGCCGTAAATTCAGCTAAATACCTAGGTATTACAATTACGAACAACTTAAATTGGAAGGAACACACAGAAAATGTTGTGGGGAAGGCTAACCAAAGACTGCGTTTTATTGGCAGGACACTCAGAAAATGTAACAGACCTACTAAGGAGACTGACTACACTACGGTTGTCTGTCCTCTTTTAGAATACTGCTGCGCGGTGTGGGATCCTTACCAGATAGGACTGACGGAGTACATCGAAGAAGTTCAAAGGAAGGCAGCACGTTTTGTATTATCGCGAAATATGGGAGAGAGTGTCGCAGAAATGATACAGGATTTGGGCTGGACATCATTAAAAGAAAGGCGTTTTCGTCGTTGCGACGGAATCTTCTCACGAAATTCCAATCACCAAGTTTCTCCTCCGAATGCGAAACTATTTTGTTGACACCGACCTACATAGGGTGGAACGATCACCACGATAAAATAAGGGAAATCAGAGCTGTACGGAAAGATATAGGTTTTCATTCTTTCCGCGCGCTATACGAGATTGGAATAATAGAGAATTGTGAAGGTGGTTCGATGAAGCCTCTGCCAGGCACATAAATGTGATTTGCAGGGTATCCATGTAGATGTAGAAGTGAAGCACCAAGAAGGAGAGGTATTCAGCATGTCCTTCGGCCAATTAAGCTGACATTATGACTTCTTCTGATGACGAGACTGTTATTTCTCTTTTGGATGTAACTAGCTCCTACAGCGAGAGTTAAATTCATTTGATATTAATAAACTTTATATTTATTTCTTTTTGAAATGGGTATGTCTGTAGCAAAACACAATTTTATCTTCTATTTCCCCGACATGTTTTGTTGAAGACTCAGCACCATCAGCGGGCTTTTATTTTCTTTCTATTAAATAGGAAGGATGGTCTTTACCACTTGTACACATATAAATTTGAGTATTTAAGATAGTATGTACAACTTTGGAGAAGAGGCGAAGTTTTGTACATATACCTTATTACCACGCGCTTTGGTTTTCGCGATTTTTATGTATTTTGTTGCACTTGTTTTCTATCATAGTTTGTCATCTGTAAGCAATAGAACTTGATATAGGAAATTTATGAAGTTGTGAAAGAGAATAAGTACAATAAAAAATAATAAAAAAATAGAAAATCCACAGCACGTGCTAACAAGGTGTAGTATAGAGCATTTTCCCTGTTTGATAGAAGATAAACGCCGAATGAAGATGATTAAACTTCAGCGAAACGTGTGAGAAATAGAAGATAAAGTTGTGGTTTGCTCAAGGCGAACCCCCTCCGAAAACAGATCTATTTGTACGCAAACGTGGACAGAGGAGCTTCCAGCTCAGGATGGGTATTTATATTCATTGTTTACAGGGCTGCACTACTTTGGTGCCCTTATCGGCGCAGTACGTATCACACCTGTTCATCTGCTGACGTATGTAGCTGTTGCAAATTGCTTTCGTGTCTTATGATACATAATACCGAATATTATACCTTACACTGCCGGTATTAATTAAAACGCAGCGGGTTCGCTTACACCCCCCCCCCCCCCCCCCCCCCACTCACACACACACCACTGCTGCTGCTGCACCTCCTCGCTTTCTTTGTTGTTTTATTTCCCGGCAGAAAGGGGAGAAAAAAATAATGGCTCGCCGTGTAGTGTGGTGTGGTGTGGAGCAAGGTAGCGGCGCCGGCGCCTGCGGGTGGAGTGCGTTTATTCAGAGCGGTGTGCGGTGAGGGCAGACCTGGACCCGTACCCGGACCCCGACCCCGACCCGACCTGTACAAAGGCAAACAGAACAGAACAGCGCCCTGTTTGCCGGCGGCGGAAAACACTCCCCGGCCGGCGAGTAGTTTTCTTTCCGACTGCCTCGAGTACCGCCCTGGAAAAACAATCGCGCAGCTAAGCTTACTCGCTCCAGCTGCCGCTCGCTGCACATAATAAGCGAGTACCTTGCAAAAGTGCCATGTTTCAAGATGATCCAACGTGAATGTCTGTAAAAATCACTAGTTAAAAGATGTATCGGAGAGCAGAGGACATACAGCGCCACAGTCATGTACATAGCTAATAGCTCAACGAAGAGGATGTATTTAATCTTACACCTTCGAACAACCCTACTACAACAAAGGTCAAAAGTTAATTATGATTATAGTGTTGCCCACGCTGCTGAATATTGCATTTTCGGGCAACAACAAAGTTATATTATGTGGCAGGTGTCATAAGAGCACAGTTAATAAAGTCATTTCTTGAAATAATGGATAAACTAGGCACTCATCTTTTCGTGTTTCCCACGATGGTCTCGTTGTGAACTCATGGCGCAACCGCCGAAAATCTAGGTATTGATGATTCCAAGCTCGGATGCAAAGAGGCCTAGGTGTTATTCTGCGACATTAAAATTTTTATAGATGTGTTTCGTAAACCATTCTTGAAGATTAAACTTTTGCAAGTTACGACAATGGTGATGTAAAAAAGTAATCAGCACTCCGAATTCAAGTTACATTCTTTTTTATTACTTTTGTTGCAATATCACGTAACTCGTTCCAAAACATCACTTCTCAATATAAAACATATCTTCCTCACTGTTTACGTTCACATTTCATAAAATGACTACAATTTGCGTCTTTTTATCATGACGACCAAAGCGTGACTCTCTAATAACCGCTTACGCGCCCAAAAATCAGAGTTACAAGTACGTCAAAGATCATAATGGCAAAAGAAAGAATTCACATAAGAATAATATCATTGCAATATATACATATCGATGTATCGAAGTACCTCTACATTAATGAAATCAAATCTGGATGTTGTCACAGAAATATGTTAACTATTTTACAGAAACAGTAGAATATTGCTGGTATCGAGAGGTTGAGGTGAGGTGCCGTAATGGTTACGTAACTCAAGTACCATTACAACCTGGAACAGAAATTTCAGTGGAAATGAAATAGTTCACTGGAAATTAGTGTGTACCATAACAGCTCTCCACTTCGTAGCATGTATTTTTTTAACATATGGCCTTTTGACGCATTAGAATAAAATACACTTTAATAAATAAATGAGACGACAATCGGTAGATGTGATGCACGCGCACAGGACAAACAAATGGTTACAATTTCATAAGAATTGGATGATTTATTCGATACAAAGAGCTTCACAAATTGAGCAAGTCAATAAGTCGATGGTCCACCGAGCCCCTTATGCAAGCAGTGATTCGGTTTGGCATTAATTGATTGAGTTATTGAATGTTATCCTGAAATATATCGTGCCAAATTCTGTCCAACTGGCACGTTAGATCGCCAAAATCCCGAGCTGGTTGGAAGGCCCTGTCCGCAATGCCAGGGACCGATGACCGTAGCAGTCTGGTCCCTTCAATCCCACAAACAAACAAACCAACCAACCAACCAACCAACCAACCCGCAATGCTCCAAACGTTCTCAGCTGGGGAGAGATCCGGCGTCCGTGCTGGCCAAGCACAACAACAAGCTGCAAAAACTGTCGACGCGTGTGGGCGGGCATTATCTTGCTGAGAGGTATGCCCAGGACGGCTTTCCACTGAGGATGCTGTACGGCTGCCGCAGATGACAGCCAAAGTGGTCCTTCTATGAAAAGAAGTGGCACCATCACTCCTGCTCGTCGGGACATACGGTGGGCGAAAGTCAGGTTGGTGTTCCACTGCTGTAAGGGGCGTCTCTAGATACGTCTTCGGGCTGGAATGTCATTGACTGGTTTAGAATTGCTTTCTGTGAAAAGTCTCGCTGCAAACTGAACCCCCATGACCAGCGATTGCTCGTACTTTATTTTTTTTAAAGAGACTCGGTAACTGTATTGAAAAGGCGTGTCATTTAGCTATGTATCTGCGTCTCTATGAAGTGTGTGCAGCATTGAATAGAAGTTACTAGGCCTCACTAGGCCCGCTATACAGGGTGTTACAAAAAGGTACGGCCAGACTTTCAGGAAACATTCCTCACACACAAAGAAAGAAAATATGTTATGTGGACATGTGTCCGGAAACGCTTACTTTCCATGTTAGAGCTCATTTTATTACTTTTCTTCAAATCACGTTAATGATGGAATGGAAACACACAGCAACAGAACGTACCAGCGTGACTTCAAACACTTTGTTACAGGAAATGTTCAAAATGTCCTCCGTTAGCGAGGATACATGCATCCGCCCTCCGTCGCATGGAATCCCTGATGCGCTGATGCAGCCCTGGAGAATGGCGTATTGTATCACAGCCGTCCACAATACGAGCACGAAGGGTCTCTACATTTCGTACCGGGGTTGCGTAGACAAGAGCTTTCAAACGCTCCCATAAATGAAAGTCAAGAGGGTTGAGTTCAGGAGAGCGTGGAGACCATGGAATTGGTCCGCCTCTACCAATCCGTCGGTCACCGAATCTGTTGTTGAGAAGCGTACGAACACTTCGACTGAAATGTGCAGGAGCTCCATCGTGCATGAACCACATGTTGTGTCGTACTTGTAAAGGCACATGTTGTAGCAGCGCAGCTAGAATATTCCGTATGAAATCATGATAACGTGCTCCATTAAGCGTAGGTGGAAGAACATAGGACCCAATCAAGACATCACCAACAATGCCTGCCCAAACGTTCACAGAAAATCTGTGTTGATGACGTGATTGCACAATTGCGTGCGGATTCTCGTCAGCCCACACATGTTGATTGTGAAAATTTACAATTTGATCACATACTGACGAAACTAAAATGTGCTCTAACATGGATATTAAGCGTTTCCGGACACATGTCCACATAACATCTTTTCTTTGTTTGTGTGTGAGGAATGTTTCCTGAAAGTTTGGCCGTACCTTTTCGTAACACCCTGTATAATGTAACTTCCATTTGAATCCCCCTCGTAAATATCTGAATAACGTGTTTAAATTACTGTTACGAAGTACTTTTTAAAAGTATTTCTTTTGAGTGGAATTTACACGTGTACAACCATCCATTGAATAAATGGATACGTTGATAGTACACAGCGTGAGGCGTCCAGCGGTAGTGAATCTGGTAATGAATGGAGGGAAGTGAGTGAGTTCAAATGGTTCAAATGGCTCTGAGCACTATGCGACTTAACTTCTGAGGTCATCAGTCGCCTAGAACTTAGAACTAATTAAACCTAACTAACCTAAGGACATCACACATGTCCATGTCCGAGGCAGGATTCGAACCTGCGATCGTAGCGGTCGCTCGGTTCCAGAATGTAGCGCCTAGAACCGCACGCCCACGCCGGCCGGCTGCGTCGTGAGTGAGTGAGTGTGCGTACGTGTGTGTGTGTGGGGGGGGGGGGGACGGTTACAAATTGGAGGAGGAGACAAAGGCTTGACTACGCTTATCAGGATACAATGAATGTAGGATGCAGTAGTTACGCAGGGGTTATGAGGCTTGCTAAGGGTAGAGTAGCGTGGAGAGCTGTATTAAGCCAGCCTGCAGCGTAAAGACCACAACATCACGAGTTATAGTGGGTGGACAAAAATTTGGAGACACCAAGAAACACAACACATTACTATACCTAACACGGTGTGTGAAAAACCACTGGCATTCAAGAAAGCTTGAAATCGTCTCGGAACGAGTAAATACAGGCCCTGTATGGTTTTCAAGCCAATCTTACACCATTCTTCCTGCGAAATATTCTCTCCGGAATACACCACGAAGACTCAACAGTACTGAGGTTCAAATGGCTCTGAGCACTATGGGACTTAACATCTATGGTCATCAGTCCCCTAGAATTTAGAACTACTTAAACCTAACTAACCTTAGGACATCACACAACACCCAGTCATCTCGAGGCAGAGAAGCAATATTGAGGTCTGACGACTGGTGGCCAAGGAAGCTGCAACAATTCATCCTCCTGCTCCCAAAACCAGTCCTGGGCGCTGCCAGCTCTACATGCAGGGGCCCTGCCGTCTTGGAACACAGCATCATCATTGGTGAACAAACGTTGTCCCTGGGGATGCTCCTCATTCTTTTCAGTAATGCCACCTTTCAGAGCAATAATGCAGCTCATCAAATAACACAGTATGGGTGCCCAAATCCTCACTGGGCCCCCGCCATACTTCTCTTGGAAACAGTGTGAAACAATACTCAGCTGATTAGATAAGATTCTTGCATTGCTCCATAGTCTATGTTTTACGTCTTCGGTACCACGTCCTCCTGTTACTGGTATTTGCATCACTGATGAGTTGTTTTGATAATCCAGCTCACACTGCAGTCCCCTGCTTATGGAACTCCCTGCGTGTAGTTTTGCTGCTGACAGGGTTCGTGTGTGCGACATTCAGTCCTGCAGTGGCTTTTGCAGCTGTCCTCTCATTTTTCCTCGCAATCCTCTTCAACAACCGTCCGTCATAATCACTCATCACACTTTTCGTCCACACTGTGACTTAGCGGACGATATTTTCCGAGTTTCCTGTATGCTTTATAAACCTTCGATGCGGCCCCTCTTGAAACACTAAACACTCCGGCCACGTTCAAAATCACTCATCTCCGACACAACGCACTCACAACTGCACAGAATACTGTTCTGACCACGATTGACACTTGCAACGTATTGAGGAAATTGCACGGATGACATTCGTGGCCAGGTACAACAGAGTAACTTCCAGGCTTGCCTACCCTCTGCATTTATGTTCAAGCATGCATTTTCCGCTGTGTTATATTTTTGTCCAACCCCCGCGTTTGCTGATGTCAAAGTAGTGCAAACTACACTGAACTTCATTACGAAATTTCAAATATGCTATGAAAATACTGCTAGTAGATACCGTTTAACCATACAATAATGGCCGGTCGGGGTGGCGAGCGGTTCTAGGCGCTACAGTCTGGAACCGCGCGACCGCTACGGTCGCAGGTTCGAATCCTGCCTCGGGCATGAATGTGTGTGATGTCCTTAGGTAGGTTAGGTTTATGTAGTTCTAAGTTCTAGGGGACTGATGACCACAGATGTTAAGTCCCATAGTGCTCAGAGCCATTTCAAACATACAATTATGTCATATACATCCGACTGCTCACCTCTTATTTCCAAGTGTCACGAAGCAAAAGACGTTTCAACACAAAACTGTACAGTAAATGAAGCACCGCTTAAATTAATTAGTGTGTTCCACTTGATTGTAGAATTGCAAGATTAGATGCGGCGGACAGAGCACAGAGATATACAATTGGTGTTATCTGAATATTTTATTTAGTGACTGCTGAATACCATGAATTCATGCCTAGTACACTGCTATCAACATTGATTTATTTTTACCTTTGGCTCAGCTGTCGCGTACTGACTTCTGTTATTACCAAACTGTAGGAGCCCTATGGAAAGTAGTTGTGTAATTATATCGAATTGCCAAAATAACATGGCAGCATATATATTTAAAAAGTGTAATCGTAGCAATAGCCAGGAGTGGCTTGGTAACTTTAGTAATAATAATTTTTCTTTCTTTCAGGTGAGTGCCTTGTCACGAGAATGCGTCTCTTAGCCGAAGTTGCCTTGTAGTGTTCATTGTCTCCACTAAGGTAAGACAGAAAAAATTCCTCATTCCGCATGAATAAATACTCCCATTCAAACACATACCTTGACCTAACACCGAGACATAAACACTTCTACGGCGATGTTTACAAATGAATCGGCTACCCTTGCAGTCAAGCTAGCCTTAGCCATCCAAACGCTGATATATATAAAAGAAAAGAGGTGGTTTGGTCACACACCATTGTTAATGCAGACCATCTGTAGCTCAGTTACGGATTGTTTAAACTGTTTGCTTTTGTAAACTTTTTTTCAGCATTTAATTCGTTGCCCCCGTGTTGGTTCATGTCTTCTGACTGAAATCTAACCTCAGTGTCAGGCACATTAATGTTACTGAAAAACCATAGAGCTAAGAGCATCTTTGAAGTTCATTATACACTGAAGGCCCAAAGAAAAGTACACCTGCCTAATATCATGAAGGCCCCCGCAAGCACGCAGAAGTGCCGCAACACGACGTGGTATGCACACGACTATTGTCTGAGGGAGTGCTGGAGGCAACTGACGCCATGAATCTTGCAGGCCTGTCCGTAAATCCACAAGAGTATGCGACGGTGGAGATCCCTTCTGAACAGTAGGTGGCAAGACACCCCACAGATGCTCAATAATTTTCATGTCTGGAGAGTTCGGTGGGCAGCAAAAGTGTTTAAACTCGTAAAAGTGTTGTCTCTAGCAATTCTGGACGTGGGGGGATGTCGCATTGTCCTACTGGAATTGCCCAAGTCCCTGGGAACGCACAATGGACATGAATGGATGCAGGTGATCAGACAGGATGGTTACGTTCGTGTCACCTGTCAGAGTCGTATCCAGGCGTAACAGAGGTCCCGTGTCACTTTAACTGCATACGTCCCACGCCATTACAGAGCCTACATCAGCTTGAACAGTCCCCTGCTGACATACAGGGCCCGTGAATTTGTCAGGTTGTCTCCATACCCCTACACGACCATCCGCTCGACTAGAATTTGAGACGAGACTAGTCCGACCAGGCAACCTTCTTCCAGTCATCAACAGTCCAATGTCGGTGTTTACGGGCCCAGGAGAGGCGTAAAGCTTTGAGTCGTGCAGTCATGAAGGATACACGAGTGGGCCTTCGGCTCCGAAAGTCCATATCGATGATGCTCCGATGAATGGTTAACACCCTGACACTTGCTGATGGCCCAGCATTGAAATCTGCACGAATATGCGGAAGAGTTGCACTTCTGCCACATTGAAAAATTCTCTTCAGTCGCCGTTGGTCCCGTTTTTGCAGGATCTCTTTTGCGGCCGCAGCGACATCGGAGATTTGATGTTTGACCGGACTCCTTATATTCACGGTACACTCGTGAAATGGTCGTACGTGAAAATCCCCACTTCATCGCTACCTCGGAGATGCTGTGTCTCATCTCTCGTGCGCTGACTATAGCACCACGTCCAAACTCTCTCAAATCTTTATACCTGCCATTGTAGCAGCAGTAACCGATCTAACAACTGCGCCAGACACTTGTGTCATATAGGCATCGCCGTATTCTGCGTGTTCACTTATCTCTGTATTTGAATACGCGTGCCTATACCAGTTTCTTTGGCGTTCCATGTATAACATCTTTTCTGAACATCGCTTCCGTATTATCATTTCTGTAAAGGCATTACTGTGACTCAGTTACAGCACTGCTGTTATGGTAAAATCATTTCTATACTGTCGTTTCCGTAACAGTATTTCTGTAAGGACGTTTGTTTACAGCAATTTTTGTGAGGTTGTTTCTCTAACATTTTATGTGTAATGGCTATTCCTCAAAAACCTTTTATGTACATCGGTATTTCTCAAGCCATAAAGTCACTCCAGTAAAGCCATTTGTAACGACATTTTTGTAAGGCCAATTTTGTAACCCAAGTACTTGTAAGGCCATTTCTGTAACGTCTCTTCTGGATTGTCATTATTTCTGTAAAACTGTTTTCATAAACCCGTTTCTCTGATATCATTAAGTCATTTCTGTAGAGCTATTTGTGTAAAGCCGTTTCTGTGTACGTACAGAACTTGAAGGTTATCAACGCATCTCTCAGTAGAAATGACCTGTGGTGTGAATTCGGCTGTCTGTTTACTGTTAGTCCATTTTTCGAGTTTTTGAGACAGAGCTGGCTTGACGACCCATCATTTGGCACTGAGAAGGATAGGGCAGTGGTTAGCGCACTAGATTCTCATTCGGCAGGACGACGGTTCGAACCCGCGTCCGGGCATCCTGATGTAGGTTTCTCGTGATCTCCCTAAATTACTTAAGGCAAATTCCAGGATGATTTATTCGAAAGAGAACGGCCACTTTCCTTCTCTAGCCTTCCCTAATCCGAGCTTGTGCTCTGTTACTTCTCCTCCTCCCTTGGTGGTGAATGTGTGAAAAATCTCCAAGCGTCCAAGCGTGAGTGTTGGAGCTCTGGTTGCTAATACGCCTTGTGCTCGTAGATTCCATCTCACTTGACTGACATGCGTGCCTCGAAAGCCATGGTTTAAGGTATAGAAGCAGGCCGAAAGAAGGAAAACTCATATCAAATTGAACCTCGTCTTTTCGCCCAAATGGTTTGACAATGTTTTCGGCAATGTGTAGCAATACGATAATGGAAATTATTTTTCAACGATTTCAGGGTCGTATACATGTGAAATTGTCTGCAGACTTCTACGAGAACCAGACTGGAGGTTTTGGCCACTAACGACGTCAACGTCACAACAGTTATGGAACAAGTTTGAACGCAGTCTGTTTTATCTTCCCTCCTTTCACCAACACTCACACTCTCTATGCCACAGTCTTCTAACCTCTCTAAGTCTACGGAACTTGATTGTTGGCATACTAACGAACTATGATCCTTTGGGTGAGAGTTGCACTGTGGGGTTCGGTTATCGCTGAAGGTCACTTCCGTAGCAAGCTCCAAACGGAAAGCGTGGTACATTGCCATGAATCTTATGGGCCTGGCGACTCAAATTTTCCCAACATAAGGAGCCTTCACGTCGCTCATTTTGTTGTTCCTAGATGATAGTGACAACTAACAGCCTTGCCGTAGTTGTAACACCGGCTCCCGCCAGATCACCGAAGTTAAGCGCTATCGGTATTGGCTATCATTTGCATGTTGGCAACCAGGATGCACTCAGCCCTTGTGAGACCAAATGAGTAGCTACTTGATTACGTAGTAGGTTCTCCGGTCACGAAAACTGATAACGGCCGGAAGAGCGGTGTCCTGACCCGCCGTATCCGCATCCAGTGACGCCTATGGGCCGAGGATGACACGGCGGTCGGTCGGTATCAAATGGTTGAAATGGCTCTGAGCACTATGTGACTTCTGAGGTCATCAGTCCCCTAGAACTTAGAGCTACTTAAACCTAACTAACCTAAGGACATCACACACATCCATGCCCCAGGCAGGATTCGAACCTGCGACCGTAGCGGTCGAGCGGTTCCAGACTGAAGCGCCTAGAACAGCTCGGTCACTGCGGCCGGCACGGTCGGTATCGTTGGCCCTTCAAGGGCTGATCGGACAGATTTTAATGTGTTAATGAGCTGTTACCGAAAGAGAACAACTGGTAGTGGAAAGCTTAAATTAACGAATTAAGGCGTAAATGAACAAGTGGAAGGGGTGTGTCAGAAGAATGGAAGACGGCAGAGTACCAACATTAATGATGAGTTATTACACAGTGGGCACAAGATCTTTAGGAGGGTCGTGAAAAGGTGGAAAAGTCAATAATGTTGACGGAGTTGGCTTACCAGGCAAATGCCTATTACACTCCTGGAAATGGAAAAAAGAACACATTGACACCGGTGTGTCAGACCCACCATACTTGCTCCGGACACTGCGAGAGGGCTGTACAAGCAATGATCACACGCACGGCACAGCGGACACACCAGGAACCGCGGTGTTGGCCGTCGAATGGCGCTAGCTGCGCAGCATTTGTGCACCGCCGCCGTCAGTGTCAGCCAGTTTGCCGTGGCATACGGAGCTCCATCGCAGTCTTTAACACTGGTAGCATGCCGCGACAGCGTGGACGTGAACCGTATGTGCAGTTGACGGACTTTGAGCTAGGGCGTATAGTGGGCATGCGGGAGGCCGGGTGGACGTACCGCCGAATTGCTCAACACGTGGGGCGTGAGGTCTCCACAGTACATCGATGTTGTCGCCAGTGGTCGGCGGAAGGTGCACGTGCCCGTCGATCTGGGACCGGACCGCAGTGACGCACGGATGCACGCCAAGACCGTAGGATCCTACGCAGTGCCGTAGGGGACCGCACCGCCACTTCCCAGCAAATTAGGGACTCTGTTGCTCCTGGGGTATCGGCGAGGACCATTCGCAACCGTCTCCATGAAGCTGGGCTACGGTCCCGCACACCGTTAGGCCGTCTTCCGCTCACGCCCCAACATCGTGCAGCCCGCCTCCAGTGGTGTCGCGACAGGCGTGAATGGAGGGACGAATGGAGACGTGTCGTCTTCAGCGATGAGAGTCGCTTCTACCTTGGTGCCAATGATGGTCGTATGCGTGTTTGGCGCCGTGCAGTTGAGCGCCACAATCAGGACTGCATACGACCGAGGCACACAGGGCCAACACCCGGCATCATGGTGTGGGGAGCGATCTCCTACACTGGCCGTACACCACTGGTGATCGTCGAGGGGACACTGAATAGTGCACGGTACATCCAAACCGTCATCGAACCCATCGTTCTACCATTCCTAGACCGGCAAGGGAACTTGCTGTTCCAACAGGACAATGCACGTCCGCATGTATCCCGTGCCACCCAACGTGCTCTAGAAGGTGTAAGTCAACTACCCTGGCCAGCAAGATCTCCGGATCTGTCCCCCATTGAGCATGTTTGGGACTGGATGAAGCGTCGTCTCACGCGGTCTGCACGTCCAGCACGAACGCTGGTCCAACTGAGGCGCCAGGTGGAAATGGCATGGCAAGCCGTTCCACAGGACTACATCCAGCATCTCTACGATCGTCTCCATGGGAGAATAGCAGCCTGCATTGCTGCGAAAGGTGGATATACACTGTACTAGTGCCGACATTGTGCATGCTCTGTTGCCTGTGTCTATGTGCCTGTGGTTCTGTCAGTGTGATCATGTGATGTATCTGACCCCAGGAATGTGTCAATAAAGTTTCCCCTTCCTGGGACAATGAATTCACGGTGTTCTTATTTCAATTTTCAGGAGTGTATATACAGAAAGAAGAACAAAGAGAAGAGGTAATCAACAAATTTTGTTAAAAGCAGCGCTTTCTGAAAGACCTTTTCATATATTAAAAACAGTTATGGTCGATTAACAGTCATTTTCGATTTATATTTGGTACGATGTTTGCGTGACTGTTAAAAATATCAGTAACAAGGACAACGTAAAGTGTCAGTAAAATTGAAGTCTGTTCCGCAGGCTTCACTCAACCATCAGGATCAATTCTTGTTTTTAGCCCAGCTGCATTGCTACCGGGAAATGCAACGATGTCGAATTGCATGCACTCCTTTGCATCGTTACAGAGATCGCAACTGAGACGTAATCTGTAATATCTCTCGTAACATTTTTAAACTGGAAGTGTGTAAAACTAAAGCGTATAACACTCGTGGAAAGAAGATGATGAAAATTCAGAGCAGTGCACACATTTCGACATTGTTGTTTCTCCTGAGAGCAGTACAGCTAAAATAATCATTGGAACTTATTCTGATGATTGAGACACGTCGTAAGTTTAGAAAAGAAGACATAGTCCGTTGTAGGCTGTCTGCAACGGACCATGGTTTCTTTTGTAACGTAGTTAGAGGCTGTGGATCCTCACAGGAACAGAACTTTAATAGTAAACACCCTACGCTGAACCTCCCTCCATCCCCACCACACACTAACCCGTAACAGCTGCTACGGTCCCTCAGTCATCCCTAAAGCAAATGAGCAAGAACATGACCATTGTGCTAAAATATAGTTTATGTGCAGAGAAATTTTTCAATGTTCCAGAATGAGATTTTCACTCTGCAGCGGAGTGTGCGCTGATATGAAACTTCCTGGCAGATTAAAACTGGTGCCGGACCGAGACTCGAACTTCATATCAGCGCACATTCCACTGCGGAGTGAAAATCTCACAGGCTGTGGCTAAGCCATGTCTCCGCAATATCCTTTCTTCCGGGAGTGCTAGTTCTGCAAGTTTCGCAGGAGAGCTTCTGTTAAGTTTGGACGGTAGGAGATGAGGTACTGGCAGAAGTAAAGCTGTGAGGACGGGACGTGAGTCGTGCTTGGGTAGCTCAATGGTAGAGCACTTGCCCGCGAAAGGCAAAGGTCCCGATTTCGAGTCTCGGTCGGGCACACAGTTTTAATCTTCCAGGAAGTTTTGTTTCAAAGTTACTTATCAGCTGTAAGAAATCTGATGATGTACATCTAGTATATACAGGGCAATAGATGTGGCATTAAAAGGACATATAGTGAATGTAATTGTTAAAAACACAACCATATATATACATATATATAATTTTTGCCAACCACTTACGCCCATTGCGACCAATATATATTATATTGGTCGCAGTGAGGGTAAGTGGGTGATTGTGCGTGGCAAAAATTGTAATGCTAACATACTTATGATTTGGCACTGCAAACACAAATTTGGAGACGTAATATCTGCCTAGCGTGTCTCAATATTATTTATAATAATCGCAGGAAAAAAATAAAAAAGGAAAACTTCTCGCGAAAACTGTGTTCCAGTTCCAATTCGACATTTAAAAGTGGGTTATTAAAACAAAATGCTCAAAGGTAAAACCAACTTCTCAAGACTCCATATAGTGTCGAAGAGACAAGATGACGCGGAACAACGAAACCGGTCAAGAAAGGAAAGTATGTCTAGCAGTGTTAACGACAAAATTCTGAAGGAAGAAGAAATAATCTAACAGTAGAGTAACGTGAAAATATTTGTAAGACAGATGGGAGAAGAAATCAGTCATATAGAAAACCAAGAAAAAGATAGGATAGCAATAAAATCCATGAGCAGAATGCAGAAGTAGTAATTAATATTCGCTCAGGAAATCAGGTCGCGGCACAATCATTGAAGACATCTTCAAATGATTGACGCACAAGTAGGTAAGGACGTCAATGTATTACTTAAAAATAGGGCATTTCATTACGATCCAACTATAAAACATAATGAACATCCAAGTATACCAATCGCGATAATGAATACTCTATGCAAATCTTGTAAAAAATTCAATGGAGGAACACCGAGTATATGCTGCTCAAATTGTAGAATTACATTTACAGCACTATAACTACCTGCATCTGAATTCTTTCAATATATGAAAGGCGAAACACTGATATCGGAGGACTTTCTGAAAAAAAAAAGACGTTATAACGCATGCTTCTGAGTGACATCATTTTGAGCAGCAGCAATGAACGAGCAGGAGGGGTGCAGCCAGCGTTTCGAATCCAAGGAGAAATGTATGATAAAACTGGGTCATTGTTATCATGAAACGCCGAAGTTTTTACAAGCCTGCTTTGCAGCTAACGAAGGTGGTTCAAATGGCTCTGAGCACTATGGGACTCAACTGCTGAGGTCATTAGTCCCCTAGAACTTAGAACTAGTTAAACCTAACTAACCTAAGGACATCACAAACATCCATGCCCGAGGCAGGATTCAAACCTGCGACCGTAGCAGTCTTGCGGTTCCAGACTGCAGCGCCTTTAGCTAACGAAGGTGATGAAACCAATCAGCGCTCTTTGAACATCAATGGACTGCATCGAGCGAGGTATAATTCTGGCTCTACAACGTTTCCTTCATACAAGTAATGAATTGGTACGAATGATTGAAAGTCAAATCGAAAAGATGGTCGCTGATAATTATAAAATAATAATTCAAGCTAAGATATCAACAACGAACGTGAAAGACGGTTCAGTGCACCTCAACCAAACGAAGTGGCCGGTTTTTATCAGCTAGTTGTAAATACAATATTTGAATTTAACTGAGCTGCCAAAAATCACTAAAGATCGCCAGTCAAAATAAGAAGGCCATATTATTTTCAAGGTCCGATTGGACGCCAAATTAAAAACACAGAAATAATCCCACGAAGCTCTGTACAGATGTGTTGTGCAATGTGTCTAGTATTCCCGTCAATCGCCTCACTTTGTACTTTTCAGTTCTGAGCGTACACTGAACACGTAATAAACAGAATCTCCCGCCAAGTGTGAAATACGTGCTGCATTCGAATTCTTCATGCTGAGGGTTACTACCTGATTTTATGCAGCCCACGTAACGTAACTGTGACAGCGATCTTCTTTTTCGTGACAATGCTCATCCGCACACTGCAGCTGCAACAAAGACGCCACTGACGCTTTTCCCACTCACTAACGGCGAGGACTTGGCTCTTTCCGACTTTCATCTCTTCGCTGAAGCGCTGGCTATGAGGAGAGCATTTTTGGTACAGACAACGAGCTGCAGACCAGCTTAGAGTATCTGCGAAAAGGGCAGGCGGCTGTCTTCTATGTCGAGGGTACTGGAAAGTCGGTACAACGCTACCACAAATGTCTCAGTCTGAGCACCGACTATGTAGACAGATATGATGTTTACATGCAGACTGAGGAGACGAATGAAAACTTGTACCAAGGCCAGCATTCGAACCTGTGTAACCTGGTCACTAGTCAGATCTTGGCTTTCATTCGTCGCTTCAGTCTACATATATACAGTACATCATACATATTTGGGACGTGAAATGGTCTCAGGAACCACACAGTTTCATTTGTATTAGAGAGGTAGCTGTAAGTTACAGCTAAATGCTGCAATAAAACATTTTTTATTTGCACCGTGGTTTCCATTTAATGAGCGATCAAATCTTACAAAAATTAGCCTCGTATTCAGAAATAATTTTTTTTTTTTGTGTTATAGATCACTGAAGACGCCTAGCATTAGTAGGCGAAACATAAAGGGTGATTAATTTAGTTTTTTTATATACTTCAATAATCAGTTACAAACTACAGCGTGTACACTTATTCAACATGTAAACGTCACTACAGGCATTCGGATGTAGGTTATGACATGTTCGGTATGCGTGCTATCATTGGCAATGACGTTGCGCAGACGAATTACAGAATTCTGTGCGACCCGCTGAAGTGCGAAACGTCCCCTTAGAAGAATTATATATTACTGTGCTGGTAAACCTCTTACATTATTTGATTTTCAAACAGCTGAGAAGAACTGAACGTACTCAGACACTTCGCTCTTTACTTATTCTGATCAACACTAAACTGACACAAAATATTTTTAGCGCAACACAATCTGACTTTCCAAAATCCCTACAAAAGAATGGCCCTGACTAACAATAACCTATATCTTTCATGAATCACTTAACCTCACAAAAATCTTCGTTACTCGAACTACTGCAATACAGCGAGCGCCAATACTGTCAGCTAAATAAAAGATTCTAACTACTGAAGGCACTAACTACTGATAGGCATAGTTAGCAGATGAAAGATTTTCATAAAGAACAAAAAATGTACTTAGCTTAATAGTGTTTAAAAGTCATCCAGTCTTATAAATTTCCTTTTTCTGACGGACACACGTCCAGATCGTCCGCTCTCAAAACTCTGCCATCTCTCCCCCCCCACATCGAGCACTGCTGGCGGCTCACCTCCAACTTCACAACGCTACGCGCTGTTCACACCCAACTGCCCATTACTACAATAGCAAATATTCCAACAATGCAAACCAGCCACAGACTGCACACAGCACAGTCAGTGATTTTCATACAGAGCGCTAGATTGGTATTACCAACATAAAAACCTAAACAGCCTACTTACAAGTGCCGGAGCATCGATGCTGTCGATGACCTCTTGAATGGCCGTTTTCAGCTCAGCAATGGTTAAGGGGTTATTGCTGCAGACCTTGTCTTTAATATAACCTCACAAAAGGAGTCGCATGTTTCCAGATCCGGATAATATGGCGGCCAATCAAGGCCCATGCCAGTGGCCTCTGGGTGCCCCAGGACCAGAATTCGGTCCCCAGTGCTCCTCCTGTACATCAAACACTCTCCTGCTTCGATGGGGTCGAGCTCCGCCTTGCATAAACCACGTCTTTCGAAATCAGGGTCACTTTGGATAAGAGGGATGAAATCATGATGCAAAACCTTCACGTACCGTTCGCTAGCGACCGTGCCATCATGGAATATCGCACAGATCATTCCGTGACTGGACATTGCAAACCACTGTCACCGGTTGAGACCGAAGAGACTTCTCGTTCGCGAAATACGGTATCTCAGTCCCCCAAATGCGCCAATATTGCTTATTGACGAACCCATCCTAATGAATGTGGACTTCGTCGCTAAACCAAACCATACTAATTCTTATCATGCCCCGCGACCAACCGTGCAGTTTAAAGGTCGTAACGCAAACCGTTCAAAAGTTATGACGACGTTATATCATGTAGTTCAATAATTGCCACCCTGTATTCGGTACACACGAATAAAACATTCACTACCAAAAGAAGGGAGTTTTCTTATCTAAACTACTGGCCATTAAAAGTGCTACACCACGAAGATGACGTGCTACAGACGCGGAATTTAACCGACAGGAAGAAGTTGCTGTAATATGCAAATGATTAGCTCTTCAGGGCATTCACAAAAGTTTGCCGCCGGTGGCGACACCTACAACGTGCTGACGTGATGTAAGTTTCCAGCCGATTTCTCATACACAAACAGCAGTTGACTGGCGTTGCCTGGTGAAACATTGTTGTGATGCCTCGTGTAAGGAGAAATGCGTACCGTCACGTTTCCGACTTTGGTAAAGATCGGATTATAGCCTATCGCGATTGCGGTTTATCGTATCGCGACGTTGCTGCTCGCGTCGTTCGAGATCCAATGACTGTTGGCAGAATATGGAATCGGTGGGTTCAGGAGGGTAATACGGAACGCCGTGCTGGATCCCAGGGGCCTCGCATCACTAGCAGTCGAAATGACAGCATCTTATCCGCATGGCTGTAACGGATCGCGCAGCCACGTCTCGATCCCTGAGTAAACAGATCAACCATCTGCACGAATAGTTCGACGACGTCTCCAGCAGCGTGAACTATCAGCTCGGAGACCATGGCTGCGAATACTCTCGACGCTGCGTCGCAGACAGGTGCGCCTGCGATTGTGTACTCGACGACGAATCTGGGTGAACGAATGGCAAAACGTCATTTTTTCTGATGAATCCAGGTTCTGATTACAGCATCACGATGGTCGAGTCCGTGTTTGGCGACATCGGAGTGCACGCACATTGGAACCATGTATTCGTCATCGCACACTGGCGTATCACCCGGCGTGATGGTATGGGGTGCCATGGTTACACGTCTCTTTTTCGCATTGACGGCACTTTGGACAGTGGGCGTTACATTTCAGATGTGTTACGACCGGTGGCTGTACCCTTCATTCTATCCCTGCGAAACTCTACATTTCAGCAGGATAATGCACGACACCATGTTGCAGGTACTGTACGGGCCTTTCTGGATACAGAAAATGTTCGACTGCAGCCCTGGCCAGCACATTCTCCAGATCTCTCACCAATTGAAAACGTCTGGTCAATGGTGGCCGAGCAACTGGCTCGTCACAATACGCCAGTCACTACCCTTGATGAAATGTGGTATCGTGTTGAAGCTGCATGGGCAGCTGTACCTGTGCACGCCATCCAAGCTCTGGCTCAATGCTCAGGCGTATCAAGGCCGTTAATACGGCCAGAGGTGATTGTTCTGGGTACTGCTTTCTCAGTATCTATGCACCCAAAAATGTGTGAAAATGTAATCGCATGTCAGTTCTACTGTAATATATTTGTCCAATGAATACCCGTTTATCATCTGCATTTCTTCTTGGTGTAGCAATTTTAATGGCCAGTAGTGTATATGATAATATGTAACTAAACACTTGAAGTTTAGTGGGTGTTTCTACGTTAACGTTTTCACTGCCATTTGTATTGAATTTCGTATCGCAGTTGGTTAACAGGTCCTCAATTACCGAAGACTCGCTCCCGGTAGCGGCCTCGCCCGTTATTTCGTCCGCCGTTCGACCCGGCGGCAGGAAACACTCTGCCCGCTGCATGTCAACAAGTGGAACCGCGATCCGGTCCAGCGGCGGAAACGACGGGACGACGAGATGGTCCCCATGTAGGAATTTAATAGACTTTCATTGAGGAGGCTGCGCCGGCGGCGCTCTTGTGCGCGCGCAGGAAACGTCGGCTCGTCCGGCGGAAGCGAGCAGGGGCGGAGATTCAATAAGAGTAGGATAATATCTGGGGCAATATTTCTTGCCGTCCCCCGGAGTCCCCCACTCCCCACCTATCCCTCTTACGTGGGCGGTGTCCCCTTCCCCCACCCCCTGTCGCCCCTACCGGAGACCTGGAGACGACGTATAGAGCCGGAGGGAACAGATATTCCGCCGCCGATAGCATAATAACAGTATTAAACCTAACGCGCAATTCGTGCCCCGCTCTCTATCTTTATACGAGGGACGTACAGATATGTTTCCTTCTGAAAAGATGTAGCGTCTCTTTTATTACTGCGGCGCTGTCGCGATTTCGGTTGCACTTAAAGAGGAGAGGCGAGTGCGATAAACCTCTCGTGGCCTGCGCTTTCTCGAGGACGAGCAGAAACTCTGGCGATAACGATTGTTTGTCCGCCGCTAGCAGGGCGAAGACTTAAGTGGAGGAAGTTTGCTACTTCGCAGTCAAAACATCACATGACGGACGAAGCAAGCAGGGACACAAATTATAGACTAGTCCATTTCTCACTGAAACGATTTCGCTAGTATCAAACATAGGCCTTAATCTGAGGAAGAAATTTCTGAGCATTACGTCTGGATTGTTGCACTGTATGGAAGACGTGAATCACCCATTGCGTGGAAATCAGAAAAGAAGACCACTAATGCGTTGGGAATTCAGTGATTACCTATCGTCATGAGGTTTCAATGTGCCGAGTGATTCAGCTGCTCCTATCTAAAGGTTTTATGGAACCCGCAATGCCTTCATATGTCACACACGACATTTTCACATTCTTTCACTTCCTACACATATGCTAGTAGTACTACAGAAAAACTGATCAGGAAGTACAATGTAGTTTAATTTTGACTAGGATACAGTTGAGCTAGAGGTCGTATTTTTCGAATGGACATAATTAACCTTCAAACGCGTTTTTCTTGACTAACTTGAAAACAATGACCTCCAGAGAAGACTTATTCCAGTACAAAATTTAGCTACATTAAATTACCGGCAAAAAAATTGTTTATTTTTTCTTTAGGACTCACAGTGTGCACACAGTGAGCGAGAGAATGTGAAAATCTCAACCATGGTTTTTTATTGCATTGCATAAAATTGTGCGGTAAGTCTTTGTCTCATCGTGTTAACCATTTAATTTGAGTGGTTACTTCACCTTCCAGAGTAAAAATTTGACTGTTCACCGATTGAGGCTATTTTCCTGGCGAAAAAAAGTCTGCAGCAGAGGGAATTTTATCACTGCCACTGCCTGACCTAGCAAACTCCAGACTACTGAACCACTGTTTAGGTAAAATATTAGAAACTTCTTTCGGAACAGACCAACTTCCAAAATCGCAACATGTTCCCATTGTATATCAATAATTCACATCTATTACAACTTCTACTATTCATAGAAAGTGTAAGTAAGAAAAATATCAACATGCAACCAAACAAGTAATCGTTTTTAGCCTCTTGGTAACAACAGCTTTTCAGTGATCAATTCGCTATCTAAGAATTCCTTGACACAGCTGCAGGAGTTACACATCTACTACGCAATAGTGAGACATAAAATTTGTGTCGGACGGGAACTCTTACACGGATTTCCCGCTTAGCTCCACCAGTCACTTTAACCACTTCGGCTATCCGTACACGCTCCCCGTACCGACCAAAACTTCTAGAAATCACCTTTCTACATCCTTACATCGTGATCCACTGAATTCATCACCTAACTTCGGAACACTACTCGGCTTACCTAAACAGGGAAAATGAGACAACGAGTAATCGAGTACAATGTTATCATCGTGTATCCGCTTAATCCTGTTATACTTAGAATCCAAAGCTGAAAGAGCGCACACAGCCTGCTGAAGTGGTTAAGGCTACCACTCGTCGTAAGGGCGAATCCGGGTTTGAGTCCCGGTCTCCCATATATTTCCAATGTCACTATGCCATATTAGATCTATACTTAATACCGCTGATGTCAAGGAATTCTCAGGCAGCGAATTAATTTCCAAATATATTGTACAGCTGTGGATCGTCAACAAATGGTTCAAATGGCTCTGAGCACTATGGGACTTAACTGCTGAGGTCATTAGTCAACTGGAACTTAGAACTACTTAAACCTAACTAAGCTAAGGACATCACACACATCCATGCCCGAGGCAGGATTCGAACCTGCGACCGTAGGGGTCGCGCGGTTCCAAATTGTAGCGCCTAGAACCGCTCGGCCCCCCGGCCGGCGATCGCCAACAGTGTCTCTTACGTCAGACATAAATGTAACCAATATCTTTGGCTTTTGCGGATGGCTGTCGAAGCCCCACCATGTGGCCAACTTCGTGGCTTCCGTTAATCACAGCCGCGGATTTCCCGTGTCTATACTAGCTCCAGTCCCCTTTCCTCTTACTTATCTACAACGCAAAACACGTATATACTTAAAACTTATCGCTAAGAATAAACAATCCTTTTCTGTAGATCGGTACTGGATGTCGTGCAATAACACTATACTTACTGCTATTATCATCCCTGGCAATAGTAACTCTCTCCTTCGGCCCATGACATCTGCAAGCGTAAGAAACGAGGAACTTCTACACAGAACTTCTCCGAGGAAAAGAAAATGTGAGAAAATGGAGAGTAGAGATCATGTCCTAATGTACTGTAGCACATAGTAAATACTGCAGTCAAAATATGCCATTTCTTCTTAAACACAAGCCAGAAATTGAATTGTAAGTACGCCATTTCTCTTCGAGTGCGTGCTGAAATGCTAATAAAATACACGAAAACATGTTTCGTAGCGCTCTCTCCACGACAACTAGAAATCAACGCAGAGTGCTGAGACGATGGTTGGTCGCACTATTATAAATTCAGAGAATGGACGCAGCAGTCAGTTTTCGGATGCGCATGTTATACCTTTGCACGTTTTGTGCTACGTCAGGCCAGTATCTTTCTTTGACAGTGCGTTTAAATCTAACAAGGCGACGGTGTGGGGCAGGGCTCATCAGTTTGACTCGAACTACGTGAGTAGGAGCAGGTAGGCGACCCTTTCAGGTTCCTACAATATTTAGTCTGAGTGGGGTGCAGAGAAAGGTGAACGCTATCTAAATATTCGTATGTAGGGGACGATGGATTCTTTAGCATGAGTTAACGAAACAGAGGTGTGTTTCTGTGGCCAAGTGCAGTGACTGGCAGTTCATCGGCTCAGGCTAGATTACCGCCGCTACCATAATTTTTAACATTTTATTTTATTCCTCACAATGTTAAACTGTTGTTGTTGTTGTGGTCTTCAGTCCAGAGACTGGTTTGATGCAGCTCTCAATGCTACTCTATCCCGCGCAAGCTTCTTCATCACCCAGTACCTACTGCAACATACATCCTTCTGAATCTGTTCAGTGCATTCATCTCTTGATCTCGCTCTACGATTTTTACCCTCCACGCTGCCCTCCAGTAATAAATTGCTAATCTATTGATGGCTCATTACATGTCCTACCAAACGATCCCTTCTTCTACTCAAGTTGTGCCACAAGCTCCTCTTCTCCCCAATTCTGTACAATACCTCCTCATTAGTTATGTGAACTACCCATCTTCAGCATTCTTCTGTAGCACCACATTTAGAAAGCTTATATTCTCTTTTTGTCTAAACTATTTATCTTCCACGTTTCACTTCCATACATGGCTACACTCCATACAAATACTCTCAGAAACGATTTCCTGCCACTTAAGTCTATACTCGATCTTAACAAATTTCTCTTCTTCAGAAACGCTTTCCTTGCCATTGCCAGTCTATATTTTATATCCTCTCTACTTCGACCATCATCAGTTATTTTTCTCCCCAAATAGCAAAACTCATTTACTACTTTAAGCCTCTCATTTCCTAATCTAATTCCCGCAGCATCACCCGACTTAATTCGACTACATTCCATTATCCTCGTTTTGCTTCTGTTGATGTTCATCTTATATTCTCCTTTCAAGGCACTGTCCATTCCGTTCAGATGCTCTTCCAGGTCCTTTGCTGTCTCTTACAGAATTACAATGTCCTCAACAAACCTCAAAGTTTTCTCCATGGATGTTAATTCCTACTCGAAATTTCTCTTTTGTTTCTTTTACTGCTTGCTGAATATATAGATTGAATAACTTTGGGTATAAGCTACAACCCAGTCTCAACACTGCCTTCGCAACCTCTAATTCCGTTTCATGCCCCTCGACTCTTGAAACTGCCATTTGGTTTCTGTATAAATTGTAAATAGCCTTTCGCTCCCTGTATTTTACCCCTGCCTCCTTTAGAATTTGAAAGAGAGTATTCCAGTCAACATTGTCAAAAGCTTTCTCTACATCTACAAATGCTAGAAACGTAGGTTTGCCTTTCCTTAATCTATCTTCTAAGGTAAGTCATAGGGTCAGTATTGCTTCACGTGTTCCAACATTCCTACGAATACAAACTGACCTTCCCCGTGGTCGCCCTCTACCACTTTATCCATTCGTCTATGAAGAATTCGTGTTAGTACTTTGCAGCCGTGGCTTATTAAACTGATAGGTCGATAATTTTCACATGTGTCAACACCAGCCCGCATCTCGTGGTCGTGCGGTAGCGTTCTCGCTTCCCACGCCCGGGTTCCCGGGTTCGATTCCCGGCGGGGTCAGGGATTTTCTCTGCCTCGTGATGGCTGGGTGTTGTGTGCTGTCCTTAGGTTAGTTAGGTTTAAGTAGTTCTAAGTTCTAGGGGACTTATGACCACCGCAGTTGAGTCCCATAGTGCTCAGAGCCATTTGAACCATTTTTTTTGTCAACACCTGCTTTCTTTGGGATTGGAATTATTATATGCTTCTTGAAGTCTGATGGCATTTCGCCTGTCTCATATGTCTTGCTCATCAGATGGTAGAGTTTTGTCAAGGCTGGCTGCCCCAAGGTTATCAGTAGTTCTAATGGAATGTTGTTTACTCTCTGGCCTGAATTCGACTTAGGTCTTTCAGTGCTCTGTCAAACTCTTCACGCAGATTCATATCTCCCATTTCATCTTCATCTATGTCCTCTTCCATTTCCATAATATCGCCCCGAAGTACATCGCCCTTGTATAGACCATCCATCTTTCTACCTTCTCTTCTTTGCTTAGAACTGGTTTCCCACCTGACCTCTTGATATTGATACAAGTGGTTCTCTTTTCTCCAAAGGTCTCTTTAATTTTCCTTTAGGCAGTATTTATTTACTGCTAGTGATATACGTCTCTACACGTAACATTTGCCCTCTAGCCATTTTGCAGTTCCTGTCGGTCTCATTTTTGAGTCGTTTATACTTCTTTTTGCCTGCTTCACTATCCATAGCTCTCACATAGGCGGTTAAACCTAGGCACGGGTAAGCGGTAGGTAGCGCTCGGCATATCGGCTGTCGTCCTGCTGCGGGACCTGCCGTTAGCCGGCGAAGTGTTCCGCTTGCAACGCCGCCAGGCTGCCAGAGCTACAAGCAGCCCATGGAAGCGCCAGGAGCGGCGGGTTTCGTTGCGGCCCTCGCTTGTGTCTGGCATCCCAGTGTGGTAGGCCCCTTAATGATGTGTGGGTCACGCAGTCGTAACGATACAGAAAACACGTGACGTTCGAATATTGACGATATGAAGCGCGAATGCCAGTCGTCATTCCCCAACAGCAATACCAAATCGAATTCATTCAGCATAACACGAAGTCTTTCTTCACCTCCTCCTCGATTTTAGCCGCGCAACTACCGGTAACACCGTCTTATCCAGATACTCTCTGTACGCAAGAGATTAAGGTTTTATCTGATGTCATCGATGTAGTTTACCGTTTGGCATATCGCACCTGCTATTCTACTGTACGACAGTGAAGCACCATCTCTTTCACATTCCCAACATTATCCATACTTTCCTCAGTCTTAGCTACTCCGGTTTTCTTCCACCTCACGCGTTAATTCTACTCTGTTACCCATCCAATCTTGAGTTTTGTTCAGTAGTTCCACATTTCTCAAACCTTTATTATTTTTTGCCTCTACTGTTTATTACCCAAAAGAAAAACTACAAAGAACGAAACTCTTCTAGCCTGAAGGGGGAAACCAGATGGTGCTATGGCAGGCCTGCTAGATGGCGCTGCCATAGGTCAAACGGATATCAACTGCATTTTTTAAAATAGGAACCCCCATTTTTATTACATATTCGTGTAGTATGTAAAGAAATATGAATCTTGGACCACTTTTTTTCGCTTTGTGATAGATGGCGCTGTAATAGTCGCAAACATATGGCTCACAATTTTAGACGAACAGTTGGTAACAGGCAGATTATTTAAATTAAAACACAGAATGTAGGTACGTTTGAACATTTTATTTCGGTAGTTCCAATGTGATACATGTACCTTTGCGAAATTATCATTTCCGAGAACCTATGCTGTTACAGCGTGACTACCTGTAAATACCACATTAATGCAATAAATGCTCAAAATGATGTCCGTCAACCTCAATGCATTTGGCAATACGTGTAACGACATTCCTCTCAACAGCGAGTAGTTCCCCTTCCGTAATATTCGCACATGCATTGACAATGCGCTGACGCATGTTGTCTGGCGTTGTCGGTGGATCACGATGGCAAATTTCCTTCAACTTTCCCCACAGAAAGAAATCCGGGGACGTCAGATCCGCTGAACGTGCGGGCCATGGTATGGTGCTTCGACGACCAATCCACCTGTCATCAAATATGCTATTCAATACCGCTTCAACCGCACGCGAGCTATGTGCCAGACATCCATCACGCTGGAAGCACATCGCCATTCTGTCATGCAGTGAAACATCTTGTAGTAACATCAGTAGTACATTACGTAGGAAATCAGCATACATTGCAGCATAGATTGCCATCGATAAAATAGGGGCCAATTATCCTTCCTCCCATAATGCCGCACCATACATTAACCCGCCAAGGTCGCTGATGTTCAACTTGTCGCAGCCATCGTGGATTTTCCGTTGCCGGTTTACGTTACCGCTGTTGGTGAATGAGGCTTCGTCACTAAATAAAAAGCATGCAAAAAATCTGTCATCGTCCCGTAATTTCTCTTGTGCCCAGTGGCACAACTGTAGGCCTACACGCTGTTCAAACTCGTAGCCATGCAATTCCTGGTGCATAGAAATGTGGTGCGGGTGCAATCGATGTCGATGTTGCATTCTCAGCATCGACGTTTTCGAAATTCCCGATTCTCGCGCAATTTGCCTGCTACTGATGTGCGGATTAGCCGCGACACCAGCTAAAACACGTACTTGGGCATCATCATTTGTTGCACGTCGTGGTTGACGTTTCACATGTGGCCGAACACTTCCTGTTTCCTTAAATAACGTAACTATCCGGCGAACGGTCCGGACACTTGGATGATGTCGTCCAGGATACCGAGCAGCATACATAGCACACGCCCGTTGGGCATTTTGATCACAATAGTCATACGTCAACACGATATCGACCTTTTCCGCAACTGGTAAACGGTCCATTTTAACACGGGTAATGTATCACGAAGCAAATACCGTCCGCACTGGTGGAATGTTACGTGACACTACGTACTTATACGCTTGAGACTATTACAGTGCCATCTATCACAAAGCGAAAAATGTGGTCCAACTGAAACATTCATATTTCTTCACGTACTGCACGAATACGTAATAAAACGCACTTGATATCCGTGTGACCTATGGCAGCGGCATCTAGCTGGCCAACCATAGCGCCATCTGGTTTCCCTCTTCAAGCTAGAAGAGTTTGGTTCTTTGTAGTTTTTTCGTTTGATGTTTATTTCGTAAGATATTTGGCCCGTTCACTATCATTGGACCACCCTGTATATTCGATGTTAATAATTTTCCATTCTTTCATAAAACCTTTTATGGCTATTGCCAAACTACTTGTAACATTTTCTCCACTTCAGCCATCGGCAGTAATTTTGGTTACTCGATTAGCAAGTTTTCATTTTCTTTACCTAATCTGATTCCCTCACCATCACATACATTTGCGTGTACTTCACTATCTTTTCTGTGCTTTTATTGATGTTCATCACCCCATCCATCTTATTCAATTCATCTCTCACTTACTGTCCCGTCCTGACATAATTACAGTACCACTGGGAAACCTCGAAATTTCTGCCTCTTCTACCTGACCTTCCCTTTTCAAATTTCTCCCCACATTCCTTTGCTGCTTTCTCTGTTCATAGACTGAACGAGCTAGACATTCAGCTGAGGCATCTGTGGCGCATTTCCCGTATACCCACTCTGTGGCAGGCACGATTTCGAGACATGACCCTCGCTGCGGACGTGTGTGGCTGCCCCTGGCGGCAGGCCACCCGCTGCACACGCTGTACAGGCCGGAGCAGACATTGCGTGGCCGTTAATTGGTTTCATTCTGGGACAGCAGGCGCCGCTGCGGTAGCCGTCCCCTCCACCTCACCTCACATCGCCTAGCCTCGCCTCGCTTCGCTTCTGTTCCCCTGATCGCTCTGCCTAACTCCCGCCCGGGCTCAAACTGTAAGTCACACCCTCTTTCACGTCCCCTCACTCACCTAGACTGGGAGAAAACAGTTACTTCAAAATTCAGGAGGATCGCGATCACTTCCTGACTATAGAAACTTCACGTCACTGAATGAGTCAAATTTTAAACCTGCCCATAACGTTTCATCTTACAAGGACAGCCCAGACCCTGCGACAAACAAAATGTCTACACACTTCATGATCTCTCAGGTTTTCTCAGAATGACTGATTAATGTTGTGCTTCCATGTGCTCAGCAGAACTGATCTCGGGTGAGCATGTGAAAGATGTTAATCGGCGTATTAGTCACTGCGTCCTTGAAAGTAACTCGTATGACGGGGTTTGAGTCAATATTTTTTGTTTCAGTAAGGGAAATAAAACTCGAAACCACAGTTTCAACCCTAAAGGAAAGTCTACCAGTCCAGACTGAATACCAAATGGTTCAAATGGCTCTGAGCACTGTGGGACTTAACTGCTGAGGTCATCAGTCCCCTAGAACTTAGAACTACTTAAACACCGAGCGAGGTGGCGCAGTGGTTAGACAATGGACTCGCATTCGGAAGGACGACGGTTCAATCCCGCGTCCGGCCATCCTGATTTAGGTTTTCCGTGATTTCCCTAAATAAGTCCAGGCAAATGCCGGGATGGTTCCTCTGAAAGGGCACGGCCGACTTCCTTCCCCATCCTTCCCTAATCCGATGAGATCGATGACCACACTGTCTGGTCTCCTTCCCCAAACCAACCAACCAACTACTTAAACCGAACTAACCTAAACATCACACACATCCTTGCCCGCGGTAGGATTCGAAACTGCGATCGTAGCTGTCGCCCGATTCCAGACTGAAGCGCCTAGAACCGGTCGGCCACAGAGGCCGGCCATAATGAATTACCGGAATGATAATTATCTGATGATATATACTCCACAAATTCATGAAATATCATTCTTGTGTAAAATGACTAGCTTTTTATCCACACGAACTAATGAGTGCCTTCGACAGGGGATCTCAGACTGATTCGATGTTTCTAGATTGCTGGCCGATTGTTAACATTGTTCCTCACTTCCATTCAACTAATGTGCCTATGGAGTATCACCTCAGTTGTGTGACTGGATTCATAATTACCTGCTAGAAACGTCACAGTTTGTACTAATCGATGGAAAAGTTATATCTGGTGCTCCTCAAGGAAGTGTTTTAGCTCCTCTCCTGTAAAACCCTCTTAGATTGTTTGCACATGATGGTGTCATTTTCCAACAAGTAACGTCTTCAGAACATCAAAACCATTTGTAAAATGATTTGGAGACGATATCTGTTTGGTGTGAAAAGTGGCAGTTGACTCTAAACTAAATGTAAGTGTGAGGTCATTCATCTTAGTTGTTAAAGGAATCCGTCAAATTTTGGTTACATGATACATCCAACAAATCTAAAGGTGCCGAAGTGGTGTCAGACAAAGTCTTGCAGCAGGCTGGTAAACAGACCCAAACAGGGTCTCCTGGCATAGTCGATATAACGTCGTTTCATTTATGGTAGAATATAGAGTTATGAAACGATGTACTTATGAGGCAAGTTTGATGAACTACGTTGGATTTTACCCAATACGCTTATTTAATAATATCACTGAGGTGACAAAAGTCATTAGATATTTATCGTGTCGGACCTCCTTTATGCCTGGTAGGGACTCAACAATTACCCTGCAGAAATATTGAGCCATGCTGCATCTATAACTGCCCATAATAAAACGAAAGCTTAGCGGGTGCACTATTTTGTGCACGAACTGATAAATGTTGTTCGATGGGATTCATGTCGGGAGGTCTGGATCGCCCAATGATTCTCTCCAATTGTCCAGAATGTTCTTCAAACCAATCGCGAACAATTGTGGCTCGATACAAAATTTAAAAAAACAAATAAAATAAAAATGGTTCCAATGGCTCTGAGCACTATGGGACTTAACATCGGAGGTCATCAGTCCCCTAGAACTTAGAACTACTTAAACCTAACTAACCTAAGGACATCACACACATCCATGCCCGAGGCAGGATTCGAATCTGCGACCATAGCAGCAGCGCGGGTCCGGACTGAAGCGCCTAGAACCGCTCGGCCACATAGGCCGGCTTTGTCGGTGGATCACGATAGCAAATATCCTTCAACTTTCTCCACAGAAAGAAATCCGGAGGCTTCAGATCCGGTGAACGTGCGGGCCATTGTATGGTGCTTCGACGACCAATCCACCTGTCATGAAATATGCTATTCAATACTGCTTCAACAGCACGCGAGCTATGTGCCGCACATCCATCATGTTGGAAGTACATCGCCATTCTTTGATGCAGTGAAACATCTTGCAGTAACATCAGTAGTACATTACGTAGGAAATCAGCATACATTCCACCATTTAGATTGCCATCGATAAAATGGGGGCCAATTATCCTTCCTCCCATACATTAACCGGCCAAGGTCGCTGATGTTCTACTTGTCGCAGCCATCGTGGATTTTCCGTTGCCCGATAGTGCATATTATGCCGGTTTACGTTACCGCTGTTGGTGGATGACGCTTCGTCGCTAAATAGAACGCGTGTAAAAAATCTGTCGTCGTCCCGTAATTTCTCTTGTGCCCAGTGGCAGAACTGTACACGACGCTCAAAGTTGTCGCCATGCAATTCCTGGTGCATAGAAATATGGTACGGATGCTATCGATGTTGATGTAGCATTCTCAACACCGACGTTTTTGAGATTCCCGATTCTCGCGCAATGTCTGCTACTGATGTGCTGATTAGCCGCGACAGCAGCTAAAACACGTACTTGGGCATCATCATTTGTTGCAGGTCGTAGTTGACGTTTCACATGTGGCTGAACACTTCCTGTTTGCTTAAATAACGTAACTATCCGACGAACGATCCGGACACTTGAACGATGTCGTCCAGGATACCGAGCAGCATACGTAGCACACACCCGTTGGGCATTTTGATCACAATAGCCATACATCAACACGATATCGACCTTTTCCGCAATTGGTAAACGGTGCATTTTACCACGGGTAATGTATCACGAAGCAAATAGCGTCCGCACTGTCTGAATGTTACGTGATACCACGTACGTTTGTGACTATTACAGCGCCATCTATCACAAAGCGAGGAAAGTGGTCCAACTAAAACATTCATATCTCTTTACGTACTACACGAATAAGTGATAAAAATGGGGGTTCCTATTAAAAAAAACGCACTTTATATCCGTTTTACCTACGGCAGCGCCATCTAGCTGGCCAACCATAGCGCCATCTGGTTTCCCCCTTCAAGCTAGACGAGTTTTGTTCTTTGTAGTTTTTTCGTTCGATGCTTATTTGGTGAGATATTTGGCCCGGTCACTATCAATGGATCACCCTGTATAATTAAGGCGAGGGCGAGCAATTGGTAACTTCAGTGTAAATGCACATCCCATTCAAAATCTTAGGGGAATCGGCAAAATTCAGCGGGTAATGAGAAGAATGGAAAAGGTGTCTGCCGGGAATCGTGCTAGGGTAGTCCGTGCAGTTGCGATGATCACTGTGTCCAGATGGCGCGCTGGTCAGCGCATCTGAGCAGTAAGCAGGAGACCTGGGTTCGAATCCCGTTCCGGGACGAATTTTCACCTTTCCCCATTGATTTAAAGCAATGCCCACTCTGAATAGTCTACAATGCGTGACACGGCATCGGCGTCAGAGGTGGCTGTTGTTCCCACCGTCACGCGGCCAGAGCGGACACGGCGGTCAGGAATGCTGACAGATGAGGCGCCGCTGTCCGCGCGCGGTTAATGCCGAGCACCGCCGCCATTAGCGCCGGAGCGCCACAAAGGGCCCTCCCCCATAATTAAAAGATCCATCCGTCACGGCGCCATTGTGCGGGCCGGAATTACCGCGCCACAGCCGCAGCGGTCTTACTCGAGGGCTCGTCTGCGTGCCGTGTGACAAGTGTCCGCCCAGTCGCTTTCTCACGGAAATGGCACCGCGGGGTTGAGGCACGTTACCGTCCAACGACTGCGGCCGAGTTATTATGATGATTAATTAAATATAAAAAAAGCTTTAAGGGGCGGGTATCATCAACAGCTTCTTAAGAGTTTCAAAGTCTCTTCTCTGGTGGTCAAATTCTAAATTAATGCTTAGTCCACGACCAGCTTATACTTCTAAGGGACGTCGAGCTCTCTCTCCCTGGTTAATAAAACCACATCGCAGCAATACAAGACGAGAGAGTGCAATGCTGATTTCTGCCACACAATAACAAAATAAATCGTACTAACGGGAAGGTCCATGAACCATGGACCTTGCCGTTGGTGGGGAGGCTTGCGTGCCTCAGCGATACAGATAGCCGTATCGTAGGTGCAACCACAACGGAGGGGTATCTGTTGAGAGGCCAGACAAACGTGTGGTTCCTGAAGAGGGGCAGTCGTTTCACTAGTTGTAAGGGCAACAGTCTGGATGACTGACTGATCTGGCCTTGTAAAACTAACCAAAACGGCCTTGCTGTGCTGGTACTGCGAACCGCTGAAAGCAAGGGGAAACTACGGCCGTAATTTTTCCCGAGGGCATGCAGCTTTACTGCAAATGGCAAGGAAAGCGTTTGTGAAGAAGAGAAATTTGTTAACATCGAGTATAGATTTAAATGTCAGGAAGTCCTTTCTGAAAGTATTTGTATGGAGTGTAGCCATGTATGGAAGTGAAATATGGACGAAAATAGTCTGGACAAGAAGAGAATATAAGCTTTCGAAATGTAGTGCTACAGAAGAATGCTGAAGATCAGATGGGTAGATCACGTAACTAATGAGGAGGTATTGAATAGAATTGGGGAGAAGAGAAGTTTGTGGCACAACTTGACTGGAAGAAGGGATCGGTTGGTAGGACATGTTCTGAGGCATCAAGGGATCACCAATTTAGTATTGGAGGGCAGTGTGGAGGGTAAAAATCGTAGAGGGAGACCAAGAGATGAATACACTAAGCAGATTCAGAAGGATGTAGGCTGCAGTAGGTACTGGGAGATGAAGAAGCTTGCACAGGATAGAGTAGCATGGGGAGCTGCATCAAACCAGTCTCAGTAATGAAGACGACAACAACAATAACAACAACAACAATGCCAGATGCATGAATGCAATGCTCGTTGCTGTCACAAATTAATAAGCAAATTATTGTTGTACTTGGCTACTGTGCGAAAGGTGAGGGCCGACACAGTCACGTTACCCAACTGCGTATACGAATTAAAACCTGAATACACTGTGTCAATGTTACACAATAATATGACGATTGGAACTTAACTAGTGACAACTACTTATTTACAACCGATACAATAGAGTTACATGGTTGCACTTGTTACTGTCGTTCAAAGTAGTCACCAGCGTTATGTATAACCCGTTGCCAGCGATGTGGAAGGCGTAGTATTCCGTTAGCGGAACCTGTTCTGTTGATGGTGCGAATGGAGCGGTCTACAGTTATGGCGATTCTCTTGTGCGTTCCTACGTCTACATTTATGCTCCGCAAGCCACCCAACGGTGTGTGGCGGAGGGCACTTTACTTGCCACTGTCATTACCTCCCTTTCCTGTTCCAGTCGCGTATGGTTCGCAGGAAGAACGACTGTCTGAAAGCCACCGTGCGCGCTCGAATCTCTCTAATTTTACATTCGTGATTTCCTCGGGAGGTATAAGTAGGGGGAATCAATATCTTCGATACCTCATCCAGAAAGGCACCCTCTCGAAACTTGAACAGCAAGTTACACCGCTATGCAGAGCGCCTCTCTTGCAGAGTCTGCCACTTGAGTTTGCTAAACATCTCCGTAACGCTATCACGGTTACCAAATAACCCTGTGACGAAACGCGCCGCTCTTCTTTGGATCTTCTCTATCTCCTCTGTCAACCCGCCCTGGTACGGATCCCACACTGATGAGCAATACTCAAGTATAGGTCGAACGAGTGTTTTGTAAGCCACCTCCTTTGCTGGTGGACTACATTTTCTAAGGACTCTCCGAATGAATCTCAACCTGGCACGCGCCTTACCAACAATTAATTTTATATGATCATTCCACTTCAGATCGTTCCGTACGCATAATCCCACATATTTTATAGAAGTAACTGCTACCAGTGTTTGTTCCGCTATCATATAATCATACAATAAAGGATCCTTCTTTCTATGTATTCGCAATACATTCCACGGCTGACCGTCAATGCACAGTATGACTGTTCGTTTTTGGAGCATCGTCTGCGACCAGCTTTGCGAAAGAAGCGGCGACACTTTTCTGCGCAGGTTAAACCCATCATTTTGTACGACAATGCGCGGACGCATACAGCGCAAGCTGTGGCTGCTCTGTTCGGTCGATGGCACTGGGAAGTACTGTGCCATCCACCGTACTCCCCACAATTAAGTCCTTGTGACTTTTATTTGATTCCGTAGATGAAGGAACCACTTTGTGGCATTCGCTTCAGAACTCTTTCAGAGATTCGACAGGCAGTAGACCGATCCATTCGCACCATCAACAAAACAGGCTCTGCTAACGCCTTCCACATCCCTGACAACGGGTTCTACACAACGCTGGTGACTACTGTGAAGGACAGGAAAAGGTAACTCTTTTGTATCGGTTCTGAATAAATAGTTGCCACTATTTAAGTTCGAATCCTCGTATTTGTTCGTTGGTTATGAACTGCCTTTCGGTTTCTTAGGCCACCGTCAGATTACTTAATACTAAACGGACAGTCCAAACAATTTCAGCGAGAGTTGATGGCAGTACAAAGATTGCTGTGTCATTTTATGACAATATCGATGCAAAATTCAAGTAGAAAGTGATACCCAAACAGACTCTGAACAAGTAAACATTATGTTACGGTCTATATAAAATATTAGAACTGTATGAATTTATAAGGAAAATATCTTGTGCAAACAAAATTCGTCGTGCAAAAAAAAGTTCAAGACCCAACCGTCCGTAGGAACCTCATGCTTACCATTTTTTGGGACGCACAAGGTCCAGTATTGGAACATTATAGGGAAAGGGGCACACGTTACAGCGAGATGCTTACTGTTAGGCTAAAGCCTGCAATTCAAAGCAAACGCCGATGATTGCTGTCAAAAGATGTGTTTTGCACGCCAATGCCCGTCCGCACACTGCTGCCCACACTGCTGAAACACCCCAGAAACTCAAATTTGAAGTACTGGATCATCCTCCATATGGTCCCGATCTTGCCCCTTATGAATATCACTTGTTTGGTCCACTGAAACAAGCATTAAAGGGCCGTTGATTTGCCTCGTACAAAGGAGTGAAAGAAGTGGTTCATTCACGGCTCGTAGCTCAACCGAGAACCTTCTTTCATGAGGGCATCAGAAAGCTTGTACAACAATGGATCAAGTGCGTTGAAACGCAAGGAGACTGTGTCGAAAAATGATGTTCTTATAAGTTTCCTATTTGACTACAATAAAATTTTATAACTACTTTGCGGATAGTAACTGAGTTACCCTCGTAATATTTTATTCATAAAATTTGCATTTGTTTTACATTTTGCGTTATTGTAGAACGAGAAAAAACATCAGCGTATTTTAACATGAATGCCTCCAGAAACTAGGAACGAACTTATGGTGTAAGAATTGGTGGAGCATTGCAGAAACAATAAGATACCTGTGGCCGTGCGTCGTGGCTAAAGGTACGCGGTGTACGTGCAGTGTGCAGGACTCGCCCCCAGCTGGTCTATACTGCAGTGTCTCACATCAATTGCAGAACGGCACCAACCCTAGGCTGGAAATATTTTTATACAGTCGCGTAGCAATCAAGTACAATGAGTCATTTGCTTTAAGAGATTAAGAGTCGTGTTCAATTTCAATGAAATAACAATAGAGGAAGGAAATTATGGTCACAGTGATAAATTAAAAGCTTAAAAACAATTCATTCATTGTATACAATAAAAATAGTAAGTAGCTGAACTGCCGCCTACGTCTACATAATATACCTCTATCTACTTCAAGCCCTGGAAAATAGAGTTCTTCAACCACAGTTTTCACCCTTTAGCACTAACTATTCCCAAATAGTGGTATGATACCGGATTACAACATGATTTTTTAGCAGAGTTTCAAGAAATACAAATGGTTCAAATGGCTCTAAGCAGTATGGGACTTAACTTCTGAGGTCATCAGTCCCTTAGACAGAACTACTTAAACTTAACAAACCTAAGGACATCACACACATCCATGCCCGAGGCAGCATTCGAACCTGCTAGTGTAGCAGCAGCGCGGTTCCGGACTGAAGCGCCTAGAACAGCTCGACCATAGCGGCCGGCCAAGAAATAAAAATTAATAGGTGAATATTGATTTATTTATTTATTTATTGTAGAATTCAGCCACATATAACTTTTCGAGGACGGTAGATGGACTAAGTTTTCTTTTTGCTTGCCTATTTAATATTTTGACTTCGTGTGCCTTGAAACTCAGCGAGTCAAAATTTTCCAGTCTTTGTTCGATTTCTACGTTTATTACAGGACATAATAAGATCAAGAAACCGAAAATCGGTTATTTCAAAAATCGGTTCTTTTGTGCGGTTTTGATACGCATGTTAAACTGGCGCGGAAAGAAAAATAGTGCAACCGAAAACAGTTTGTTTCAGCTGTAACCGCCATCCCTAGTATCATGTCCACTATTGCTGTACTGGATGTTTGAGCTTCCTGATTAACCAACGAGTTTACAGTCACTGTTTTCGCCCGCGGTAAAAGAACTTTGAGATTCTTGTTCACACCGATACGTCCATTAGCAGGGCATAGTTTTATCATTCACTCAAGTAACTCTGCGCCTAGATAGAAATCCACTAACTAGAATTTATATGTATAGTGTTTGTAAACCATTTCACAGTCTCTCATAATCTGTTCGATATGAATATCTGTAGCATATAAGTCAATGTGTTAACTGAAAGACTGTTCCTTTTGGACAAGTACCACTCAGATTAAAGTATTCTTTTTGTAAAACTCCACTTAGAATCTACAGGTAGGGCCTTAAAGATTGCGTTATCCATAAAAGTGCATATTAAAGTGTGTAGCTTACACACTATACGTGCGGCCGGCTCACAGTGTTCCGGGTCTGGATAACTACAGCACTCGGGTAGACGTAGACGGGGACTGACGCTGCGACGTGGCAAAGTGTTTGCCGCGCCAGCCGTCGCACGCCGCACGCACGGGGTTCGCAACACACGCCACCCTGTTGACAGTACAGGGTGGTTCGCACCAGGCTAGGGGTCAGCCCTAGCGGCCACGGCTCCTACCGCAGGACCGCCACCACACCCGCTTCGGTATTTCCCCGCCACAGCTGGGCGCCCAACTTTCTGCCGTTGTAATTATCCGACTTTAATTGAAAGCCCTTAATGGGGCCTTAAGACTCGATCCGCGGTTCACAAAGTTCATCACCGTTAGCTGCGAAACCCGCGTCCGCCACGCCAAACGCTTCGCTTCGTTCCCTCCGCCACCCACGAACGAAAAAAACCTTTTTTCAACCGCAGGTCGGCTAGAAACTTTCAGGACCGCAAAGTTAAATTTTGAGAAGCTTTTACTTGTTTCTCTTCCGTCTCCCCCCTCCCCCCCCGCCCTATCTCTCTCTCTCTCTCTCTCTCTCTCTCTCGTCCCTGCGGTTTTGCTTTTGACGCTAAAATGCGGTGACTTGTATTTCGATTAGAGCTCGCCCGTACACGACTAAATTTGCGTTTCCATCAACGCCAGGAAGGACTTTTGGAGGGGGCATTCGGTCTTTACAAAAGTGCTGCTTGCGTGTATTCAGTTCGGACGCTGTGCTTCTGATTTAATTCAGACGGACTCGGAAACCGGGTTCAGCCGCCGAACAAGTGCGCCTTTACAGTTCCCCGACTTCCAGTATTACGATGACTGAACTCGTCTGTGCACAAGAAGCTGTAGATACAAATCTTCCGCCAACTTTGAAAAAGACTTACAACGTAAATGGACACATTTGGAATAAAGGTATAGCAGGTACATTGCACCCTCCACTACACCTAGTACAATGGCTTGTGGAGTATTTGTAAACATAGTATTAGACGTCACGAAACGTACAGTATCAAAACCGTGTATAAACACAGTAATTACACTGAATTACTGTTAGTAACAAATTTTTCTAATTGCACTCTTTACTTATTTATTTACTTATATGGACATGGTGTCTGTTGTTTGAGACAGGTCCGAAAGAACAAACACCATTGATGACCTGCAGCTGTCTATAACAAAATTAGAATTATATTAATACCTTCAGCTGCTGACTGGCGTTGATATATGTCAACGGGGACAGGTGAAAATGTGTACCCCGACCGGGATTCGAACATGTCATCTCCTGCTTACATAGCAGACGCTCTATCCATCTGAGCCACGGAGTGCACAGAGGACAGGGCGACTGCAGGGACTATCTCGCGCACGCCTCCCGCGAGACCCACATTCTCACCTTGTATGTCCACACACTACAT